>NC_051192.1:15337754-15644004 GCF_015220075.1 Falco rusticolus | reverse complement strand
AAAACAGTGAATGGTCTACTTTTCTGGACCTCACATCCACAGGATTCATTTGGCCAAGAGCTCCAAGCGCACAAATCTTTCTTTGGTTAGGGTCAGTGGATCTGGTTATGGTTTAGAGTCACAGAATTATAGAAGCATGTAATGGATTGGGTTGGAAGGGTTCTTCAAAGCTCACCTAGTCCAACCATCCTGCCATGGGCAGGCACAGCTACAGTAGAAGCAGAAACAGCAGAACAGCAACAGTTCCCTAGAGAAAACTGATCCTCTGCTTACAGATTGGCCTTGACTACAGGACTGCCAAGTGGGGACAGTTTCAGTAGGCCCTGTTGACTCATTGTTTTCTCCAGGATTTAGCTGTATTAAGTTGGTGGCATTTTAAACAGCCACAAAATACTAGAGTATGACTGACTGGGCACCTAGGTGTGTGTGTAATGGGCTGACTGTGTAAGCCATGGATTAAACCTGAGTCTGGAAGCCAAAAATCCCAATGGAGAAACACAGTATGGGCAGTACTCCGATCAGTCTGGGGGGACCTCCTGCAATATTTTTTTTTCCAGCGCATCCCATATTAATCACTACAGGCCACATCATTTCTACTTGTTTTATATGTGTTTGGGTGGTTACTCATGCACACCCACACATCTGAACTGATCAATTGAAACCTTTCCTCAAATAAGTTCTATTGCAGCATAGAAATCTAAAGAAAATTCAGCATATGAACAAGGGCAAAGCCTTTTGAAATGCTTGAGTTGTAACTGTGACAGCAGAATTCTCAGCAAGTATATGTGCAATATGCAAATACACACGTGTGTGTGTATATATATGTGTTTATGGATAAATATGTCTTTAGCAAACACCTGCAACAGTTTTGTCGCCTCAGAAGCATGCACTGCTTCTAACTTAAGTTAGCTCTAAATGCTTAGTACAGATTCTGGCCTGTTGGCTGGTCTCATCCATCATTAGCAGTAACTATGGCCCAAGGGTAGAAATAGCTCCTGAATCTGTAGCATAGTGCCCAGAGCTTAATGATATTGCCCTCCAAGGCAGATGGTATTTGTTTTACTGTCCCTCTGGTGGTTTTCAATTAATGGCTTATTACTTTCCTATCTCCCCTCAAAAAGATCGTTTCAATTAGGTTCAGTTTGTTAAATAATAGACCATCAATATTACACAGATAAGGAGATAAACTAGCATGGGTCTTGAGGAGGCATTTCATGTTTGGGAAGACAACCTACCATTCCTTTGCAGAGAAGTGGCTGCTTGGAGGAATGAGTGGGAAGACATGTGATATGATGTGGTTGGACATCTGACACGGGCGACATCCCTGCATACATGGAGAATTGCCATCTGCCGTCAATGTGGACGGCAACCTAGCTCAATGGGTTCTTGCCATGTGACACATTTTAAAGGAAGCAGGTTACTTTAAAATCTGAAAGATAAATACCACACACATGGGCACGCTATTTGGCAAATACACCTAGTGTATATTTTACATTGTGCCTTTAAATAGTATATACAGATGCCTCTGGAGTGCCTTCTTTGCTGCCCTCCTCCTCCATGGCTCCCATCCACATAGCTGGCTAAGCTCGGTGCTGACCGACATTAAGCACTGTCACCTGATCAGAAGAATAAAAGTCAGCAGACATGGCTCTAATTTTGTAGGAAATATCAGTATCTTCATATTAAGCATTCCCGGAAGAGGTTGTGTTTCCTTCAGAATGATCTCCAAAAAGTCCTACCACAAAAGATGGTGTCACTAGCACTAATTTCTGAGTGATCTCTTTGGGAATGGAAACCCTACGGAAGCAATTCATGGCATTTCTTCTTGCCTGGATCCAGAATAAATCTCTATATTTTATTACACCATCAACCCAAGCCTACCCCCAACCGAGATGTTAACAGAGGCTTTTAGGAATGAGGAGAATTATATTAATAAATACTCTTACGTTCCTTTGCAAGTTGTGAACGCAATCTGAGTAGTAATATGGGATAGGAGTCATCTCCTAAATTTAAACACCTACAATTCAGACACCTTGTCTAAACTAGCCATCTTAACTTACTGCATAGTTGATTTAGAGATGCAGGCACTCTAAAGAGATTCTTCTCATGCAAGGATGGGATGACTCAGACCATGCAGTGACTTATCTCTATCTACTAGCCAGAGACAGATAACCATAGATGAGGTACTCTTAGGTAAAATATGGAGAATGAATCTTTCCATTCCTGTTTGTGGGTCCATATATATTTTTTTTTAGTATTAGCAAGAACCCTGAACAATTCTCTCCCAACTGTGTTTTTTAAAGACAGGATGACCGAAGTCTGATTGCAGAATCAAAATGATGGCACTTTATGGAATATAAGGGCTATAAAAGGTTTATCAAACAGTAAAATAATTTTTGCCGCTTAAAGGATGAATGCTTGGAAGCAGGAGGGAGATTTATTTTCTTTTTTTTCTAATTTAGGAAATGGGTTTAGAAGTTGTTTTCTTTCTATTTTGTGATTCTTCTCTCAGATGGCAACTTGGCCTGTCAGTTTTGTGTCGCTGCTTGTTTATGCCATAAATGTCATTTGGAATGACAACACTAGGAAAAGGTCAGGGCTATTACTGAACAAGCTTACCCCCTGGAGCCTAACACAGTCAAGACACTGTGATTCAACTGCTGGGAGTGGCTGAAGAGATGGCAGCAGGGAGAAATATTTAGGTATTTTTCAGTGCTGGTCCATGGAAATCATACCTTGGGGCTCAAAAAGGGACAAAGCCAAGAGCAGCCTTACACGTTTGATTCAGGTAATGTATTCAGAAGAATTAACAGCAAGCTCCAGGATTTGAGGAGGCAAGCAGAGCTGTCTGTTTCTTTTTATTAGTGCATGGATGCTAAATACTGCTCAGAGAATGAAGTTTGATCAATAAATCATACCCTAGTTGTTGTTCCGCATTGGCTTCTTTGCCTGGACTGTTAGAAAAGGACCATGTGTTTGCCTTTTTTCTTTCCCCCCAGAGTAAAAATTCTTCAGTAAGTGAAACATGAAGGAAAGAGGAAATCAGCTCTAGCTAAATACTATTTGCTGTCATCTGTGGCTTAGGTAAATAACCTTGCATGTAGGTAACTCCTGCGAAGGTAGGTAACTCTCTAAATAACAACAAAAACCCCAACACAAAACTGTAACAATCATGCCAGTTGATCAAGAACCACCTAAGCAGGAGGACTAGAGAGGTTAGGTAATCCTTTCTTAGACCTCTTCAGATCAAAAATATTTGACTTGCCTATGGCAAGGCCAGGTAGGAAGTAATTTTTTGATATGCTGTCAGATAGATAAGAATTTTTTGTTAATCAGTTGTTTTCAGAACTCTAAGACTTCCATATTGGATATCATCTTTATAATAGAGTCCCTAAGAACATCATTAAGCTTAATCCAATGAAATTATTCATATTTTCATGTTGAAGAATGAGTGTGTCTGCCATCCTTATTTAAAGATACAGGAAAAGATAAAAGTCCTTCTCTTTAGGAATAACCCTTGGAAAAGCCATGAAATAAAGATGCCAAATACCTGCTGAAAGTTGTCCCAAAGCACACTTACTAGTTTTCTTTGAAGTAGTGAAAAGAAAAAAACTAAAAAATAAGCAAGCAAATAATCTTCTCATCAAGGAATGATGGAAATGTGAAGTTGTAAATACCTGACAAGTAACTTCTGGCTGTTTGGCCACTGGAATTCTCCTTGCTCACGATAGTAGAGAAAAGTTATCAAGAAAAAATGTGAAAACAGGTTTGTATGCTCAAAAGATTATTTTCAGACTAAATGTTGGGAAGTGTTAGAAAGTTTTGTCTTTCTCTTGAAGCATTGGTTCACAAAATAAGTCATATTTTATATAAAAAATGTACTTTCACTTGTTAACAAAAATAAGGTGTAACAAAAAAAGTCCCTTTCAAACTTTCAGAACTTCTTTAATTGTCTCCCTCCTTTTAACTATTTTTTCTTTTTTAGACAAGAAAAAGATCCCCTAGTATTTGACTTTAAACTGAATTTTCATTCCTTTATCAGATGAAGTCTTGAAATGATGCAAATTGCGCTACTGCAGCTATACTTGTATTTATTTGTTTCATTTCTATTTTATAAGCACTTATCTAGCAATCTTGGCATTTAATGTTCTATGAAAACAGCGCCAGAAATTCAGACCGATCCAGATCTACAAAACAAAATCTAAACTCACCATCAGTAATACAAGATCCATAAATACTGATAGTCTTGCTGTATAATAAATGGGAGGGTGAGAGGGGAAGAAAAAAAAAAAAAAAACAAAAAACATCATGGGGGAATTAGTAATATCTCATTTATTATTCCATGGTGAAAAATGGAAACATTGTTAAGGGAGGTCTGACTGGTCCCATTTGTGGCACAAAGTTCCCAGTTCATTTTGCATGGGACTTTCAGCAAGGATTCCTTCTTTTTTGATAAAGACAAAAAGGGTGAGTCTTTCTGGACATTTATCTGCAACCATTCCCCCAGCTTTGATAGCCCTGCAGCCTTTAATGAGGAAGAAACACCAAGTGCCAGCTGGGGATTCAAGTCAGACCTTACAGCTAGCTTGCATGTGTTGTACCAGCTCAGCTATGAGGCATGCCATACCATGCCATAAGTGCTCTCGCTGTATTTGAACCCCCTGGGTTTGCTCCCCAGCAGTCTGACTGGATTAGGAAGGGAGTCAAATGCTGCTGTTGGTCTTATCAGAACAGATCTGAGTCCCAAATGATGAAAACATAAGGAATCAGGATCACGGTATTTTCCCTCAGTGCTCTTGTCATAAGCAATTGCTACAACAGAAAGAACATCAAGGGGCTGTGCTCTTACTGTGAGATATTCAGACCCCCCTTTCAATTTGGGCTGCTTTTGGGAGCTGATGACTGCCTAAACTCTTCAAATGGAAAGTCAGGGTGGATTTGCGTAGCGGGGGCAGCTCGGCAGAAGGTCTGAGAAACGGCCCTTTCTAGCACAAATCTTCAGTGGACCACTGTCAAGGAGAATAGAAAGGAATTCTTGCACATTACAAGCAAAAGCATCTGTCTCTTCAGTGTGGCAAGATGCAAAACCACAGCAAACGTGTCTGTTTTGATAAAAAGCATGGAACAATAGTTACACATTACTGCAAGAGGTTGGGGGCTGTGGGAATCAACAACTGAGCTGTCCCATCTCAGCCAGCATTGCAGGACTTTAATACATTCACTTGCTTTCCCCTCCCTACTGGTGTGCCCATAATTTCCATCTCTATGAAGCCAGGCATCAATAACAATGAAATTCATCAGGGTATATTTTGGAATGCTAAGTGATGAATTTTGCATCCAGGCAAGCAGCTCTCCATTAGAGTAAGTGGGAACTGGAAAAGTAGGACATTAACCTAACTGTAGGTGTTGTCTTAAGGTGCTGGAGAGGTAATACTCTTACAAGAGGCTTGTACCCTGTGTGATCCCAGCAAATAGAAATAGAAGGCAGGAAAGAGGAGAGCTGAGCAGTTCACGCAACCCTCCCAGTGCCTTAGTTTCCCCACTAAACAGAACCGTGCATGCCATACTCCAGAATTGTCTCCTACATTTCTTCAGGATATGCTTTTATCAGTCTCCATAAGCAGAAGCAACCTTTGAAACCAAGCTTAGGGGCAATTATCTGCACAGATTCAGACATTACAATTGCTGTATGTAAACTATCACCTTTCTTTCTTGCAAAACTGCAGAGCAGAAGAGCAAAGTATCTTAGGTATGGTGGTTGGCCAACAATAACCTAAAAAGACTGTAATCTCTGAAAACTAATATGGTGTACAGGGGCTGCATAGCAAGATGAATGAAAAGCTGTGTGGTGTGTGGAACGTTCGGAGGGAATTTTTTTTGTTGTTGTTGTTTCAAAAGGAGTTTTTTTTACCCCAGGCCAGAAGCCTTTGTGTCAGAGAGACTGTCTCATTTCTCTGCTCAAAGGCTGTCAGAGATGACTGAGATTTGAAAATGCTTTCTGATGTTCACGAGGTCAAGGGAGACAGAGCTGCCTACCATCAGTCGCTGCGTCAGTGGTGGGGTAGGAGGACACGTGAGAGGGAGAATGGAAAAAAAATAGTGAAATTATTATCTCTGGAGAACCAGATAAAACAAAATAAATAGTATAAAATACAGGGTAAAGAAAAGACACAGGTCAAACAGTCACACCAAAGTTTATGGCATTAGTATTCAGCTGGAATAAGGGAAAATATCTTGGTTCCCAACTGGGGATGTTCTGAAGAGAGGGAAAGTGACTGGAGGCAAAAGATATATTAATATTACTCCACTTAATCAATACATAAAATCCTCCAATGTGTTTTTTGTACAAGCCTGCTCTGCAAAGTTAACACCTGCAGTGTTTTCTGATTTCATCTAATTGTGCTTGCAATAGTTCAAATCAGGACTACCCAAACCAGCCAGGAATTGCATCAGGCCATGGGAGTGAGCAGATAAGCTGCCACAGATTGCACCCATCTTGCCCGAAATAAAGTGGGCCAACGCCACTGTCACCCTTAAAGATGTCCCACCTCACAAAGAAGCAGCACGAGGCTCCTTGGATCAACCTGGGACATTATAATTACTTGGTGATTTACAAAATTCACCAGAAAGCCTTGCATGCGGGATGCAATTCTCCATGGACCATGCTTCTACATGAGGATATCCAGCTGGGCTGATCTCAAATAACCTTACATCTCAAATCTGCTCAGAGGAGCAAGCATTTCTATAAGGCAATACATATCATCAGCTTTACAGTACTTGCAATGGTTTCCAGCATACCAGTACACACTGGTAGATGTTTTTATGACTGATTTCACAAAAGTATTAGACAAAAAGGGATGCCACTGTTTATAACTGGAGACTTATATTGGCCATATCTTTCTTAATTTTTAGAGCTTTGATTTTAGTTAAAATTACTGACTTTTGGAAATCACAGGCCAGGTTTGAAAATGTCTAAGGAAGCTTTTAAGACATTGTGGACATCCCTTTCAGACCACTTTGCCCAAACATCCTAATTTTTGTTGTGGTGTTGTTTAAATTTTTAAAAAGTATATTTGAGTTTCACCATTCCCTTTATGGGTGTTGATGGTGCCCAGTTGTGCTGGTGGTGGCTCTTGAACTTGGCAATGTAACAGGCTGCAGTAGTTTATCATAGAAAGTGAAAAACAGCCACAAAGCACAGCAAGTTCTATAACAAATACCCTTCTGCAGTTTATTGCTTCAGTGTTTACTGGAACTGAGGCAGGCAAAGGATTTTATACAGGCAGCAAAATAAATAACACAGTTACAATAACCTGTGTCCATTTCTCCACTATGTTCCCCTTACAAGCAGGCAAAGATGGACTGGCTGATCCATGTGTTCTGGGCAGGAAGCACAGCTTCTGCTTCATGTCTGCTTGTAGTTTGCCCAAAATCTCAACCATTTATGACTGTGGTGCCACAAATCTTCTCCTGTTGCATGATTGTTGGAGCAAGCCCAGAGGAAGCCATGAAGATGATGAGAGGGTTGGAGCACATCTGCTATGAAGACAGGCTAAGAGAGTTGGGGTTGTTCAGCCTGGAGAGGAGAAGGCTCCAGGGAGACCATATAGCACTTCCTATACCTATAACAGTACCTAAAGGAGGCCACAAGAAAGCTGGCAAGGGATTTTTTACAAGGGCATGTAGTGATAGGATAAGGGGGGACGGCTTTAACCTGGAAAAAGGTATGACAGATATAGGAAAGAAATTCATTCTTATGAAGATGGTGAGACACTGGCACAGGTTGCCCAGAGCAGCTGTGGGTGCCCCATCCCTGGCAGTGTTCAAGGCCAGGTTGGACGGGGCTGGGGGCAGCCTGGGCTGGTGGGTGGGGTCCCTGCCTGTTTCAGGGGGTTTGGAACTAGATGATCTTTAAGGTCCCTTCCAACACAAACCATCCTGGCATTCTGATTCTTCAGTTTGCTACAGTGCCCAGTGGACCACAGGAGTTGCTGCCCACGGTCAGATGGCCTCCTATAGGCTCAGAGGGAAACTGATGACTGCTGGGATAATGGAATGCCACCCTGGAAAGCTATATGCTTCAAAGGATCCTATAAGGAGGTAAAAGTCCTGTTTTATGACCCCTTCCTTGTCAGATGACACAACATTTAAGAAGTAGCCTGCATGTGTGTGACGGGTAACCATTTTGCTTTATAGATGAGAAGAAAGACAGGGAAGAAGGCATGTAAAATGAGTCCATATGTACCTGTTAACATTGCCTAGTCAGGTGTAACTGAGACCAAGGAAGATGACAGGGATCCGACCACAACATATTGCTGCACCACGTCCCAGTATCCATGCATGTCAGTAGAGAGGGTGTAGCAGGCAACAGGGACCTGACCACACATGCCGGCACTCACAGCTCCGCATTGCAAATCGAACCCCACCAAAGCCAGTTTAAGACATTTCGACTCTCAGATCCCATTAATAGAGACTCATTGCAGTCTCTGCTTTCCCTAAAGATTAGTATCCCTTTAATTTTGTCAAATCAGCTGTTCGGAGGGTTGATAACTCACCCTGGATCAGTGAAATAATCTGGTTTTAAACAATGCTTTCCTCCAAAGACCTTTAAATATTTTTGTATGTGTGTGTGCTTGGGTTTAAGTTGGCCGTTTCACAGCTCTGGTTCGATGGTAGGCCAAATATAGCCTTAAACCAGTATAGCTGAGTGGGAGCCAATCTTCAGGGCTCATAATAGTTTTGCTTTAGATAAGGAAGGAGGCTCCCTCTCAAACTCTACCTGATCAGGTGATGTGGAGCCACAATTATTTCTATATTAATAAATGTGGAGAACAATTGGCTCTGTATTAATACAGTAAATAGTGCCAGACCCATTTCACACTAGAACCAGGTGGCATGGGGATGATCTATGTCCATATATACTATTAAACTGTCTGGACCTCCAAAACTGAGTGGCTGCATCCAGGCTACCTACCGGGAATGGTCCCTGGACCATGCCAAGCCCCAGACTGTGTCAGGAAATCATTCAGAGCAATGCTAGCTGGACTACACAAGGACAAGTACAACTTTTCATCTCTATGCCGATGGCCTGTAACTATTTAATTTGCTATTACACACATAGTCTCAGAGCTTAAAATTGAATTCTCCCAAAGCCTGTCTTTATGGCCTAACAGTACAGTTTATTGTACATTTTCTTTGCGGTTTTCTTTTTGCTTTTCACAGTCATTCAGTCTGAGGTACTGAACCTGGCTACTTGTTCCCATCATATCGCCATTTACTTTCCTGCCTACCACCAATTCTGCCATTAAAATTATTTGTGTGTTATATTTGTGTGTAAGTGGTATCAGTGAAATGACAGCAAGAGAGATAAAGACAGCAGGCCTCAGCATTAGTCATTTGCTTGCATTAATTTATATATTTCAAAGTGAAGGCACCATACATTAAATCTCAAGGTGGCTTCCTGATCATTATTTTGTCCTAACAGTAGGAACGCTAAATAATCCAGTGTATGACCTAAACTGAAGCGAATGCAGGAAGGGATATTGCATCTATGTTGTCACCAAGGAAACAAGAAGTAATGACAATTTTCACCAGCTGAGCACTCACCTCTACGCCTTTAGTTCACCTGGAGGTAGCAACCTGGCATTTTCATTAGGGATGGGTAAAGTAGAAGGTATAAAAATAGCAGTAGAGAGAAAACTATAAAAAAACAGGGAGAGAGAAAATAAGAGATAAATATATTCTTTCCCATCTACTTGCATAATTGCAATAGAATAGGTTATTATAAACCAGGGGTGACTGTGCCCTGCAAAAGTGAAATCCATTAGTTCCAAGAAACTCAGACCTGCAAAGACAGTTGGGTACTACCCAGTTAGGTACCACCTGGGGTAGAGCTCATGGGAATTCCTGAGGCAGAAGCTAAAAACACCTTTGGAGATTTGGACTAAAAATTCTATTCCCTGTTAAAGAGAAGTAAACAAAGAGGAATAACTTTTACAATCGGGGACTGACAAGAAGTTCCTAAATCTATAATCATCTTAGAGGTGTAAATTCAAATACTACTCAGTTCACACTCTCTTTTCTTTAATTAGACTTATAGATAAATAAAGATAAATGTGATTGTTTATTTGTGTCTAAAATTTCCATTTGTTTCAAACTCCTTTAATTACTGCTTCAGTGATTATGAGATAAAGATTTGCTTCTTACCTTAAAAAAATCATCAAAATGAGCTTAAAACACAACTCTCCTCCTTTCCTGGGAGAAAATCCTTCTTAGGTGTTTTCTGCATCTACAGGCTCTGGGACTTATCTGTGCTTATGAGGAAAGCAATTTTCTCCTTCTAACAAGATTTTACTCTGGAGTGAAATATATTTTATTTGGGATAGTTTTAGTTTATATAGCTACAATAAGCTTCCACCTAATTCTTTCATTTTATTTGTATTTTTTAGGTGGTCTAGAAGTACTTATCCAAGTCATTTTAAAATCAAGCAAACAAAGACATAAACAATTTTCATGTAGCATTGTATTAAGAAGAAAAAAAAAAAAAAAGAAGAAGAAAAAGAGCATCAGAGAAAGCAAGTATCCAGCAACAACAACTTGGAGTAGATTTACAGTTCTTCAGCCTTTGCTCTAGCCCTGGAGCCTGATGGGACGCTGGTGTCCTTGGAGGAATGGTAGAAGGAATTGCTAGGGGCCAATTGCTGATTTTATCATTCAAACACAAAATTTGTTACACCACTTTATCGGTCACAGGGAAAGCAATTATAGTGTGGTTCAATTTTCCACTCAATGACTGTACTGGGGATCAAAGTCAGTTTTTTATGATGGAGAAAAAAATGTTTTGCTATTTTGTTTGTTACTTAAAAATAATAATAATAAAATGCTTGCACTTCCAGTACAATACCGTGTTTGCCTATGTGCCTTTTTTCTTTCTAGAGATAGAGCTGATTATTTTCATTTTTATTTTGTTAAATAATCAGAGGGGTTGGTGGTGGTTTGTTGATTTTTTTCTTCTGTTTCTCTCCTCGTCATTGACTAAAGTCATTGCAATGTAAAAATGAAATTGTCATGCTTAAAAGCAGTACAGCATTGGAACTTTAATCACAAACACTGGGGGTAAAATAGTCTGTATGACACATTTCTTAATATGAACTGTTTTGTTTTGGCACTCTTTCAAACAAGAAAGATATTCAGTGTGCACTTGTAATTTTATATCTTTAGCCATCTAGTGTATAACTGTCGCTGCGATACAAAATTCTTCAGTTTCATGTTATAACACAATACATCTGCAAAAGCAAACAGATATATTTGGTGATCATGCAAAAAAAATAGGAGTCCACTGTAACAAATAAGTTACCCACAGATCTCCCTTAAAAAAATAATAATTAAAAAAAAAGATTTTTCTTTGAAAAGACAAAAAATATAAGGAATCAGAATGGACAACAACAGAGGAAGGAAAATATATTTCCTCAAATGGAAGTGTAGTAATCAAACATACACAGAGCTTTTATCTATAAAACTCTTTACAAATGTTAACTAATATAACCTTCAGACACTCCCGTGCAGTGAGAATTTGAGCAGTAAGAGCACAATATTGCCACAGAAGAGAAAATCACATCAATTATTTAGACAAACATTTTAATCACTCGTTTTTAGAAAGCAAAACAGAATTTCCTAAAGATTTTTTCTTCTTCATTCACAGGTTTTTTTCTTTTTGAACTGGTTTAACGTAATCTTGCTTCTTAGAGTGGCTACATAAAATAACATCTCAGACCAAGGCACAATTTCTGTTCCTCAGCTCAGTTTTTTTGTTGTTGCTGTAAAATTGCCTCTTTCTACCAAAATCAGATTTGTCCTTGCTAAAAGTAGTCTCTGTTCAGTAGGAACCTATATGGCTTCTTCTATCAAGTATTCACTTTGAATGTTACCTATTGCAGTCAGAGAAACTTTCTATATTATTACAGTTAAGTAAATGCTGAAGTACCTTATTATACTAAGCACAGAAAGCAATACCCAGGGGAAAAATAATTAAAATTTACCTCATTTCATTTTCAGAATGATAAGAAAAAGATAAACAAACTTCGGATTTGGGAGGGAGGGAGTGGGCTTTTTTTCTCTTGTGATGTCTCCATCAGTACTGTGGTTCATGGTTGATGAGACATTTGGTGAACAAGTTCCAGAACCCAGTTTACTGAGCACCATCTGTGAGATAGCGCACACTACAGCTTCTGTTGACAGGATGTGAACCCTTCAACAACCCAGAGAAAGGTCTCACATCTCACCACTCAGCCTAAAGGTTGAACAACAAAGATCACACAACGTGTCCTGGATACAGCATGGATACAGAGTGATTTCTCTCCTCTTGAATCAAGGGCTCTTTGGTGGCTTTTTCCATTAAGATGCTGGAAAAAATTCACAGTCAAGCATCTTCCAGCTTTTATCTGAGCTTCTCTACTATGGCTTTTGGATCTTCTGACCAATTGTTTACAGTTCAGACAACAGATGTTCAATAGAGCTGGAGAAAAAATCTATAATAATAATCCTCCTACCTCCAAAATTGTTGGGAATTGTTGAAAACTTCCACTTGCCTTTTGAATAACTTTTAATATTTTTCTTCAAACCATCATATATATTTATTCACCGCATCCCTATAGTTTTAATCAATATAAATGGTAGAATCACAGACTTTTTAAAGGGTTTTGTGATGGGTTAAAGAAAATATGTTCCTTTTTGAAGAATAATATTTGCTTGAAACATTTTGACTAGCTCTACCACTCGGATCCTATGGAGAGCATCCTCTTGAAAAATTCCCAATCTACCCTCACCCAGAAACAATGCGGATCTTGACATTCAGTAACTACTCACAATGCTTTTTCATACACACACAAATGCACATGTATGTGCATTTGTGCACTAACCCATGTGCTCTGCATTCCAGCCACACCAGAGAAGGGACAGCAATAATACTTTTTCAGAGCAGTCCATGGGTTCCTTCTAAATTCTACACTAGGAACGGTCATAACAACAGTTCCTACTTTTTCTGTTGTTTACATATAAGAAAGCAAAAGAAAATCTTTAAGAGAAGGAGAAAGAGGAGCAAAGAAGAAAGAGATAGAGATAAAGATGAGATAGAGATAGAGATAGATGGAGATATAAGAAAGAGAAAGAGAAAGAGAAAGAGAAAGAGAAAGAGAAAGAGAAAGAGAAAGAGAAAGAGAGAGAAAGATGAAATCTCAGGAGGTTAAATGTGACCTGCAAGCAATACAGCTCAGTTTGAAAAACCTGCTTCAAAATGTTAGCTCTGAGTTAATACTTGACAAATCCAGCTCCTGTAAGAGCAAAGAAAAATTCATTCCCAGGCATTGTTTGAGAAACCCAATTTTGTTTAATATATTTGCTTGCTTAGAGTAAAATAAAAATAAAAAAACCATTGCTTTGTCCTCCCCAGCTATAAAAGCAACCAGACAGCTCCACTCTGAAAAATTCAAATTAGCAGAAGGTTTCTCACACTTGGGAGGCTGCAGCCCTGGCCTGTAGTCAGAGATAAATTTTTCAGTAAACCTGCACCTAGAGTGATTAAGGGAAGCCTCCCAATTTACTCTGTCACAGATGAGCTGATAACACAGCAGAGTTGCCTTTTTGCTGATGCCCAGAAATGCCATGCAGGGGAGGAGGAGCAATGGGGTAGGAAAAGGAAGAGATCAGGGATGTGAGGAGCTCTCCAGCTGGGGAAAGAGAAACCAGGTTTACCCACCTGACTGCATGTAAAGGGATCAGTGCTGGCCTGATGGATGCTACCGAGTCTGCTTGCCCATGTCTCATAAATAGTTTTGAAGATTCCCAATAAACATGATGAAATTAAATCTACTGCAACAGTTAGAAGCAAGAGGCAAATCAACCCTCAACCCAACAATAACCATAAACTGCCAGAAATCCATCACTTTCTTTTCAATCCTTTGCCTTCCTCTTCCTGCTTCCTAATTTTTGGGTTCACATTTCCCCTTTGAGATTTTGTTTTGAAGAAAATGTCCATTTTGTAAAGATATGAGTCATTTCAGAGACTTTCTTATTTTTAAAAGATTAATTACTATGGAAACAACTTGCTATGGAATATGATGACGCAGGCTGAGTTTTTAAGGAAAGGGTCAATTGCTTTAACTCCTGAAAGAAGTGTTGGGGGGAAAATGTACATATAAATGTTCTAGTTTAAGCAGGAGTGCTGGATGTAGGGCATTGCTGGGAGGTGAGACTTCCTCATCTGAAGTGGGAGGTTTTCTCAATTATCCTCTTTAGGGATCCAAGGGATTTGTGCAGTGAGCAAATGCATCTGGCATGCAAGATCACATGCAGAGACAAAAGATTATAGAACAACTGTAGCAGACATATGAGATGATGGAAGAGACACACGGACACAGGTGTTGTGATGGGACACGTAAGATTGTAGTTGACAACTGAAACTCTGCTCCATAAAGGAGAGTGGATGACATGTCCAGTGTGGTCACAGAGACAGTTTGATTACCATAACAGTTTTCCAGACCCTATCCTTTTTCCTTTAATTTTCTTTAATTTGTGAATGACTGTGCCAGCCTCTGAGGGTCAAATTGGTGAGCTCCAGAGATAAAAGCAACGTTCTCCAGAGCGCAAGCTTCAAAAAGCATCTTTCTGAGCTGGCAGGAATAACAAGCTCTCTGAAGCATCACAGAGAGTGGTCTGTCTGAGACAAGTATTTCTCCTCATTGTCAGCTGAAGAAGTCAGCTTGTAATGGTCATGATTTAAATTAGCCTGTGTACTATAACGGAGAAGGAGCTTGATTTTAACAGATCGTTACAGAAAGGTAGTTCAGCAAACTGGTTCTCACCACCGCAGCTGGGAGGGCTGACTGCAGAGGGGCTGACAGTGAGTTTGCATTCAACACCTGATTCTTTGGAAAGTGGGCAAAAGTAACCAATGTGTAATTTTTTCTCTGAATGTCGTAAATGGAGAACTATTGTTTTCAAATTTTTCCACAAGCAAAAGTGAGAATTATATTACAATGGGTGATTTCATGGTCCATTGATTAGACAATAATTTGGAAATTCTGGGTTCAAATATCTGTAGCTGAAAGCTGATAAATATGTTGTTAATTCTTTCTTGTGTTCTCCTCAAGAATACAACAGGGCAATAAAATGTTCATTCTTGTACTTTATTGCTAGTATGTCAGTCTTACTCTGTGTACTAGTAGGAGCACATTTGCATTCCCTTTTCAACAAAGGCCCAAAAGAAAGTTTTGTGGCGTTGTTTCTTGTTTCATACAAGCCTTATGATAGAAATATACAATATTGTATTTTATAGAAAAGAAATGCTAATGTTTGATGGCAGTCCTTTGACAACTTGTCATGTTTCAATCTAAATTAAAACCACATCTGACACACCACAAACCTTGTCTTGATCTGTCTTGTTTGGATAGTGCCAGTCCATGATATGACCTGAAATCCATTCCTTGAGGTCATTTAGACAGACTCATTGAAACAATATATACTGGCTTCATATATTGGCTGCTGGTCAATGAAAACTCTGTCTAATGTGGCACTGGAGACTCTATCCCTGCCTCAAAGTAGTAAATGGATTTGATTTGGGGAAGGGAGGGAAGGGAGCAGAAAGCCTCTCAAAGGGAAAGTTCAGTAATATGGCCCTGCCTCACATGAATAGTCCCTGTGGAGCACCTCCTTTTCTCACATGGATGAGCACAGATAAGGATAGCTCAAAGTTAGAGAACACCTGACTGGAATGATACAAGTCTTGTTTTTCTTCCCTGGGTTTGCTACTGTGTCACCTTAGGAAAAGGCCTTAAAACAGTTACATGTAATTTTTTCCAGGTGGAAAAAGTGGGAGAACCCCTCTTTTCTGTGCTTCAGTGGATTCACTCCAACAGCTAGGCGCAGCAACACTGTGAACCCTTGCAAAATTGTTCAGATGATTTTCAGATGAGTATAGTACCTATCTTCAGAGTGCAAGGGAAAATACTAAGCAAAAGCAAAATCCCTAGACCTTTATTGCCAACCCTCTCTCTTGTCCTGAGAACTGTGAGGTCTACTATAAGTTAACTCAAACTAGTTTATTTCTCCTTGGATACCTACTGTGGCTTCAGGAAATGAGAATTACCTCTATACCAGTAAATTAAACATGCCTAGACTAATTCTCTATCTCTGAGGCCAGCTAGCACAGAATGAGCCACATTCAGCCTCTTGAACTCCCTCAACTTCTCGAGGAAGGAGAATGCACCTGAAATGCCTGCTGGCATGGGTCCTTGGCTTTCTAAAGATTTGGGTGAGGGCTAGGGCCCGGAGCCAAATAACCTCCCATATGCACAGTTTAATGGTATAGATTATCAAGTTTCAGTGTTTGGGAGTATTTCCTGGAGCTGTTTAATTTATTGAGACAGATCACAAGAATCCACTCCTCCAAGCATTCTGCCAAGGAGAGTACAAGTAAGCAGTCATGGGAACGGAAGGGAGACTCTGATCCTTCAAATAAAGCCTGTGCCTTTGTGATCCTAAATTGTCACTCTTCCTTTCCCCTGGATCCCTCCTGCCTTGGCTCTACCCTACCCATCCCACCAAGGCTGCTGAAGGGCCACTTTCATACTTAACCCCCACTGGGATAAGAGTGAAGGATTCACAGGTCCTCATGCCACGAAGATGCATTAGGTTGCCTAATCCAGTTTCATTATATTAACACCCTTGGAAGGTATTAACATTTCACTGGTCTCAGTTCAGTGACAGGTGCCTTGATTAAAGCTTCTTCAGAAGGTTATCTACACCTGATCTGAAGACACTGAATGCTGGAAACTCCATCCTTTGCCCTGGCAATGCGTTCCAGTTCCACATTGCCCTCACAGTTTAAAATGTGTGTCTAATTTTTCATTCGAATTTCTCTGCTTCCAGCTTTCAGCCACTGGATTTTGTTATGCCTTTACCTGCCTGATTAAATAGCCTGTTAGTTCAGGGTACTTTCACCTTGAAAAAGTAGTGCTGCTATGTCTTCATTTTCTTTTTGATAAGTCTGGGCTCTTCAAGCCCCTGATGATAAGATGTTTTCTCCCTCCTATCTGGGAGCAATTTTCCAATGTATTTTTCCACTAATAAGGACATGAGAACACCTGTATTGTTGACTCTTTTTCCTCTTGCTTACTAGTCCCCTATGGTGGTGGGCAGTATCTAGTAGGCATGTTAGCCTTTCCAGACTTGGAACTCCATCAAAAATATCACTAAACTGGTATTGCCTACTGGAATTCCTTTATATTGACATTCCAGTCCACTGTAGTCTAGACCAGTAAACTGAGCAGTGGCAGAGCGTGGGTGTAGGCTCTTGAACTCTACCATCCGTGCTGCTAAATTGTTAAACGGTTCCCTGCAACGCTTTTGGCTTCCAGCACAACTCCTAAGTGGACTTTGGGGTTAGCACAGCCTTTCACAACAGGCGGTATGGACGCAACCAACCATTTTGGAGACTGAGTTTAGTAGTACGGAGGTGGCCAACTATGCCAGATGCCTCCAGATGGTAGAATAGGACCTGGCACTTATACAGATACAGGCTAAAAGCTCAGGTTCCTTTTCAGAGATCCCTTTGATAGCTATTCCAGGTAAAACAGCTCTGCATATTGCAGACAAAAATATATTTATTTCAAGCTAATCAAACCTAGTTGGGAGACTTGGTTAGAAACAGAACTCTAGGGATTTAGGAACTCCAAAAAAAAGCAAAATGCTAGTGACTTGTCACAACTAACTTTCACAGTTGAAAATCACTGTCTTGAAATGAATTAAAAGAACTGAAACAAGCTGCACATTAAATGGTCTTTTTACAGGACAGTCAGACACCAATTCCGCATGTTCATTATATCAAACTCCTGTGAGGAGATGAGTGGAGTGGATATGGGCACAGCCAACTGTACCTCTTTCACACGGAAGACAAGTTGCTTTGAAGGATTTGCACATGTGAGAGTCAAAGCAGGTTGTTGGGGTGGGAAATGGGAAAGGGATTTTAATTCTTGCATTTCCACTTCTATACTCCACACCTCCCCAGTGCCTATTTTCACTCTGAATGAGGGGAATTGAGTAGGAGAATGACCATGGTGAATTCAAACTTTCTGATATCATGCTTTTGCCAGAGATTATTTCAAGTGTTAATACACTTCATTGTGAATGAGTCCTCTAACTTCCTGCTTTGTTTTCTGTCATGATTTGGATCGCAACAGAATTAACAAGACATCTTTGCACTCCTTTCCTGGTATGCATTTTCTGTAGGCACAGAAACTCTTGCCAGTGATTTGTCTTGTCAACTTCAATGGCTGAGACTTTCCTCCCAGAAGCAATCCCAATTTCCATTTATGAATTGCTTCCATAAGGTCAGGACACATTATTTTATAGAAAGGCTTTCCTGTAATGCCCCCTGGAGCTCCTGGCAGTCATCCTCCATAAGCCCCTTGTCTGGGGGTAGCAGAAGCAGTTTGGCAGAATCAGAGGGGGTTGCTTGAAGCATGTGACATTTTCAAAAGGGGTAGAACTGAGTTTCCAGGTACAGCATCTCCTCCTCAGAATGAGGACAGGATATTTAGCAGGAACTCAGAATGGAACTTTGTAATAAGGGTATCACCTAAAAGAAAAGCCACTCTACTAACCAGTCCCTGACTTGCAGAGGATCCCAAGATAAGCACCTTCTAAATACATGGAGTATTTATTTCATTATTTTCAAATATATATTCATTATATAATTCACGTGGCACTATTTCATACGCTGAAATAGATTGAATCCCCTCTCATACTTAGAGCAGTCATTAAGTCTGATTCTACTTTTGCAACCACCTCCAGCCTCATGAAAGCGTGAGTTGGTTTGAAATAGTGTTACATGTCCTGAGAGAGTAGGGTTAAGTTCTTACGAATTTTCATATCCAGTGAATCAATAAAGACCGTGTCTTCTGTTTGGCTACTCACTGTGCTGTATTAACATGAATGATACAGTAACCCAGGCTCAAGGTATTATAAATGTTATGACATCTATAAATCTTTGGAACTTGAGATTTACTGAAATTGTCTGTCTAGTCACTATGAATAAATGGGCAACCTTTTATTTATTTATTTGTTTGTTTGTTTGTTTGTTTATTTATCTATCCGAAGAAGGAGAGTTAGAAGATTCAAGACAACAGTAATAGGCTCACCAAAGACAGCACCAGCTGTGTATTGCTTGGCTTAAAAATAAATAACCATTTTTAATAGTTTGTGTAGTCAATTGGTATGCAAGTGTATATCTGAAATACAATTGGGTAAAATTGCTGTAAAGTCTATACTTATTTGAAGACAGTTTACTGAACCAAACCATTTCATTATCACATTTACTTAGACAGTTTTATACCTAGTTTTCTTTTTGTGTGCCCAAGCTGCAAGTTCTGTAAGCAATACAACTCTAAACAGCACTAAAAGTAAGCATGGATGATTAGCTGCAGAGTGGCAGATTTAATTTGAGCAGTTTTGACAGGTTGTGTTGCTTGGGTTGAACTTGAAATAATGTCTTGACATATCAGTGGTTCTTGTGCTTTTCCAGGCTGAGTCGTTCCTTAAGGTGTTGAGTCATATAACTTGATGATGGATTGTCACACATAATGTGTTAAACCTGAAGAAAGAAAACAACAGATACCATGATGTTCAGCACAGGTTAAAATATGTTTTACTGTTTCTAATTAAAAAGAGTAGATTTTCGGATATTTCAGTTCAATATCTAACAGCAGCTTTGAAATGTCTCTGCTGTGCAAAACAAAAGGTACATACTGTTTTAAATGGATGGAAAAAACAGATTAAGACATTTCCATTTAAATTAAACAATAGTTTACGGTTTTAGGATAAATTGTTTAATGTGTTTCTGCAAGGCTCAGAACATTCTTAAATGAATTTCAAGCCAAAATATCAACACCAAAAACGTCTAGCAGAATAAAGCCCAGTAAAAGGCATCCACTAAAGTATGTGAAGTGGCTTAGTGGTATTTGCATGCAAGGAGATGGCAGCCGTATAAGTGAGAGATAACAGAGTAGTAGAGACGGAGAGTAAAATTTATCATAACATGTCTAGTGATGATTAAAAGCCTGTGCTTATTAGATGCATAAAATGTATTACTAAATCATTTTTGGAACATATAATTTTCCAATTATTTATGCATCACAGTAATTAATGATAGGAGGGACAGAGTCAATGATTCACTGTGTAATACATATGGTAGTTACCTGGGGAGGAAAAAATTACAGTGCTACCAATTATTTGCTTTAATGTTTTTGTAATTATGCCCTACACCCAAGTTGAAAATTTCTTTAATTCTTTTTTAAACCCTTCATTCCTAACAATGAAACTGCTTTCTTTTTAGCCCTTCAATTAAGTCTAATTTTTAAGCTGCCATCTAAG
Source organism: Falco rusticolus (assembly GCF_015220075.1). NCBI lineage: Eukaryota > Metazoa > Chordata > Aves > Falconiformes > Falconidae > Falco > Falco rusticolus. The sequence continues at coordinate 15,623,580 of NC_051192.1, read as the reverse complement.
AAATATACAACTCCATAAATGCCTCGTTTGCTTTTATATTTTGCTGGCAACAGTCTGCAACTATGAAATCTTACCCTTTAAGCATCTTATTGACGAACTAATTTAGCCAGTCTGAAGGATGATCTTCTGTTTAATACACGTGGCTGGGATTTGCGTGATCTCAGTTTCTTTTCTACTTTGGCCTTAACTTCTGAACTGCAGGAAAATGGACCAACGCCCTTGAGCTGTTTCTCACCCTGTAGGTCTTTATTCCCGTGGGTTGGAAGGGAGGAATAATTCTGCGTTCAGCGTAGTCACTTTTGCAATGTACATTTCTTATGTTCCCTCTTTTGGGATGGAAGGATCTACAGATGGTGAGAAAGAAGCGCCAAACAGAAAAACAAAGCCTGCAATGTAGGGCCAGCTGAGTTGAATTCGTTCTTATTTAATGGTACATGACTACCATATAAATGTTTATATTCGAGCTAGCCGTATTGGGGTCCCTTCATAGACAATAGAAATAAATAAACACCCTGGGGTCAATTCTTCTGATGTATCTGTGAGGTTTTGTTTAAAATGCCATAAATTACATCCTAAAAATGTCTTTTTCTCTCAGTGGACTACAAAGAGCATTGTAAGTAACTAGCATAGATGAGTTTTCTAGCTATCTAAAGGTAAATGAGTTAAATCCCTCCAACTACACCTATACTCCTATATGAAAATTCTGGCACTGGAATGGAAATGCACATACTCTTAAATGTTTGAGTGGCATGGCATGTTGGGTTTTTTTCCCACGTAACAAAAAAATACCTGTAAAACATCTCTTAGACACTGCTCATGAGCTAGCACTAGGGACTATTCCCAGAAAAGAGTCTGGATGCATCTATCCAGTTTTGGAAAAGAAAAGAAAAAAAAAAACAAACAAAACCAACCACACACTATAGGTGCTAACTATTTTGTACCAATGTGCCCCAGGAGCAAACAAATGTCCCAGTTCACCCCAAGATTTGGGTGGACACTTTGAACTTAGCTACCACCAGACAACCATGTGTAATTTGGGTAGAAAGCACCCGAGTTATGCAGCTTCACATAATTAATCCTGATTTTACCATTCCTCATCTCACAGTGAGCCCTCCATGAGGCTACGTGTTGCTCCGCATAGCACATCTGTAGGGATGTTTCCTCTTTCTGTTCTCACTCAAAACAGAAGTCAAGGCGATTCTTCCCAAAGACCAGGCTGCATTTCCCATATAACTGTCAGCATTTGGGGATTTTAGTGTCATGGTTTCCAGGCTGTGTGCTGAAATTTAGTGACCTGGTATGAACTTCTCCCTTTCTAAGAACCCTATCTAGCAGCTTCTGTTTTGCTGTCAGTTATGAGAGACAAAAGTCCTCTCCTCTCTGTGGGCTAGGCATGGTGCTCCCAAACGATTCATGCAACTCCCATGGGACAAGAGAATGCATTTCCTTTGAACCACAACCAAAAGCCTTTTCCCAAGCAGACTTAGCAGTCTTTAAAGGATTTATTTAATTCTTTTCCCTCAAATAAATGCGCTTGGAGGGTTAGGCTTTCCTGTGAAGATTTTTGAAAAAAAATTAAAAACAAGTGTGGTGCATTTTGGTAGATTATGTGGGTGGTATATGAATCCATAAAGCTCCCAGCTATACAAAGCCTTTGGGTGCATTGAGATGTTTGTTTTTTATTTATTCCAAACAGAGCTAAATCTGAATAGTGTTGGGTTTTGTTGTTTTGATTTTTTTTCTCTGCCATAAAATGAGAATGTAACACCCCCCCTACCCTTCCCTTTTCCCTGCTGTGTTACAAGTGTATCCATATCAAGCATTTATTTATTGCAAATAGTCATAAGGAAAAACTGCTGATGCTAATGACGAACAAACTGTTCTTGAGATGTTTCCCTACATGTCTGCTCAGGCATATGTGTATGGGATATGTACTGGAGATTAGATACCTATGTACTCAGCTGATTCTGCTGCTAGGCTGCATAGTCTGGTGGAGGCAACAGCAAAGTTGATAGAAGTTCTAACTGATGCTGAGACCCGTGGAGCCTTCTGGGTTGCTGTGAAATGCTGGTTTTGGGTATTACGATCTGGTCTATGCTGTAAATTCTATGTGGCAGGAATAAATTAAGGGTGGGGTTTTTCTTCATTTTTCCCTAAGGTTTTTAGTGTGCTCATTGTGGCCAGAGCTGACTGCTTGCTCTGGCCTGCAGGAAGTTGTCCCAGTGCATCTGCTTTGAGGTTCTAAGCTCATGAAAGGTACCAAAAAGTGTCTCTGCTGGCCAAAATCTGTCATGGGGGAAAAAAGCTGAGTGACTTATTCTTAAAATTTGTTCCAGCTCTACAGAAGTCCATATTTGAAAACAAAAGCTCCAAATTATAGATTAGAATATTTTCCACTGTAAGGGATCTACCATGATCATCTAGTCCAACTGCCTGACAACTTCAGAGCTCACCAAAGGTTAAAGCATGTTGTTAAGGGCCTTGTCCAAGTACCTCTTAAACACTGACAGGCTTGGGGCATTGATCACCTCACTAGGAAACCTGTTCCAGGGTTTGATCATCCTCTCAGTAAAGAAATGCTTCCTAATGTCCAGTCTAAAACTCCCGTGGTGCAGCTTTGAACCATTCCCACAAGTTGTATTACTTAATACCAGGGAAAAGAGCTCAGCACTTCCCTCTTCACTTCCCCACCTCAGGAAGCTGTAGGGAGCAGTGAGGTTGCCCCTCTTTCCCACCCCAGCTTCCACCTTTCATAAAAATGTCTCAGATTAGGAGAAAGAAGGCAGAATATCTATTGCTTTCCAAGGCCTTTTCAAGGCCTATTTCATTCTGCAAAGATGCATTCATGGAAAGGAATGCAGATAAGATCTATGCAGTAGACCAAAATCATGAATGTCTCACCTAGAAATGAGTTCAAGGCTCACAGCCATGTCAGTGATGAATACTTGCATCACAACAGCCTTCTTAAAAAGCTTGGAAATGCCAGGTAACAGCATCAAGATATTTTAAGGATCCCATCTTTCGTCCAGAAATTACCTGTTCTGCAAGAGTTTACATTCACACTAGCTCTGGGAACACAAGATGGTTGGAGTGTGAATAATGGGGCGTTTAGAGCTAGCAAAAAGAAACGCAGACATGTATAATCCCTGATGTTCAGCTTGGGCAGCAGCTATTACTAAATTGATGCTGCCCAAACTGAAAGGGTTGTTCATGGGACTGAAAACCAGACCAAATGGATGACACTTACTTTCTGTGCTATGACAGAAATTAGACTAATCATCATAATGATCTCCTTTGATGTAAAGTATCTAAGAGCTGCCTGTAATTGGGATATAATCGGAACTGGCTGATGGAAATTAATCCATTTTATATGTAGAGAACAATGATGGTAACAAAGATTTGGAAATAAGAGAGTCCTTATGTTTCATGAAACAGCAAGGTCCTAGATGGTTGTATGTCAAAGTAAGAATCATCAGAGTAAGTCTGGATGTCTGTTATGCAGTTGTCTATATCTGGGGTGACTGCCTGGACCCCCATCAAGTCAAAGGAGAGAAACAGGTTGAGGGTGCAATTTATGTCTTCAAAAAGTTTAAACTGAATCAGATGAGTTTAGCCTGAAAATTTCACTTTCTTCACTGACAGCCAGAGCTGAATAAGGAGGATGACAGGGCATCAAGCTCCTGAAAGTGGTGGCGAGTGAACCTCATTCCATGTTTCCAATCTTTTACTTGGATTTTTGAAAAATGCTGCAGCAGCCTTACAGTTTTTGGCTGTATGGTTACGGTAAATAGACAAAAGACTGAATGACTTAGTGGAAAAGAAACCTGGGGACCTGCAAGAAGTGATGGGGACTTATTAGGTGAATTTTTCCTAAATTATTAGCACTGAGGCTTGCTTGCTTTCTTGAAGAAAATGTGCAACTGGAGATAATACTAGCAAGAGAGGCTCGTAAGGTAGCCAGCCTACTAATTTTAGAGGTCAAATTTAGAAGGCTAGATGTAGCTTTCTAGATCTGAGTTCAGTATTTAAGAGGTTTTAAGAGGGTAGATGCAGTTAGACTGTGCCAGCTGACCTAGAAGCCAAGGAATAGTAGTTGTATTCAATATGTCAGCAAAGACACAGTATTTGTGATTTTTTATGCTGTGTATTTTTACTTCCCCTCAAAAGTGGGACAGGCTCCTGGTTTGCTTAGGAACTTCTTTAAGCTCAATTTTTTTATTTCTCTGTCATTGAGACACACATATTTGTTGCAAATCTGGCCCTAAGTGATCTGACCAACATGAAAAAATGGCAGAGAACAGGACATGCAATTATGTCTGCTATTAACTATTATTACTTTTCTAACCCAGGTTATTGCAAAACTGCTCCTATCCTATATTAATTAATTTTGGGGTCTTTTGTTTCCACCTCTTTTCCTTCTGTTGCTCTAGCAGCCCTTTCAATACCTTCTCCTGCTTTTGTCAGCACAGAGCAGTATACTGTTATTAATGTCTCCTCTCATCCCCAGTCCTTTCTGCTTCTCTTTCCTGTTGTTGCCTCCAGTGACATGCAATGACAATAATGGGATGCAGTGCCACTGGCATGCTACCCCAAAGCCCTGCAAGGACTAGTTCAGAGGTACAGAATTGCTTAAAAAGCCAGGAGCGTCTCTACCCAAGGGGAGAAAAAAGCGATTGCTGGCTGCGTTAGGATCTGAATGCTCCTTGCCACTTCCTAGCAGAGCAGTTTAGAATCAAGCTCCACTGGATGATAATTGTTTTAACTACCATTGTGGTTCTTGCTTTTATCCAGGGGCATGGCTGGGGAGGATGGGTGAAGTTGTGCAACTGATGTCTGCCTAATTCACAGGGTATTCCTAATTGGTTGGGATAGATCTCCCTGCCCTCCCTTCTCTCCCATCCTCCCACCGAGTTACAGATTGACCCTTCACTTACAGCTTTTCCAAAGAAGTTTATGCTTTCTTTACACAGTCTGCATAAAAATAAAGGGCACCAACCTGAGCATCTTCTGAACACAGCCAAGATTAGAAACTCCACCATTTTCTAACCAGCAAGAAGGGATCTTTAAAAAGCAATGAACTGTAATGATGTACAATTTTTTATAATAAATGCAGCTCAGCTGACAAAGTCTTTGCAGGGGGAAGGTTAGTGATAGGGTTGAGCACATCAGTTTCTTCCAGACAAAATATTACATCATGATCAGATTTCCTACTTCACATTATTTACAAAGACTGTTCAGGTAGCCTATAAATTTAGTCTTAAAGAAAGAGCATGCAATCTCTGAAGAACAAACCAGAGCACCTGAATGAGTTGTGTGTGAATCTCTGCGGTGACTGTACTGGGATGGTAGAAACCGCAGTGCTCCCACTAGTGAAGCTGGAGTTAGCTGGCAGGCAGCATCAAGGGCTACAGCATGTCTAACTGGGAGCATGACTTGCTGTTGAACTGGGAGCCTCAGCTATACGTCGTTGGGAAGGTGTTCCAAGGCAATCCCAGAACTGTGCATCTACACCTTTTCCTTTTAGTCTCTGTCTTAAGGTAAAATCAAACTTCCTTAGCACAGGGGATAGAAGGGTTGGACTCCTTCACTATTCTGTTTGTGATACTCTTGTCCTTTGGAAACCATCAATAAACTGTTTCAACTGAGTTACTAGGCATTAACGAGCACAATAAATTTCCACACATTAAGATTACTAATTATATCAATGAATGTACTGTTGAGACCTATAATTTTCACCCCTTTGCACCCATTTTTCACCTATAACCAATTTTATTTTCTTTCTGATTTATTTAGTCTCGTGCAGAATTCATGCTTTTTCAGTGAGATACACTCAGACATGAGCTCTGAATTCTACCTGATTGAAAAACCCTAAAAGCATTTTAAAACTGCAGTGTTTCCACTACTACTTTGGCTCCGTTACCAGTTTTCTACCAGTGAGACGTCCTTTTGGACTGCTAATCTATCATCATGTCCTGCAGCATTATTCCCTGCTTCTCTGAAGAGTCATCTAATCTAGTGGTGCTGTTGTCAAATAATTATGTTGAACATTGTCTGCTGATGCTTACCGATCCATTCAGATTATGGAGTTTGCTGTATTTCTTCCGTATTTTCCAAAATGTAAATCATTGTCTTGAATTCTTTTCACTGAAAATATGTACAATGCCTTCTGCAGTTCTTGCAAAATTGGGGCTTAGAACTGAAATAAGATAGGCAACAGAGTTCACTTATCCTGTAGACTTCAGATTTTTCATCAAGACAATATAAAAAGACAGGTCACTAGAGGAAGTCAAGAGTTTTCTCATTAAATCATTATATATGGACAAATTTTATTTTGTCAGAATTAATTTTGTCAGGTAATATATGCACCTGTTCTTACAGAAGCAGTTTCTTGTATCAGGAAAAGAATTGCTGATCACCAGCTTTGAAAGATCTTTTGGCTTGGTGCTTGGGGCACTCATCTGTGATGTGAAAAAGTGCAGTAAAAATCCCTAGTCTGCATGAAAGACAGCACTAACTTGAATCTTAATCTCTTCTGCCACAGCTATCCAGGGCTAGCACTGTTCCTACACTTTATTAGTTAGCAAAAAGAAATGAATTTTTTCTTAAGGGCTAATGCTAACTATTCTGATAGCCTGAGGGATTTTATTTATTTTCTTCCAGGATCCTATCAGTGTCATTTTTTTTCTCCAGTTTTTAGCAGGTAGGCAGGCAGCCAAAATAACCATGACTGATTCGGATGAAAAAAAAAAATAATAATCCTCTTTTAGACTTTAGAGTCTTACACTCTTTTTGTGCTGTCTGATGCCCAATCTTATTTTGTATCTTCTGGTTCTCAGTGGAGTCTAGTAACCACACTACAGTTTTTCGGCTGGCTTCTGCTCCTGAGAGTTTGGCTAGATGAACAAGTTCCTGGTTGGCAATGCAGGCTGGAGATTTGAGAAAGCTTTAGCTACTTTGTGGTTCCTGTGTTACTTATTTAAGGCATCTCAGCCCTCAGTGAGCATCACTGAGCTTACCTTGCTTGGAAAGTTACTCTTCTCTTAATGCATAGAATGATTTAAGGACACCAAATCCTGCACCAACCAAAGAAGATACCTTACAACTAAAAATTAGTAACGGGGCAACTTTTGGAAAATCACTTATATGTAAAACCTACAGGCTTGCCATGAATACTGGGTCAAGAAGGTGTCAGTGCGAGGTCAGTGGGATCTGAGGTTGCCAACACAATGTCCTTACATATTTAAGTGGAGAAGCAATGCTTTCATAGTAAGCTCTGATGCAACTTAGTGGGAGCACCTCATCCATCTGGATACTTCTTTATGACTGAAAAAAAAAAAAAGAACAAACGCATTTGGAGAAGAGTGGGGACTTGTGAGGGATCAGTTTAAAAGAAGGGATTAAAAGCACTTCATACAGCCCTGAGGGGAAGCAATAGTCTACAGACATTGGAAGATTGCAAGCATTAAAGACTGAAAACAAGCATGTGAAGCACTAGGAGAGGGTTTGGTTAGATCCCCTTTTCCCATGTGAAATTGTGGGTGAATTTCTAGATAAACTTGTTTAGAGGGTTAGCTATTTGCTTATAATAGTATTGTGAGCAACAGTGTGTGGGAATTCAAAAAATGTTAGCTAGCGTGGTGCCTTGAAAAATAAGTGTGAATTGACTGTAGGAGGTAACTCTATACAGGCTTGGAGATAGTTTAGCATAATCAGCTTTTTCCATCCATAACTCAGAGGATATTGTGTATTATTAAAAGCAGATACTTCTGGCCACTTGACTATTAGTCTCTTACAGCTATAAGAATATGAATGGTAGGTGTTAAAATCAGCCACAGGAGGGCTCTTGCATTATTTCCCTGCAAGCCTTTAAACATATTGAGAATAATAAAGGAAGAAACCTATTCAAGCAAGTATAGACAGAGGCTAAAAAGATCAAGTCAATCTGTGCTCTAGTTCCTGTCAGTATGTACAGGAAAGGGACGCTCTGAATCATGAATAGTTCACTGTGCATTTTATTTCAGCTGCTTGTAGAAGCAAGAGTGATTTCCCCTTCTGTGATTTTAGCTAGATGCCATGTTTCTCCAATAACAGGGAACAGTTCAATGTATACATTAGAGGTGCGGATATGAGGACTGATAAAGATGAAGTTTCCATGGCGGTGCCAAACATGTACTCCAGGTTTTCCAGACAACTAAATGTGGTGCTGTGCTAGTCATTACTAAAGCACTTTTTCTCATTTTTGCTTCTACTGTCTTCACTGTGACTTGAGGCCACCAGTCAGTGGTACAGCAGTTTAGGCGAACTCCCAGAGCAGTGTGCAGAATTCCCACAGCAGCAGGCCAGCCTGCACGACCCAGGACGTTTTGGATGCCCAGGTAGGTGGCTGGTCAGAAGTGGGCACAAGACACAAAGCAAAAGCCTTGGGGGGACCGAAGGAGAGCTCAGTATTGTTAGACCAGCTGTGAAATAGGGCCTCCTCCAAAGGAACAAGCATCCACACTGGAGCTGACTCGATCCATATCTTGCTTTCTTCTTTCCCTCAGGAAAAGAAACTCTCAGCCTATGCCAGATTTACAGGTGCTAAACAAGGACCTTCTCACCAGCCAGTTGATCTACAGGCTTTCTTTTTTGCCTCAGGGGTACCCAGCCAACCTTTCTTGTGTACAGACATGATGCAACTTTATCTTTTTTCCCCTTAGGACATCCCTGTCACAATTTGTTGGTCTTCCAGAAAGACCTTATTTCTTCCAGGCCCCTCAAAATTATTCATATCCAAGTATAAGGATCAAAACACTTCCTTCGTACTCAGGGAAGAGTCTTCTGAAACTTGCTCCTTGTTCTCCAGTTTTCTTGTGCTTTCCAGGTGAAGCATTTGGAGATAGTGTGGGTGTGTAGAGGATAAGCTGCTTCTTGCCCTGATCCAGGGGAGAGATTTGACACCCATTCCTGTTTTTATATGCAGTTCATTATACACCAGTAGTGGACCCAGTTTAAGAAAATACTTACAATTTTGCAAAAATTAGTTTCTTTTTCCCTGTGTCAGAGAGAGAGAGAGAGAGAAGTAAAAGCAGAACAAGAACACTCTGCTGTTCGATACCTTCACACGAGTGTTGAAAAATCAGTTTCAAACTACAGCTCTGAATGTAATGGTATTGAGACTTTACCCCTATTCTTCCTCGACTGAAACATTAAGTTTCTTTTCACTCAGTGGAAGGAGACATCTCATCTCATTCAGAGTGGTTGCTCTAAGAGTCACCATCCATCAGCACTCCGAAAATGTCCTTCTCTCTCTCTACTGATATGTAAGGAAATTCAAATGACTGAATTCATAAATGGGCACCTCAAATATTTAATAAATATATTAATAAGTAAATAGATTGATAAATCCATATATTGTACTTGGCTCCCTCAGTCTGCTCTTGAGTGATTAAACCACCAAGCCATTGGCTATTTTGATATGGTTTGAGACATAGGAAGACAATGTGTTTTTTTACAACTGGGAATGTTTTCTTCATTTTGCCAGAAGTTCTGTTCTGATCTATCTTGGCAAACATCTTCTTTTGCAAAGCTCAGTTTGACCACATTTTTTCCAAGGAAAAAGCATTGGACCTTGTAATGCATGACCAGCTCTTTGGGACACAAACAGTTCATGTTTTGTGACCAAATCCTTCCTGGAGCACTGAATGTCATTTTTTTCTGGAGTACCTTAATTTTTAAAGCATTCGCCCCCTTTGGGTGTTGAGCTTCAAAGGGGAAATCCATCTACAGGTGCCAATGTGAGGGATGTGAATAGTGTGAGACACTGTGTTGTTTGTACATCTGCACCTGGCCTGTTTTGAAAACCACTTCCACCACTGCTGCCTCTGGCACTTCTCCCTTTTTCTGGCCCACGATGTTTTTTTACAACCCCCCGAGGCCCAGCATATCTGGCCATCAGGACACCAAGCCACCAAGCAGCAATGAACAGCAACCATGTGCAGAGAATTCCTTCAGAGTGCCCCCCCTCCGATTTCTCCCCTCCTGAATGTTTGCTCTTTCATACTTCATTGGAGAATTGTGTTATCTCCACAAGATGTGGTCAGGCTTAGCACAGGAATGTCTGCAGCAGCGCTCTGCCCTCCTCCCTGAGACGCTGCAACAGTGCAAGTCACCTAATTGGTAGGAGTAGGGGCTCTTCTTGACTACAAGAAATATAAATAAATAAATAAATAAATAAAATCGAAGGAGGAGAGATGGGGAAAAGAGAGTGGGGGAGAGAGGGGGGGAAAAGAGAGAGTAACTTTTTTTTCACCCCACATCTCCTCTGAAGGAAGCAGCAGTGTCTCCTTGCAGAACGACAACCCTCAGGATACAGCAGTTGTCTTCAAATCTGTGACCATAAAAAATCATTATCTCTGTGAAATACAGCAATTTGGGAGATAATCAAACAGTGACCAGGGGGCAGAGCTGCCAATCTGAAGGATTATGCTCTATGCACGCTTGATTCTGTCTGACCTTCCTCCGAGCCAGCTGTCAGCTTGGCGAAAACGCACACGGATCGACTCAGGGCACATTCATTAGACTGTCTTCGGTGAAGAAGTCATTTGCATAAAACCCCAGCTTTCTTAATTAGTACTTCATTTTTCCCTTGACTTATTTTGTGGCTAAGTTCACTCGCCTTTTTTTTTTTTTTACTTGCCGAAAAATAAAATAGGGGAGGAGATTTCTTTTCTTTTTTTTTTTTTTTTTTAATGTGGGGGCAGGAGGGAATATGACTTGCAAATTAACTCAGTGATAATTAGCCTATTAACATTTTCAGAGATGTAGGAGGTTTCCAAATGTTAAAAAAAAAAAAAAAATCAGAAGGGGGAAGAAGTGTGTGGGGGAATACTGTAGTTAAAATTTATTATCTAAACTTCTGGGTTGACAATACTGAAATGTTCTGCAAGACAGACACTAAAGTCCATGTGTTTAAAAATATCTCTCCTTCTTTTACAGTGATACATACTCAAAGACTACTTGGAAAAATGCTGCTTTATAATTTCCATGGACAAGCAATGGAATTTTTAATTGTTGGAAAAATAAAAATATTTTTTCTTTCTCCTGTGATTAACATTGAGTGAACCATTTGGATTAGGAAGAAGTTAACCACATACTGCAATTTTTACCTGAACATTTCTGGTATTTACCACTAATGATTTTCACATTCCCTAAAAGCTTCAAAGCCATAGTTGTGTCAAAATAAACTGCAAATTGTTGTATGCGTATAGAGTATTCACTTAAGATGCACTGCACTTTACCGGTTTAATATTTTTATGTGATTGCTAGGAACAAACAAGCCACAGGACTGATCGCCTTGTGTTACAAAAAGTGTTCAGAGTAAAAAGAGATGCCAAATTAGTGCAGACATTATCAAATTTGTTCTTTAGTTCAAAGTGGATGCTAATGATGCTTGTTCTCCGTTTGATAGTCTACTCTTGCCTGATGTAGGAAGGTATTTCAGAGTGCTCCTAAGTTTAAACACAAACTAGTCGAACTTACATCTCAGTCCCACTAATTATTGCACAAGGGGAGGAAAATCCTGAAGTCCAAGTAACAGCCCTGTCACTGATAGATCAGAAACTCACAGAGATAAAAGGCATACACAACCTGGAATGCTACTTTTATGACAGCATCCTGTTCAAAATGGTGCAAAAACCAGCAAAATTTGCTGCCGTGTTTTGTAAATTCCTCACCATCATGCAAGAGAGCAAAAAATGTAAGTGGGGACATCTCTGTTATATATTGCAGCTCTGGTTTTACAGGTCTTCTCCGATACTGGACACAGAGTTTCAAGACAGTAAAGGTGGCTGCAGTCAGGATATGGAACATCTCTAAATTGGAAGAATCAGAGGATCCTTTAGAAGGCAGAGTGTTTCAGGTAACTGTTTATTAGTGAAATGAATAGTGCCAGGACCTGTTGTCTGGTCCTGAGGGCAATAGGCTTAGACCAGTTGTGTGCATACTACTAAATTGCCTCAGCCTCTCAAACAGCATGAAAGCATCCAAATTGCCTAAAAGGTATTGTCCTTGGCCCACACTAAGATCTCAAATAGGCAGTGAAATAATTTGAGAGAACACTAGTTGGTCTGAAAAAAAAAAAAAAGAACCCAAAAAAACCCACACTGAAGACTGCTCTGGATATATGAATGGCCACATTTTAGTGTCTGTGTCCATTTCCAACAGTGTTTCATTTACTCATGCAGATGTACCCTCAGCTATTCCCATTTGGAAATTACAGCTAGTTTTGAGGTCCATTTCAAATTTTGTTCACTGGGGTGTTGCAAGAAATGTACTCAAGCAATTACCTTGAAATCCTGTAGAGGTATGTTACTAATGTTACTGCTAAAAAGACAAACTAATGAAATATTCTGGAGAATATGCATACAGACTTTTTGTAGACAGAATGAATACAACAGTGTTTTGAGCTTTTGCTTTTGTGAGTTATATGTTGCTATAGATTAATTAATAGAAGTAAATTGCTTTTAAATTCCAGCTGCTATGGCCCTGCTTCAAAGGACTTCCACGTTTCTGAACACACATTTTCTTTCTCTCACAGTGTATAATGACTGTATTTTAAATGTCCCAATAGCAGGTGTAGTTACGGAAGACTAATGCAAACAACACAGAAAATAGAAGGATTGCAAAGTTTACTTTAGCCATTTTTGCACTAAGATCCTCCCAATTGAATCTGGAAGTTTATGGGGACCTGTCAGAAGAAGTCTAATCTTCAAAGATTTTTATTGTTTATGAGTAGACTAAAGATAACCAACTGACTACTAGGGGTTGTTCAGTAAAGTTGGTTTAAAATAGGAAAAATCTCTTTTAAATGTCTACACAGTTTCATTCTCATAGAAAAAAAAAAAAAGAAAAAGAAGAAAAAAAAAGAATGCTGTTGGGGAAGAGCTAGATTTTTGAGCTGACCAATATGCATTCCCTCTGTGAATTATGTTACACTTATCCTCAGTAGATTTTGGGTATATCCGATACACTCTCAGCATTGAAAATCTACTGTCTGTATTCTTTGATGAACTCCTGTAACCTTCTGTTGATCCGGAGAAGTTTACTAGGTTGCAAAAGATAAAAACTGATCTCATTATTAGATCAAAAGATTCAACAGTCACGCCCTATTTAGTTACTAGGAACAGTCTGAAGTCTAGTTACAACCTTTTCACACTCCTTTTATGCCCTCTCTGTGCCACCACACTCAGCAGATGGTTATTCATCTCTCAGGCTTTGTAACCCCGTTCCAAGACTGCTGGCACAGACCTATAGATGCTTCACTCATGTTATTAAGAGCTCTCTCCTTATTCTGTTTCCCTCTGAATTACAGCTGCAATTCAGAAAGGTCACATTCTTAGATGTAAATAAAATATTGTTCCTATGGCACATTTGTATAAGTCCAAGAAGAGTCATCAATCACTGCTAGTTGATCCAGTACCGTAACAGCTACTTTACGTCCTTATCAAGGAATTCATTTTGCATTTCCACTCTAGGGAAAGGTCATCTTTACTTAACTTTTCCAGTACCAAAATTAGGCATTTAGTCTGAGCTAGTTGGCTACACTCATAGTTGGAATGCGATAGATACGTCAAGACAGATATCAATTCCAACTAAAAGAGATACCAATTTAATGATGGGATGAATTATTCTCCCTAGCACCTAGTCTTTCCTTGCTGACCATTGGGGTATGTCTTGACAGTTAAATTAGTCAATGAGCATTATTTCTAGGAAACTGCAGTTCAGTGAGATGAGTCAAGAGATTACATGGTACAGAAAACCTTGAAAGCTTTCTTGTCATTGTAGTAATTTCAACTTAGTATAAGAACAATTTTACAGGTCATGGACCAGTTTCCAAACTAATTTTCTGTCTTCTTTGTTTTATCTCAGAACATTGGGAAGCTCAAAAAAAAGTGATATTTATTGAAAAATACTTAATTTCTGTAGGTACTTACCTGAAAGAGTCCCTTTCACCTAACACAAGTTAGGTGTGCCATCTGAGCTGCTGGTGTAGGTTCCTTCAATGAGGAATGGGGAGACATGTGAATCCCTGGACAGTGATTAATCCCACCTAAAAGAGGTGATTAATACATCAGAGTTGAAATGCTTCTCTGGATGTATCTGTCTGACTGCAGGAGATGAGATATCTAAGGCTAGGCTCCTAATTTTTTAGTAGTTAAATTGGAATGGAGTTTGTTGATTATACCTGTATGTCATGTGTAGTACCACTGAATTTATTAGGATTGCCATGAAATAAAGCAGTATCGTAGCCTTCAGTGATTTTATAAGTGCTAGTAGGTGATGGTTTCTCAAATCCGTGAGTTCTAGGTGCCCAGAATATACTGAATACCTTCCAATGTTCTACTGTTTCCATTACTGCTCCTTTGTATGACAACTAATTACCTTCTCTTCTTCTTACAGTCCTGAGACTGTAAAGTTTTTGGGACAAAAGGAATCTGAATTCTGGTGAAGACTCAATGAATCACTGTTCAGAAATCTCCAGGGCTGATTCCAGTCAGAAAACATATTACAATGCTACATGGAGGTCCCTGTGGAGAGCAGTAGAGCTGCATCAGAACGCTGCTGGTTCAGCTAGCAAACCTGCTCTCCGATTATATCGTTATTGGTCACTTTTAGGTGGGGTTGCCACTTTTGCCATTAAAAAAAAAAAAAAACCAAACACAAAGTCCATAATAAAATCCATAATGCTGGATGGTAAACTCCAATAAAATAAGGATATGCCAGAAGCTTCTGGTAAAGGGATGAAGATATATGCCCACCTTGAACTCCCACCTTGAACAACCACCTCCCTTCAAAACCCCCTCTTTGGCTCCTTTCAGGGTACATAACAGCAGTTACGTATGGACATACATTAATGAGTGAATATCGAAACAATCCTTGCTTCTTGAGCAAAGCACTTTATAAAAATAATAACAAAAATGTGTAAATAAAGGAAATATGCTCCTATATCTTTCATGGACTTAAAGAATGCTTTACTCAGTCAGGACACTTCCTTGGTAAGGGCTGTCATTTCTCAGCCTTCAGCAGTTCCCATCATGTCTTCTCGTTGCTACTTATTCTGTCCTCTGAATTGTTGCATTTTTTTCTTTTCTTTACCTCTCTTCTTCTGTCTCTCTTTTTAACTACTAAAATTTAACCTAAATTTCCCTGCCACAGCTTAAATCCATTACATCTTGCTCTGTCCTAGTTGACTAATGAGAATAATTATCAAACTATTTTTCAATGTGAATTATCTGCTCAGGCTAAAATAAAACCACCAATCTCATTTTCAGTGAAAACCCTGAGTCTGGCCAACAATCGTAGTCCCTGAAGTAAAATAAGAGGGTTTTATTTACTAAGGTCTTCAGTCTATTCATTGGGTTTTATTGGCATTGAAATAACATTTGGGCAAGATTATATTGCATATCTCTTTTTTTTTTTTTTTTTTTTTAGTATGGCTGTTTAAGAGCTCACAATTAAAAAGCCTCTGTTAATACTCTGATATTGCCACCAGGATCGAAAAGGGATTAGTGCCAGCATTCTGGGCTACTAAAGCATGCGCATACTACTGAACACACACTCACTGGAATGTTCATTTCCAGAAAAAAAGGGGCATGGAAATAGGATTCTTTCCAAGATGCTCCAAGCATCAGCCAAAGGACTGGATCTTTGTGCTGTCTTGGCACAGGGAATCTCTCAGCTGGTGTAAAACTAGTGTACCTGGCTCTTATGCTGGCTTTTCCCTTAATATAGCTTGAAAATCAGCTGCACTAATGCTCATCTGGGATACGACTCCTGGAACCACAGACAGCCTTATAAAATACAGTACTTTCTACACTGCTCCGGGTTACTCTTTGCAAGGGCCAATAAAGACAGGGCTTGATGCTTGCAGAGATAGGCTATATTAGGATATAACATCGTACTGTGAGGGAGAATGTATATGTACAATTAAAGAAAAAAAAAAAGACGGATAAAATATTGTCATATTACTGTGAATATCCTCAATAGTGGATCAGATCTTCCTGGGGAGGAGGAAGCAACAGGCCCAGAAATCACTGGGGATGAAAAAAATGCAAGAAAACAGCTGTGGTGTGCAAAATGAAGACATGATTCCCTTAGAGCAACTGCCTTGATTCCGTCAGCTCAGCTACTTAACAGAGCTTGCATTACAAGGCATGAACATGCAAAACCGTGTTGAGTCAAATTCATTGTCCAGAATCGAGAAGGGTTTGGAGTCCAGGCATGGATGCTGAGGAGCTCTGAGGGTAGTTCTTGCTATTGCCACAGGAATCCCACATCATTCTGGCATTACCTGAGCTCAGTATGCCTCAGTGTTGGCTCTAGACAACATTATCCCTTTGTTCAGACAACTTACGGACTTTCCAAGGATTATGTCTTACCATGTGTTTGCACCATCTCTGTCTTGAATGATTCCTGAGCTCACCTGGAACCTTGGGAGTATGAAGACCTCTGGAAACAAAAGTGATAGCAGATGGAGGGTCTCTCCTTACAGCATTTTGTTTCTTTTTTCTTTTTTCTTTTTTTTTTTTTTGTAATTTTGTTATTTACATTTACACTGCTAATCACAGAAGTGGAATAGCAACACAGGTTAACAGTGGTGTGAACTGACATCCCTCCGATGTAGTCCTGTACCTAACCCATGTAAAAGGATAATCAATCTTCTGATGCTCACTAAGGGAGTTACACCACAGGCATGAGAAACACTATTTAATTGCCTAAATGTAGGTGCCATGTCAGCAGGCAAGGGTATAAAAAGCATCCCCAGAAGATGTATGGGAACTCACGCCTGTCAGAAGTAGCACCAGGAGGCCAAGCAAGAAACCTCACGGTATCCAAAATGACACTAGATGCCTCTGTTAAGACGGCTGAATGCCTCTCAAATTTCCAACTCAAGAAGTCTTAAATCTCTCTGTTCTTAGTATCATCTGTTGGCCAATGTTAAAAAAGAAAAAATAAAGTTTGGCAGCATGACTCCATTTTTTTCCTACATTCTTATCTTATCTATTGTTGATAATTTATTATTTTTTTAAAGCAAAATAAACGGAAATGAAAATATGTATTCTGAATTAATTAAAATCTGTAATTTGACTGTGGTTTATTATGAAATCTTATTTTCTGTTAATTTATGCAGAAAAAAGTTCAAATCATACGCATTAGCATTATTAAACTAAATTCCAAATTTTGATATTTTTCTTAACCTTTTTCTAAAATATAACTTATTCAAGGGAAGAAAACATCATTTCAAAATTGTAAAATGAAAAGAGAACCAAAGCATATATCTTTCCCAGTTCTGCTGCTGGTTCTGCTGCTGCCGTTACAGAAGGCATCATTAGAGAGACGGAAAAGATTTGAGCATAGTAGGAGGCTTCACAGAGATTTCTTAGTATTCAGGACCAGGACAATCACAACTGTAAACACTTGTAGTTTCCAAACTGAAATACCTGGCAAAAGAGCTTAAAAATGCAGAGAGAAGGAGATGCAGCTCTCTAAAACAGCAGGTGGTAGCAGACTGAAGTTTTCATTTATACATGGAATTCACTGGGTTGTTTGACAGAGAATGTCATATTCAGTAGCAACACTGAAACTGCTTTTCCATGGATTGAAGAAGACACCAAATATAATCTTAAAGTAACAGACATGCTTTAATTTTAGTTCCAAGATAAAAATAAAAGCAATTAATGCAAGTTTTTGTCACCTCAATGTAAATGAGAAAGACCCCCGAGAGCTCAACAAAATTATTCCAGATTTTCACTGATATAAATCAGAGCAGGATTTTAGTCATTTTACTTGAATAGAATTAAAATGCAACTTCAAATTACTTAGTTGCTCAGACATATTTATCAAGTCAGTGTCATCTCTTACACAGGACTCGGTAACAAAAGGTTTATATCAAGTTCATAACTTCACTGTACTAAGCACTGTTCCTACCATAAAAAAAAAAGTCCAGATCCTATCCTATTTGCACTCTGAATAAATGAGGCAGATAAAAATCAGGGATAAGGAAATTATATTGTCCCCTTTTTTAAAGATCACAGAATGAAGCACATAGCAATTAAGTATTGCAGCCAAGGTCACATTGTGATTTGCAATCCATAGCACATCTAGGTTCTGAACCCACATTTCAAGCTTCACAAACAAAGCAATATTTTTTATTATTATTATTTTTTACAGAGGAAAACATTTGTGTTGGGTTTTTTTTATGTTTAGCATATGACATGGCAAATGCAATTTTAAAAATTATATAGATTAACAATTTTTTGTTTACATAATTTATCCTATTTTTTCATTTAGAATGATGAGGGTGGTTGGGTGGCGGGTTTTTTTCTTTTTTCTTTTGAAGGGGCAGTGTTTTGCTTAGGTATCAAATTGCAAACCTACATAAGTCTAAATAAAATAAAATGAAATAAAATTGCTACCTAAATACCATTACCTGAAATTTTGAAACATTAAGACTTCAAAAGGGTTAATTAATTACATTAGCTGTGTCATTATCCTGGCAACATTCTGCCGGAGGGTGTATAGATCTATTCAGCTGCTGAGTTTGAAAGAGCTGTGTCCTTCTCTCACAGAAGAAAATTAATCAGACATTAAAAACATAGTCATTAGCAGAACATATTGTTTTCTCTCCACCAGATTGGTGAACATCAGATGGAATAATCAAAACAAATATTAAATAAATATTTTTTAAAAAAAATATGGAACCCAGAATTCATCACAAGTCAGAATAGATTTTTTCCATTATAACTTCAAACTGCTCAGTATTTATTGATTGCGGAGAACCAGACTCTCCACTGTCTCATACCTTTGCAGTCAAAAGTGGGTGTAACCTGCATCTGTATTAGAATGATTAAATGAGGTTATCACTTTTAACAGGTGTAAATAACTGTATAAGCCACATCTAGTATAAATATAGAAAAATTAGTAAAATAAGGGATAACAAAGAATCTTAAAGGTATGAAATGAGCTCCATGTAGATGGAGATAAACAAATTTCTTCAGCCTGGAAAGACTAATTGTTTCAGGATGTGACCGGAGTCTGTGAAATTGCGACAGTCATAAAGGAGGTGAAGAAAGAACAATTATTTGCTATTTCTTGTAATACAAAATCTAGGAGGTATCGAATAAAGTTATCTAAAGGTGGGCTCAAAATGATTAAGGGAAAGTACTTTTTCATGCAGCACAAAATTAAACTATGAAACTCATCGCCACAAGATGTTGTGGTTGTCACAAGTTTTCTCAGGTTCAAAAAGCAATTAGATACAAACATGGAAGGAAAACGCCTCATAGGCTATGATAGACAAAGAAATAACCCCCATGTCAGGAAATTGCAAGGCCATAGATTATAGGAAGCTGGAAAGCTAAAATGTGGGAACATCAATGCATCTTTTCCTTTTTATGTTCTTTCCCGACAGGCAGTCATTACTGGCCATTGCTGGAGACTGAAAACCTGTCTGAATAGGCTGTGGTCTTCTTGAATACATCTTCTTGTACAAATCAATTGAGAATTAGTCTAAAAATTTTTGCCCTTGAGTAAAGAGGAAATATTTTCCTATAAACATACCCTATGTTTTCATGTGGTAGTGTAGATCTAGTACAAACCCCTGTGGGTTCATCCTTTCTGCCATGCTAGACAGGGCTATTATATTCTGGGGCACATGTTGAGTAACACATCAGATGTTTGTGATAATTTGAGAAGATCTTTCCTGTCAGAAGAACTTGGAACTGCAGTCACCAGAAGTGGTCCTGTTGGAAACTCTTTCATCTCCATCATCCAGAAAAGCCAAAATGAGGGTTGCATGTCAGTTGTGTTATGGACCCATCACTGTACATCTCTATTAAATGTTTCTTAAATAAATAAAAAAATAAAATAAAAATTCTGAGATTTCAGGGACCTCAAAGAAATCCTTGGGTTTTTTTAAAAAATACATAGATATATACACACGCCTCTTTTTATTCAAACTGCATAAAAACTGCTTGCAGTTATAAGCAGTTATACCCTGATGTCATTACTAGTCAGTGAAGAGCTTAAATGCAGAAGGACTCCCAGCCCATGAGAGTAGTTCTGATTTCACAGTCTGATGTCAATTACTTTTTCCCTGGACAGGCAGAGTGAAGTAACAATAATACTAACAGTTAAAAACATTTCCCAACTAGGTGGGCACAAGGGTAAAGAATGAGCTTTCATGAGCATCTTTCATTCTGGCATTGATAGAGAAACACAGGGCACAGTAGGCAAATAAAATTTTTCAGAAGTATATAAATCAATCAAATCTCAGTAACATTTATGGTACTGGCAAAAGGCACTGTCTTGACACATGAGCCATTCCCTGACAAAGCTCACAGCCCTGTAAACTGCCTCAAAAAGTGATCACAATTTTTATAAGAGCACCAAAACAGATGCATTTTCCCAAATATTATGGAGAGTCAATGTGGGAATGGTTCCCTTGCAATTGGCAGAAATTATACTATAAAAACTGAACATATTGTAAGATCTTTTTTATTTTTTCCCTTTTTGCTGTTTTTTATTTAGAAATCTAAATAGAAATTTCTAATCTTCCAGTGATGTAAACTGTGTGACTATAAATATGAAATCTAGAAATCACAAGGAACTAATTTTATTCATTACTCAAAGGAAAGTCTGTGGATAAAAAAATGAAACCCAGTGACAACTTTGCCTTCCAAAGCTATTAAAAAGGGAAAATCAACAGTTGGTCTCATAAACAGTTGAGTGGTAGTTGCTAAAAAGGAATTTGGAAGGACCCACTACCAGCCACATAGGAAATGATGTAAAGCAAATAAGCACAAAAGCCTATGAAGCAGATCTATAGCCTTGCAGTATTAAATACAGTAAGAATATATACATATCTGTTCTCATACAGCCAATCTCCACGTGACTCCAGGCACAAATGTGAAAAATCTGTGCTTGCTGATAATGTATTTTTACACACAGAGCTAAGGGGTTAATGGGAGTCCTGGCAATGGGCTTAGACCTGTGATAGGAGAGCAAAAATATTACCTCTACCCAGATTGTTTGGACAAAGACCCAGCTTCCCAAAGTCTCTGTTAACTCCATGCAAAGCCTACACCACTCAGAATCTGTCAATGAACACCACTGCGTAAGAGACCATGGTTTTTCCCTTGTACTGAGCCTTTCAATTTCAAAAAATCTGCTGGTTTCTTGTTAGAAAATGGGGAGGCTAAGGGTGTTCATTAGCATTGACAAATGCATTGCAGCGTTTCTGGAATCTTACTAGATTCTAGAAGAGAAATACAAAGTGTCAATGCTTTCCGTTTTTGTTGTCTCCTGATTCATCCTAAGATTTCTTCGTGTTGGAAAGCCTGTATTTAACTTATCACTGAATATCAAAATCATGACATGATCTGAAATCTCTGAATCCACCTTAAAAAGTCAGTGAGCGAATTCACTGGTTCAGCCCATTGCTACACACATGAATTATGCAGCCTGAGTTGATTTACTAAGGTCTTTTGGTCACTGACAAGCTCAGTTCAGGTGCCTCCTGGAGACATCCAGTGTAACTTGAGATGCCAAAGGTATCCCAAACATCTGCAGGGGCCAGCTAGACCTAACTCAGGATTTTTGGGAGACCTTACCACCTCTGGAACAGCAGTTGGGAGTTGCTGGATATCAAATGGCGCTGTAAGCTGAACTGAGTGCTTTGAGAGATTTACAGAAAAATGCCTAATTCTTGATAGTCAGAAAGGCATCAGGAGCCCAGCTGGCCTGTTTTATTTATTTATGTTATATTCCTTTTGTGAGTTTAATACAGTTGCCAATGCAGAGGTGTTTGGTGCATTTGAGTCACCCAAGGGTGCTTGGGTCTGCTGTCACTCAGGAATTTCACTGATCACTGCGTGTCATGTGTGGGGCCTGTCAGACCCTCACAGTTGCCTTGGTTCCCAACGCTTTAGGTACCTCTGCTGAGGCAACAGAGCTGATCCCTGCACCAGTCTGCCTGCTCAGACACAATACTGCTGCTGCAGACCCGACCTACTGGAGTCTACCAGTATTTAAGACTGGGTGTAATTTTAAAAGAACTATTTGTTCTCTTAGACTTCCACCAAAATTCCTCTTTGCTGCTTCTACCATCTGCTGCAAGCCTGTAGCAAACCTCTTGAAGGTGACACAAGGGTTACTTAAAGTTTAGAGGTGATCCCATCGCCAAGGCACCTAGTTCAATATCTGGGTGTCCCCAGACCCCCAGCCCTGAAGTGGAACTTATGCACCATACAGTTGTTCCCTCCAATGAAGAAAGGAATAAATCAGCATCCTCCAAAACCTCAGTGAATGTTTTAGTCACTAAGGCATAACATGTGAAATAA
Source organism: Falco rusticolus (assembly GCF_015220075.1). Lineage (NCBI taxonomy): Eukaryota > Metazoa > Chordata > Aves > Falconiformes > Falconidae > Falco > Falco rusticolus. Next base: position 15,601,201 of record NC_051192.1, on the reverse strand, counting down.
CACTGTCTTTTAAAAAAAAAAAAAAAGTTTCTAGGGGGTTGTTTCCAACACCATCTGGCTACCTAATATCTACCTTCTCAAAATAAAAGTGCAGTATGTTCCATCCCACAGGAGGGACCCATCTGTACAGCTAGTCTTATGGATGCCATTATAGGTGTATTCAATATGGATATTGAATACCTCCCATACGAAACCTCCCATTGGAACTCACTACCAAAATCCAAAGGGCAGGACTAGCTTCATAGATTGAAAATCACCTCTATGCAAAGAGTTAACACGTAAGTATTTTCATCCTCATATTTTTAAAGACCGTCAACTAGCTGTATAGCTTTTGTACCAGATCTCCACACAGGAGGAATTGGTACTTATGGTTTGTGGCCTTGATAGCTGAAAGGTATGACAACAGAAGCTTATTAATTATTTCCTACAGTAGATAGTGTGGGATTTTAACTGCTATGTGTGGAAAATAGCATGCTTCACTTCATAGTACTTTGAAGGGAAGGGAGAGATACTCATGAGTGTGGATATCTTTTTTTTTTTCTTTTTTTTTTTTCCCTTTTACTGCTTTGCCACTGATAATATATTTGGGGTAAAATGAAATATTAAGTAGAAATATTACAGAATGGCTTTCTGTTTCACCAGAGGATGACAGATGAAGTGGTGAGGGTACCTGTTGAGTGGACGGAGACGATTCATCAGCCCCCTGTTTGACCCACAGCTGTCATCTTCATACAAATTAATATTTACCACTTTAAAATGCCTTAATTTTGGGAGGAATGAGACGGGAGAGGAGGTAAGGCCTGAAAAGAACCTAAAAGAGACATTTTGTGAAGAATTGCAGGGAACACAGTACATCATAAGCTAATTACAGCTCGGCCTGTCCGAGCATTACTCTGCAATGGTGAATTATAGGCGTGAGGCTGCAGCAGTTCACTTTCTTACTCTTAACTAAATCAGAATCCTTTTAACTTTTAATTAATCTGCTTAGCTTTAGTTGTGAGGGAGCAGGGGAGTGTGGAAGCAAGGCAGGTTAACCCTTAAATTGACAAGTGCTTTCACAGTATCTCCTCTTGGGTCTTTTTTTTCTTAAGCACCTGAGGGAGACAGCATTATCAGTCTGACGTGGGGGCCTATTAGGCTGTGATTTTTTTTTTTTTATTATTTGCCAGTGTCTGGCTAGTCTTTTCTATTTCATTATCAAAAACCAATTAATTTTCTGTAAAAGCATCAAATTAATTACCAAATACTATGGAAATATAAAGAATGGAGGAATTTCCCTCTTCTCTCCTCCTACCCTTGCCTCATTATGGGAAACATGTTGGGCCCCTTGGCAGCAAAGCCCTATTAAAGAACTACAGACTGTCTAGCTCCTCATTTAAAATTCTGTTGGCGGTATCAGGAGGCCTATGTGATGGGGGTAAGCCCATTTCCACCCACAGAGATCATTTTCCAATTCCCTAGCACAGAAAAATACAGTCATAACATCATTAGAAGTGAGGCTGGAAGAGACTTCAGGAGGAAACCCAGTCCGTGTCCTCTACCTGTTCACCAAAGCTTCCAAGCATGGACACACTACAACCTTTCCAGGTGATCCACTCTGCTTTCCAATGATCCATTTCATTAGGAAAATGTTCCTACTGCAGTTTATGTCCACAATTATTTCTCCATACTCATTGAATAAGAGGAACGGTTTTCTTTTTCTTCTTTATATCTCACTTCCAGATATTTGAAGACTATTATTATGTCTTCATCAGTCTTTTCTCCAGTCAATTCTGCCCCTTTTCTTTCTATCTTTTCTTTATAGGTAGCATTCATGGTGGCTTTTCTACTCTGGGTAATTAAAGTGACAATGGTAAAGACGGAACTCATCTGGAGCTTGACTACCCCTAAATACAGACCTATGCATCAGATACTTAAACATTGGTGTTCAGTGCTAATTGAAATGCCCTAGAATATTCTTACCTGTGTTCCAGCTGCCAGTTGTCCTTAGGTACTGTGTCACATCTGTATGTCTGGGCAAATGCCACCTCTAAACTGGCAGTAGATGCCTATGTTTAGACAAGGGAGTTGAACTACAGGTGTATGTCTGCAGTTGTCTACAAGAAAGCAAGCTTTCACAACACCCAGTAGTAAACTAACCAATGCAATTCACTGAGTCTAGAAATAGAGATTCAGTTGACCAAATGGAATTGTTTGCTTAGGAGTACACTGAACAACTTTGTGGTCTCCCTTGACTTAGATACATATGAGATCTCCACTGACTATAATGGAAACTAGATAGCTGGTAGTTATGGAGAGGTCTACAGAAAGACACAGAGCTCTACAGATCTGTGTCTAGCTAGACCTGACTCCCAACCCACTTCATGTGATTCATTCTACATGTGTAGTAGGAACATGCAAACACTGAGGTGGGGTAAAAGAACACCATGTTTGAGAGATTTTCACAAAATGGAGATTTCAGAAGCCGTAATTCTGAAACTTTCAGAGTCTTTCATATTCAAAATTTCTATAGTAAATACTTGACAAAGATTGATATTAAATGCCCCTGAATTTTCACTGAGGATCTTTACTAATGGTGGGTATAGGCAGTTCTCCTCAAAGGATTTGTTAAATATGACTATAATGTTTCCATTATACCATCTCGTATCTGTGTCTGTTGCAGCAGTGGATTCAGGTAGTGCCAGAGTAGATACAACTACTTTTTCTAATTTGGACCAATCTCACATAACTTTGATTGTCTGCTAGACTAACATACATGTCTGGGCTTAGATCCAGATGTGCTTTGCTGGATTGAATCATTTGAGACAATAACCATTCAGACGTGGTGGAACCCTTGTGCGCGTGTTTTTATGTGCTTAGATGGGCAGTGGAACTGAGGTGTCTGGGCAGTGGAACTGAGGTGTCTGGAAGGGGCGATTATATGTGTTTGCATAAAATGGCAGATTTGCCATTTTGATTATTCCAACATGTTTTAATTGTGGTCTCCTTAACTACTACAAAAGTTTCACTGTATTTTGGATAAACCTACAGTTACATTGACCAACTTATATTGGTCTTCTTCGTAATCTCCTTTGGCTTTGTGTCACTTAAGTTCAATGAAGAATGCTCACTGCCAAACAAAAACCAGTGCTCTGACCCCAGAATCCACTATCTTCAAACATCTCAACTTTGCAGAAATGTAGCAGCCCTATCTCATTTTGGTTTTGCTCTGAATTCTCCTTGTAGACCACAATTTAAGCAACAGGAGTATGTGGAGCCCTAAAGCAAAACCAGCTCCATTCGGCAGCTGATCATCCTCCTTAAGGCTATAAGAGCACAAGTAGCTCACTCAGAGGGCTGCAGGAAAAACTGAATGTTGCTTCTGCAAAGACTGGGGTTTTTTCAGGCAACACAGGAAGATTGGAGATAGGACAAAAAGCCCTGGAGATCTGAGTTTTCTGATCCTGCTTCTACCCAAATGGTGGTGGCCAAGGGAAAGGTCACTCCTATGAGCAGCAGATCTTTTACTCACTGTGTCTCCCCCCTCCAATAGCAATAATAATAACCAATCCAGATTTGCAGGCAAGGCAAAACAGGGAATCTTGGATATTTTCTGGCCATTGCCAGGCTGCTGTTGTTCCTGTCAATGCGGAAATAATTATGAGATAGTGGAATGACATTGCCACTGGTCCTGGTCTGGTCCATATCCTGCTCACTTCATCACTGCCCCCCTACAGATTCTTATAACAGGGCTCAGGAAATCCTCACTGGTATTCAGGGTACCTGATAAATGTGGGGGGAACTATGTTCATTTTGACTGAATAGAGAAAAAATAACTTTGGAAGGAGGAAAGCAAACAGAAGGAGATGAAAGGTGCAACATGCCTGTTGCACAGTCAGTTTGAGAGGAATTTATTGCTGTGCAGAAGAGTTTTGCATCAGTTGTCTCTCTCTTCTGGTGAAGTTTCATTTAAGTTACTGTCTTTTGTGCAGAGGCCCTGTGTAAACCAGAGCACATTTAACTTGTTTGATGGCAAAAGATTCATCTCACCTTTATTTAGAGACAGTAATACAGATAATAACGTGTGAATTAGCTATATTCTGTCATTTATAGTTAGCAGACAGAAACAGACACTTCTAGATCTCACATTGTCTGAAATATTTTAGATGTTTACCAGAAGAAAGGTGAATTAAATTTCTGAAGCATCTTTTCATCACAACTGATCCTAAAAAGAGCCCAGGGTGACTAGATCAGATGTGCATGTCAGTCTAGCATACAGCCAAAATTATATGAGAGGGATCCATGTTTAAAAATACAATTGTATCTATTCTAGCACTACCTGAATTCACCTCTGCAGTGGGTACAGAAATGGGAAATCTATCTTTATTCCCATTTAAAAAAAAAAATCATAAACTCTCAGTCAGTGAGCAATAAATTAGAAATATTGAGAAATACAAATTCTACTCACTTATGATCTAGGGAAGTCTTGAAAATAAGACCCAGTCTTCATTTTCTGCAGCTCCACTCATTCCATTGAGCTGGGCAGATTTATACTAGCTAAAGATTAGGATCAAAATATAAGCTTAACATCTTTAAATGCTTTAATTATTTATCCAAGGCTGTTTTGACTTGCCCTCTGCAGTTGGCTGTGAGTCAGAGGAAGCTTTAAGTAGTATATTAGCAATTATTAGCCAGCTTAAGCTTTCACTGCATATTAGGAATCAAATCAGACTTTTTTATTCTTTTAATTATTATTTTTTAGAGAATGGAACAAAATGTCTGATTTATCTCTGTAAAATAAAAGGCTAAAATAGTGCTCTGGGTAAAAATGTCCCATTTACATGCCTGCCAGAATTTGGGGAGAAAAAAAAGAAAAGAAAAAAAAAGAAGAAGCATGGAGAAGCATTTCCCAACTTCAAAGGACTGCATAAACATCGGCTGATGATTGCTTCACCACCCATTGCTCATATTTGATGATGGAAAGTCATAGTCTCTAGAGGGCAGAGTGTCAAAGGCAGCTTTATCAAGACATCAGCTGAACCTTCACCTTCCATCTTCTTGTCTCCTGAGCTGCTGGGAAAACTGCTGTAGTGTAACGGTCTCCTCAGTCTATGGTCTACAAGGACTAATGTACTTAAACAATGCCATACATTTAAATCTTAAGGTGTAGAAACATGCATTCTGATATAGATGTGGAAGAACTAATTTTGAACTCACACTCCTTTCATCCAAATGTAAAGTGATGTCAATGTCAGCTCATTCCTTTGTGTGTTATTAGTTACAGAAACCTTGTCCACTCTGGTTAAGGGAGGCTTGAGTAGCCTTTTGTCCTTTTATTAGTGCTCGAGTCTGAAATTTAATGAATGAGATCAGCATCTTTGGACACAAAGGTTCAACCACAAAAGGGACCTTAGGTGAACTTATTTTGTGGAACATTCTCCAGTGGGTAAGGGAACAAGTGCGTGTCAAGCTTAGGAAAAAAAAAAAAAAAGTCTACCTATATAGATCTATATAGATGGAAATTTTGGGGTTATCTGCATGCTAGTACTAAGCATTCCAGGAATTACGAAGGACATTAGGAGAGGTGGCATATAGTTTCCATTGAATTACTAAGTTACTGGCATCATACCTTCAGATATTGTCCTAGGGTCACCACACCAAACTGCAAGGATCTCAGGTACTTAAGCTCTACCCATCTCCACTGGGAAAGCCTTTCGTATTCTCTTGACCTTCAAAACAGGGTGCCTGGATACTAACATCTTATCGACAGTTGTTCCTAGCACACACTATCTCAGTGAACTTTACCTGTGTGTTACCTGGCAAAGCATTACTCTGGTAAACTGTTTTAGAGACTGGGCTAGCAGCTCCACAGTACAGATACTGGCAAGACAATGCCAAACTCCACACTTCGGACCCACTTAGTCTGCTAATGTACTGTAACCACAGGAAAACAGCCAATTCAGAGAATCTAAGTTAATCTCCTGCTTTCAGTTACCTGCTAAAATGTTTTTATTCAGGAAACGTTCATACAAGGATCGTTAAGAGAATGACTTGGATCCCTGAGATTAGTTTCTTTAGATAGCAGTACACAGATAGCTGAGGTCATGAGCATCTTAGATCAGCTTGATCTGTGTTTTCCATAGGCTTATTTGAAAGACAAAAGATTATTTTTTAAATTAAAATAACAGACGCACAACCAAGAAAAGCAACACCCTTAGTATTTTAGAAAGTAAAACCAAAGAATGATGTAATGATGTTTTGCAGTAAGCTAAAAGCAGGAACACCTTCATCTTCATGTGACCGATCAGGGTATTACAACGCTGCAGAAACAAATGCTGGTGCCTTGAGATTCCCAGTTGCTGGATCCAAACTGGGTTCAGAAAGGCTAGGGAACAGCACAGAAGAGTACACTTTGGTGAGATCCTCAGTGTTTTTGTAGCTGAAGTCCTTGTGGAAAAAAATGGCATATATAGTGCCAGCCTCTTTCATTTTCCTTCTGTTTACTTCGCTACACCCCTGATCCCTGTGTTACTGTTGATGATGCTTGCTAGGGGTAGATGATCTGGTGTAGCATACACAACATTGGAAGGGAAATAATAAATCTGTGTGAACCTGGTTGATGGTCTTCACAACTTCAACAGAGTTCACTGCTCCCCTGAGCTCCAGGTTTGAGGAGCATGGCGCAGTCGCTCAAGCCAGGATGGTAGAAGATGAGAAATGCCATCCTCTGAGGCTCTACACTGTCTTGTCTGTGATATGGTCACACTGTGCCAGTGAGGTATGTCTTACAGGTTGGGAACCACTGAAACAGAAGACCCAAGGTTTTTCAGCTTTATATCCTTTTCAGTTGTACTCTTTACAGTCAACCTGTTTTTAACCTCAGTACAAATCTTTCAGAATAACCTCCAAATAAAGAGTTGGAATAGATAATTGGTTGTAGGTCCATTCCAACCAAATTATTCTAATCTAGTCTAGTCTAGTCTAGCCTAGGTCTGGTCTGGTCTAGTCTAAATACAGAAAATGAACAAAGCTTTTAACCATTGGCTTTTTATTTTCATACATGAATGGGGCTCGTAATACAGTCTGTTTCACAGTTTAGTTTGTCTTCCATTTACCGCAACTTATCAAGGGCACTCTGGTACCCTTACATGGGATACAGTTCATGGTGCCCTTAAACTGAAATCAATAGGACAATTCAATAAACACAAACATCAAAAGGTACACCTTTGTTTCTGGTTTGGTCATGAAAGATGAAATTAAAAAGAACAAGGAAGCAGGCTTTCTTGGCACCAGTAATTACAGTCTGGGATGGCCCCAAATATCTTTTCTTTATTTTGAACCAGTCTGACAAACAGTGCAAGTAACAGAACTGGAAAAGACAGAGTGCTTGGCAAAAGCCTGTAAAATAGCAAAACCATTGAAACTGTGGTTTGTTATAAAACATGCAAGGAAGAAATACTCCCCCAAGCAGGACGTCAGTTGCATAGGCATGGCTTAGAAAAACAGTTACTTAAAGACTATGACTTATGAACCTCTAAGATGGAGGCAGAATAAGTGCCATAGGGGTGTAGTGCAGATGAGAAATGAATTTAGCACAAATGAGGAGGAGAAAACTGGAAGAGTCAAGGAAAGTTTCTGAGGTGGAAGACAACATGCCCTAGGAAGACATGGAAAGCTGGGATGAAAAGAAATTCTCCCTACAGGCACAGACCTTGTCTATTACGTTTTACAGATTTTCAGGAATTAGGTTAGAGGACAATGATTTAGTAATGTGCAAAAATCCTTTTTTTCAGTAAGAAATTACTATACATGCTCCTATATCTATATTTATAGCTAGAATTGCTAGCATACTGATGCTTATACTACTATGCACCTATACAGGTGTATATATGGAAGTCAATTATTGCATTGTGCTTTTGCATTGTATGACAAATCTTTTTCAAAGGGATTGCAATGTTTATGAAAAAAAGAGAAGCTTATTAAGATGTGAATAAGTTGGCTAATGTTAGTCACATCATGATTTGGGACACAGATATAGTCATGGACTTTCTTCTTAAGTCATTCTTACTGCAGGTTTAAAATTGTTTATATATATATATATTAAAGAGACAATTCCATTAGCATCAAAAATTGAGACATTTTTTAAAACTGTCAATTTCATTGACATTTTTTTCCCTAATCTCTCAGAATGGAATATTTCCATCTCCTTATTTGAGATTGCTTTCTAGAAAGAAAACAATGTTGTGAGAAGAATATTAAGTTTAAGAAAGGCAAAATAAAGGAATTTTTCTGTGATAGCTTTTTTTGATGCTCTCATAACATTATTTTTTACAGTTTCACTTAATAGAAAAACCATTTCAGAAGAACCAAAAAGAACTAACTGTGTAAAGCAGAATATTCAATTTTTGCCCCAGGGCTGCTTATGACGTCAGTATCCTAATAAATCATGATAAAAACAATGTTTCATATTCATAGACCTGATATGGTCTGAATTTATGAAAATAAGTAAAATAGAAGGGTACAAATGATAGTTGTCATCAGTTTGCATATATGGGCACCCAGGAGGAATACAGTGTGACACTGTCAGAGCAAGCAGGACTCTCAGTTAGGAGTCCACGTGGAAGCTGATTCTGGCAAAGGACACAAACATCAGCCAGAAAGGCTTCTACAGGTGTATCAGAGGCAAAAGGAAGACCAGGAAAAATGTAGGTCTGCTGCTGAAAGGGGAAGGGGACCTGGTGACAGATGACACAGAAAAAGCTGGGGAAAAACATGCCACCTTTGCCTTGGTCTCATTCGTAATATTCGCCTTCAGCAGTCATAGGTCTCAAAGACCAAAAGGAAAATCTGGAGCCAGGAAGACTCAGCATCAGTGGAGGAGGGCCATATTAGGGAACATTTAAACAAATTGGACATATTCAAGTCCATGAGACCTGACAAGATGTACCATGAGTAGTGAAGGATCTGGCTGATGTCACTGTGAGGTCACTTTTGACTATCTTTGAAAGGTCACAGCCGTTGAGAGGGATCCCCGAGGCCTGGAAAAAACACATGTCACTCTTATCTTCCAAAAAGGGCCATAATGAAGATCCAGGGAAGTACAGGTTGTTCAGCCTTTCCCAGATCCCTACTAAGGTGTTAGAGCAAATCATCCTGGACTAGAAGGAGATTAGATATTTTGAACATGGGTTTATGAAGGACAAAACATTCCTCCTCAACCTGATAGCCTTCTGCAATGAAGTGGCTGGCTCAGTGGACAAAGAGGGAGCAACGGATCTTATTTTAACTCTTAAAAAGCTTTTGTGCTGTCTGCCACAACCACCATAGGCAGACTGAAAACTAGCTGATCTTGCCAGCTTCAGTGGGTTGTGACTGAAGGCACAAAGTCCAGATGGAGGCCAATCATGAGCAGTGGTACCCAAGGGCTCACTAACTGGGACCAATGTTTTTAAACACCTTTAATGGCCAAGATGATGAGACAGAGTGCAAGTCTGCAAATGATGCAAAATCGAAAGGAGTGGCAGATACGCAAAATGGTTGTGCTGCCATTCAGAGGGACTTTGACAAGCGGGAGAAATGGGCCAACGGGAAACTCATGGAGTTCAGCAAAGTGCTGAGTCCTGAATGTGGGAAGGAATAACTCCATGCACCAATACAGACTGGGGAATGAATGATTGGAGCAGCTTGACAGGAACAGACACGGTGGTCCTCGTGGATGACAAGTTGAATATGACCCAGCAATGTGCCCATGCAGCAAAGGTGGCCAACAGAATGCCAGCTTGCATTAGGCAAAGCACTGACAGCAGGTCAAGGGAGTTGGTCCTTCATCCTCTGCTCAGCATCTGTGAGGCAAATCTGGGGTGCTGTGTCCAGTGCTGGGCACCCCAGTGCAAAAGGGGGGTGAACATACTGAAGAGAGTCCAGTGAAGGGCCAGCAAGATGATTAAGGGCTTGGAGCCTGGGTAATTGGATGTGGAACAGGTTAACCAGAGAGATTGTAGAGTCCCCATGCTTGAATATATTCAAAATGTGACTGAGACAGTCCCGGGCAAAGTGTTCTAGTTGATGAAGCTTTCAGCAGGATGTCAGAAGAGGTGATCTCCTGAGACTCTGTGGTTCTGTCAAACAGGTAGACAGTGATTCTTTCATTTCACTTAAAATGGACACTTTTAAACAGAAATCTAAACAGAAATGTAAATAGAAATTCATTGCTTTTCCATGCATTGTAAATCATAGAGAAACTGTTAAAAATCATTTATAGGAACTGCCCACAATACATAGAGCAGATTAACCATCAGCTCTCCAGGAATAAAAGTCATCAATATGGGTATCATGAGGATGACTGAGAAATGGCTGATGCTGCATGTGTTGATGCTGGTTCTAACAGAACTGGAGCTGTCATTTTCTTAACATCCACTGTGCAACTCATTTCCAGTGTCCTCCCAAAGCCACCTCAGCACACTAAAATATTTTTAGTCTTCCATTTCTGTTTCTCTGTCAGCTTCTATTGCTGTAATCCATTCTATTAGTTTGTATCTATGCACATGATGGAATTTTATTGGCATAAGCTTGGACTGACCGCAACACGCATGTGTAAGATATGCAAAGCTCCTTCCTTTTTATCATTCTGTGTGTCTATGTTCTGTGTATGTTGTAAGGGAGAAATGCAAACTGGAATAGCCACAGTATATTAGCCCTGGGGAAGCAGGCAGCTAAAAGTAAGGAATACCTTTATGAATTACTTCAGGAAATTATTGGATATTCTTTATACTTTGTCTGAATTCTACCACCCTTTTTTTTGTATTGAGTGCACTCTTATCTCATAAGTAATGTCATGTGAATCCATGAAAGAGGCTTTTTGAGGAGTAGAAGTCTACTCGCTCTTGGATATTCATAGTCTACTTAGTTATCAAAACTAAATGTTCTTTCTTGGAGGTACCCATGGCTTTCCATTGATAATGGAAAAAGCCCAGATGTAATCTGAGCATAGAGAATGCCACCTGCTTTAACCAATGGTCATTGTGAACATTCCCTGGGCAAATTAAGCTGACAGTAACTGACCCTAAGGTGTCATAGTAAACTGTAAGGATTTTGGTTTTTTTAATATGAATTTTCTCATATCAAATAGAAAGAATGTGGGAGAAAAGGAGAGATGTGACTTGAGGATCATTACATCATCCCTTTTCATTGGCTGCAAAGACATGTAGGCCAAAAATGAAGAGAATTGCTTTGGGAAAATTTGAAATTAAGATTGCCCTGGACCAACTGAGGCTTTTGAAACTTGATAGAATGGGTAAACAGATTCAGATAAGCACTCCAAAAATATTTCATAGCTAATGATTATGGACCAAAGGAAGGTTTTGATCTCTAATAACTGGCACTTGTGAAGAGTGAAGATATCATCATTAACCTAAGACCTTGACCAGTAAATGAACACAATATTAGTTTCAGTAAGTGGAAATATGCTAGGAAAGGAGGAAGAACAGAAGAGATTATATACCGTCTCCTTAAATAAAGGTTGAAAAAATCTATAGAAATAATATTGTGGATTCAGAAAGGAAAAATCTTTCCGTTGAAGAAAAAGGCTATTTAGATTACCTCCAGATAATGACTATATGACACATTTTTAGTACAGCCTTCTTGGGTAAACTTGATCCAAAGAGCCTAACTTAGATTTTAAATGATCATTGGAAGTGAGCGCAGGTTACATACTATAACGCAGAAAGACCATAAGAGCCAGTATCCATACCAGAATCTTAAATTTCAAGGAAGGATATGTAAAATACCACCAAAACCAAATTTTCCAATGGCGAGTTATACTGAATATTTTCCCCACAAAGAAATGTTAACAGCTCATTCTCTCAGAGTTAGCAGTGCAATCTCCAGCAGTAAGGGATGTGCCAGACAGGAGAATTATTTCTTTATTCCTGGTTCCAAAACAACTCATTGTGTGCTCTTGAATAATGTTGCTACTTCTGTTTCCTTTGGGTAGTGGCATTGTCATCCAAATTCTTTTATAAAGCCCTAAGAGATCATTTGGTGAAAACCATTATAAATATATGGAGAACTTTTCTTCTTTCATTATTATTGTACCAATAATCTTTGCTGCAATTCATATTAATTTTTCTACTCATAGCACTTGCAGTGCTAAAGCTACAAAGAATTTTATTGTAATACCATGCTTTTTTTTTTGTTCCAGTACTTTGACACCATTCCCACAGGGGGAACTTTTTGACATCACCAGGACCAACAGGACACTTGCTTACTGTGAAAAGAAATAAATCACTCCCTATGGTGCCTAAGCAAATGTTTAGAACCTTAAATTTATCATCTGTTTTTTAAAATCTCAGTTGAAACTTTTGGAAAAATGCAACATATTTCTTATTTATGGATCATTAAATTATTGCAAGCTGCTTGTGGGTCGTTTGTTTACAGAGTACTGAGAGACAAGGTGCTGCTCACTAGAACTGGTAAATATTACAAAGTATCTATGAACATACATTTTGAATACAAATCAGGAAATTTCCATTACATATGCAATCTCCTTTTTTCATTTCCCATTATATACTCAGCAATATTATTGAAGAAACAGAGTTTTATAAAAGCTCATACAAATGCTCATTTCCTCAGTCTACGATCCGACACAAGGAAACACTGATAAGGTTATCTGCTTCTTTTATTTGACTTATTAATTTTGCTGAATATATTCAAAGACATGATGTATCCATCAGAGTAGACAATGCAAAACCCAACATTAGAGGAGGAAGGAAAACATGCTTATTGTGCAGTGCTGTGATAGGTCAGCTTTTGAACTTCAGAACTGCTGGTGTTCAAAATTTCTGAGTGGCAATTATGCAATATCTCCAAAAAATAGCTTAATGTACACTGAAACAGCTCAAGTATCAGAGTTTCTTGCGTATGTACTATAAAGCATTTCAACTCAATAAAGTAAAAAGGAACTTTTTAGCATAAGGACACTAGGACAATGAAAACTAACACATACCATTTTACTGCCAGAGAAGTTAGCAACTGATTCAGGCTGGTTTATTCCTATTTTTTCAAAAATTAAATAGAGATTGCTCTGTAGTAATGTATGCTGCCTTATCCAATAAAGTTATAAATATATAAAATGTTTCAAGTATATTTATGTAATGTATATATACATACGTAAATTTAATTACATGAAATTGGTTTTCTACTTTTAAAAAATATTTTGTTGGAAACATTTCAAGAAACACATATTTTCCAGAACTCTCTGGGCAGAAATAAAGGTACACAAGCAACCTATGGGTCAAATGCTTCTAGGACATGTTAGACTTAGTGGGGAGGAACAGGTGAAATATTCAGCACATACCACTGCCCCACTGTAAATGGTCATACCCAAGACATATGCCCAAGGCCTGTAGACTTCATTTGCATGTGGTCATTGGATATGCTTAGGAGTTCCAGGTCTTACGTATTCAGTCTTAGGCTGAGCTGCTGGAACATCCTTCACATTCGTTGCTGAGAGGACCGTTCAACAAAATTCACCAGATCTTCACATTCCAGGGAAAGAAAACTACAGAGGGGGGAAAAAGAAGTATCTGTTGAGAGAAGCGCACATGCACAGTAGCTCAGTGAAAAGGTCAAAATTTGCCTCACTAATATGACAGAACATTGATCAAGCCTTTTTCTGTGAGACTTCTTGTGCCCAAACATATACATCTTGGGCCTAATGTGCAGGGAACTCCCTCTGCTCTTTTGTGGAAACAAGGTGAACTGAGAAAGAACGATGCATAAAGCCTTTTAATTCCTATGAAATGCTATACCATCTCTTTTTTTTATTTGTTTCATTTTATGTAAATACATATATATGTGTACCTAACTAATATGTACATGTGAATATTTGTTATCAGGTTCTACATACATATAAATGTGTGTGAGCAGATCCATGTTGGTTGTCCCAGACAAGACCTTTGCAGATAAATGCCATTGCAGATAGGTCTCATTGGAAATACTAAGGACCAAAAGGGCATAAGGTTTAAATAATTCTTTTGCCCTTCCAGGTGGTTCATCATCCAGGTCAGGTTCAAGATTTATTGATTATGTAGCTTAAGGGAAGGTCACGGAGCTACAGCCTAACTTCCCTAGGGTTTTCAGTGAAGTAGGATATTTTTTGGCTAGTCAGGGTCTCATACCAGTTACCAGACAGGGATAAGACTACTGAACAAAACAATTGAACAAACTTCAAATGAAAATTAGGTTTTCAGTGGCCAGAGATATATGTTTTCCATTTTTACAAAGTGTTTTAAAGTAACAGTTTGGCCCTGTGGTATTTGTAGGGGTGTGTTTTTGCAGGTGTCATAACTGATTCTAATATGGTCTTTGTATGGCAAGTTGGTTGTCTTTGTTTAAACAAACAGCTTTTGTTACCTGTGCTTACACAGAATAATCCCCTCTGATAGAGCTTTTCTGGTATCCTCTGCTCAGTACTTTTAGCATCTTAGTCAAAATACTCTGAGATTTTGTGGTTTGCTTCTGTGATGGGGACCATCCGGTGTAACTGAGACTTCCAAGGAGCTGTGGGTTTTTTTGAAACTAGAAGGATGGAAAATGTAAAAAAAGATCTGCAGGATGCCTCTCCCGATGAACCCTTGAGGACACATAGCTGGAAATGATCATCTATTTAAAAAAAGATACAACGTTCTTTCGCATGCAAATTAGCAGAGATCCAACTCATATAGTTCATATCCCAATAGGAGGAAATACAGCAAAGCTGACAGATGTCATCAGTTGACTTAAATGACTGCATAAAAATTCACAACTTAAGTCTTTTATCTACAAACCCTGCATGTTTTTTTTAAAAAAAAAATGTGCCAGTGGTTATAGGCTGCTACTTTGACTGCTAAGCCTTTGTCACCTGCAATTCCATGGATAAACAGTTCTAAATTATGTGCCTTGTTAGACTTACTCAACAGTATCAATAATTGTAATATAAAATGTTAAAGACATAGGTTTTTAAAATAAAAAAAGAAAAGAACCAGGAAATTTCTCTTGTGCATGCATGTTTCTTTATGATCCAATGTGCAACATTTTTATAGGCTGTATGTCTGAAAGGAGGTATATATAATGATGTTTAATGTGTAGTTGAGAGTAAAATTATTACAGTTTTATATATAGTGAAGCCATATAACAAAAGAGCAGTAGCTAGTGTTTGCCCTTATATGAGATGCAGTCATATAATAGAGAGCCTTAAAGCTAGGGTTTACTATACTTTGGGAATTAATCACATAAACTATAAATTGGGTTCAACAGGCTGGCTGGGTAAATAGGCGCAGCTAATGAGGACACTATGAGATCTTATAAGAGCGCTGACTGCCCCAGGACAAAAGTGCCGAGCTGCACCTGATGGAAAACTAGAAGACATCAAAGCATAAAGGATTAGTGCTCTCACAGTGTTGAGAAATGGCCAGGGGGAGATTCACCAACTTATTACCCACATCCAAGCTAATCCTGTTATCTGCAAAATATGACTGTGTTCAGGAACTGCCACCACCTAAACTTGCAGGAGACTAATTCTGTGTTTACATGGACAAAAGTGCGGGGAATTTTCATCTGGGCAAAGAATATAAGAGATGAGGATTTTTAAGGGTTCCCTTTGTATCAAATGCATGAAGAAGGGAAAATATAAAATTAGTTCTTTAATGGCTAATCTATATCCTATATGGGTGTCCTTATAGGACAGAATTCCTTCTTTGAGAATACAGGGCAAAAGTCACATAAAATTTGCTCTCCCTTGTTTTGATAGAATGTAGTTACACTTTCCTAAAAGAAAAACAAAATATATTGAAAGTAACTTTGAAGATGAGAGGGACTGATAGTCTCCCAATATGCCCGCCCAGGAAATCTTTTGTGCAGCAAATGTCTGCCTAATGTTTTTTCACTGCAATAGAAGAAGGTGAAAAATATCCCAAGGTCCTTGCCAGCACACCACAAAACATAATTCATTATTCAGCCTAAGGTATGTGAGTAGGCTCAATTTTTTTGGAAAAGGTTTATAATTACCAGTGCTAGAAATCTCATCTTCTTAATACCAAGGATCCATCTGGTACAGCCAGCACCTATGGCAAATAATGGACCTTATTTTTCAATTTGAATAAAACAGAAATAGACCCAAACAGTACCTCTTGGAGCATATAATCCAGAGAAAAACAGATAATTTGGGGAAAATTCTCCAATTTATGTATAATCTAAACATGCAATGTGCTTCTTCCAGTGGCTCATCAGCACCAAGGATGGTTGCCTTCAGGGCAGAGTTTAGGCATGATTACCCAGGCAAGCCCATGGCTAAGTATTTATATGGCATTAAGGAACACCCCCAGCACACAGATCTTGCAGGCAAGGATTTATCTAGCTATCTAAGGGAAATGGCTGATTCTGTAGGTTTAAATTTTTAGGGATCTGAGAATGCCAAAGTCCTTGGTGATGGAAAAGAGTCATTGTAAGGACAGCGTTGCCCATAGGCTTCCTCTGGCTTTCTTACTGTTGTTGCTGTTTAACAGCACCATACCTAGGTTGTAAGAATATTGCAATTAACGTCCTCTCATTAGCAAAGAAAAATAAGCACCCTGGTGAGTCGAAGCTAGTGATTACCTGACATTAGTGAATCACAAGTAAGTACTAGGGGAAGATTGGTGTGGTGACCCCAGGATACTCATGGGAACAAATGAATACCCTTCACTTGCATATCAGCCCTTTCCCACTTTTGTTCTTTCTAACCCAGGGTATCTCTGTATTTCTACTTTTTCTTCTCCCCTAGGTTCATCCAGTCTAGTAACCAGACTGTGTCACCAACAAACTCCTTGACTACTTAGTGACATCCAGCCTAGAGATTAATAGATCCTCCTCTGTCTTTATACACATATCTCTTGATGTCAGAGAAATGATCAGGGAGCAGATCAAGAAATGTGCATAGGATAATTCTGTAGTTTCCGTCATTTGATAGGGTGACGTTTCTTTATTCCTATAACAGATATAAACTGAAAATTCAGACAATGAATTCTCTCAAAGGCCTCTGGATTTTACTGAGGCTTTTGTTTTGGAGAGTGAAAAATATTTACCAATATTTTTAAGGATACATAAAAGCTCCTAGAATTTTGGGGTTTTTTAATAGAGGTCTCTCTTCTTTGAGTGTGGGGCTTACTTTTTTTATTTTTGATTGGGAAAGTTTTTTAATTTTTTATTTTATTTTTCTTTAAAATGTGCAAAAAAATTGAAAAGGTGTCAGTTCCTCGGTTCAAAAACAAATAATTTAATTTTATCAGTGTAAAATGCCTTATTCAATTCAAAATAGATCCATAGACTTTTCAATTTGCTAAAGAATGTTCTACAGTCTTTTTAACTTCCTAAGAAATTTGAAGATCCATTACAGCTACATGTTTCAGGCATGAAAGTGTTGTCATTAAGGTGAAGAACAGCTTCAGCTAAGACACAGGTGGTTAGAAAAACAAGCTAGAAAACAGTAGAATAAAAAGGGACAGATTCACAACCATTAAAAAATGAAGTAGATATATGGAGTACTGATAATCATATAAACTTCTGCATGATTGTCTGCTTATATGCTAAAAATATTTCTTAGTTCTTCATCTTATGTAAGCTCAAACAAAGAAATGGAGGAGGACAAAATACTGTACATTCAAAATATGAAGGAAAAGAAAACTTGACCCTTGCCTGGAACCTGTAAGTACTGACTCGGTAGTCATAATAACGGTGTCCCTTCTGGTTTTAGACCTCTGCTGTTCAAATAGGAAGAGGAAATGAAAACTGATAAAATCCACTAATGATTTTGCTTGTGTTATTGATTTGACATTCTCAAACATGGGTTTGGATGACAGAAAAAAAAATCTTAGAAAAAATATTAACAGGCAAAAAAACCCCACTAAGTTTAAAGCTATGATTTATACAAATGCTGTATTTAACCTGAAAATGAGGAGCATTAATGAAAGAGAAAGGTTTTATTAAACATCTGATTTCAAATGCTTGGCCTGTTTGGCTCAAAGTTCAAGTTGCACCTGTTATTTTCTTCTGACCTCTTGCCAAGTTTCACTGCTCACACACCCCACCTCCCCCCCCACCCCACACCCCACACCCAGAAAATTCAATGGCAATAAGCCTGATATGCATTATTATTTGCTTTTTCAGAAGTATAGATCACCTCTTGGCAAATCAAGCTGTCATATGAATTCAAAGCTTTGCATCCCAAGCCTTAATTACTTTGAAAATCTTGAGTCACAACACATTGACCCCAAAGCTGACCAAGGTTCACCCCAAATGCATGAATGAAGGCTTGTGGTAACAAGCCCCTGATGATCCCAGAGTGGATATGTACAATTTTCCTTGGACCTTGGTAGACTTCAGTTCCAATTGGTCATCCTTGTCTTATTCAACTAGAATGTATATTTACACATTCATGTAAAAAAATTTCCTACTTAGAGAAAAGGTAAAACTATATAGGTCAATAGTCCTCCCCTTTCACCTCCTCCTCTCTGCCTAGATCCCATCAAAAAAACACTGAGAACAGTTTATATTCCTTAGATTGAAAGGAATAATTCTTTTCTCTGTAGTGCTAGCTGGACTACAAAAAGTGGCAATAGTGAAGTCCTTAGTTGCCACTATGTACTTCTGGAATGGGAGTAAAACTAAGTCTACAAAGTATCCTGCTTCTATTAGCTAAATATTTTGCTCTTATTTCCCAAAGCTATGGAAAATGTTAATATAACAAATGTCAAACTACCAAAGAATATTTTCTTTGTAGCTGCAGAGCTATGATGCTTTGACTTTCTCCATATTGATATTTTATGCTTTTGAGAAATAAGCTTGCCCAGAGAATCAACAGCCAGTTTATCCTCAGTGTACACCTTTAAGGGACATGTGCTGAGGCATTTACCTCACCTAACCTCATATGTTTAAAAGTTAATTCTCACTATGGTATTCAGAGGGGTTCTTGGCATAAGGGTACTTACCCCAAATAACTGCATATGTTTACAGTCTAGATAGCTGTATTTGGGCTAGTCAATCTATATAGTGTATTGGAACCGCTGGTGTGCAACTTGTCATCATAGGTAGATATCTAAAAGGATTAATTGCTTAAAGATGCCTGAATTAGATTAGTTGAATTCCACCTTTTCTGACCATTTCTTCTCTTTCTCTTCCAAGTCATGAATGTCTGCACTTCATCTTTTATTTTTCTATTTCATAATAATCTGTTTGTATCCATAATAGAAATGTTTTTAGGGACTTTTATGTTTGGTTTTATGTTTGTCTGATGTTCCAGAAGGCTGAAGCAGGAATGAAAATGAACACTTGGTTCTGATTTGTCCTTCATTGTCTGGGAGATTCACAGGTTTCATTTTATGGTGAAAACATTTATTTTGTTTTTAATTACTTATCTATTGTACAGATGTCCATTATTAGCGTAAAAATTTTTAATGGGGTTTTTATATTTATATAAAAAGCGGGATTTATCTTTCTGCTATTGCTGTTATTACTGGCATTACAAGTTTGCTTGGGTCCAATGAGAGGACATGATACTGGTGGGTGATGTGCATACATGTGACAAGGGTTACTATAATTCGGAACAGCTAGCTATAGAAATAACCAGATAAAGTGAGTATTCCCATCTTATTCTGTAGGTGGGTGACCTTGTGTGTGGAGGATATGAGAACTCAAAGTCATGCAAAGCAGTCTGTGGTATTCTCAGTTACTTCTTCAGAGTCAAAATTCCTTCATTAACATATAAGCCCTTTGTTCCTATATCATGTTTCCCCCTAAGGTACCTCCACAGTGCAACCAGGAGATGCAGCTTCATATAAACCTGAGCTAAAATAATCCCGTTCTCAAGAAATGGTTGCATAACGTAGCCTTCTGAGCCTTATGGCGTTGTCTTTAGTACTGCTGAAGCAGGATGGTTAAAAGCTGGTGAAAAGAGTGGACATAAATTTAATTGTTACTACATTAAGGATATGTCATAACATACCCTACCAAAATACCTCTTTCTTACTTTAAGCTTTAGTGACAAAAAATGCTACCGAATGTTTTGGATGACTTTCATGCTAGGACACCTGATGCTCTGCTCACATTGGTGTAGGACAATCGATACAAAAGTGAAGAAATAAAGTCTGGACATTTTGAGTTCACTTGGAGCAACATGAAGTTAAAAAGTGACAAATTCATAAAACTAAGTCATATTTTGCAAGGTACATTCAAAATTTTAGGATAGACTGAGGAGCAGGAAAGGCCTGAGGTGAGCAGTGTCTTTTGAGTCATCAGTGTACTCTGGGCCTGCTTATGGCCATGTTTGGCTGGAAAGCACTAATTAGATTAGATATACTTAGCTAGAAGGCAGAAAGCTTAAAACATTAACTTTTTAAACATGTGCATACATTTGGAATATAACATATTCTGCTTTTTGGAGGTATATACTGAGTAAATATCTTGCCAGCATGATGTTATCCTCTGATTTCTCAAATAGAAAAATGCTCTTTCAGATCCAAATCTTGCTCTTGCACACATTCATGTTACTTTTACACAGTGTTCAGAGAAAACCATGGATCCAAAAATGATACTCATCTCTTCAGTCAGAAAATATATAGAAATGCTACTTATTTACTGCCATTATAAAAATACTGGAGTGGTTTTCTTTTTTTAGTTCGTTTGTTTGTTTATGATCACTGAGAAATTGAGATTTTTTTTCAGTAGGGATTGCTCAAAGCTTCCAAACAGTATGGACAAGCTTGAATTTTGCTGTCTTAGGATGAGGCAATGGGCAAGTACCTGATGCTGTGGGAATCTACCTTTCAAGGTTTCCTTCTCGTCTACTTGCTTCTTTGCAAGGGCACAAAAGACCACTGCCTAAACATGCAGGGTTACAGAAAACTAAACAGTCAGAATATCTTCTCTTTGGGAATAGCATGAACTTGAGAGAACTTTGCTAACATCAGTAAAAATTCCTGCTGGGAAGAACTGAGAGCAATGTTGGGTCGAGTAAGTCTGTGAAGCGATAATTTACACACTAGGGAGTCAAAATGCATGAGTGTTTGTGGGATCGCTTTTTGTAGCATTCACAAGGTGAATAGGCAGAGCTCCTTTCCACCCTCAAAAGCACATTACTTTCTCCTGCCCTGCTCACTGATTTCAGTGGTCAGGATGAATTTGTGAGGGCAGAATGAAAAAAGTCTACCTTGCAATTTGCAACTGCTTACTGGCTACAGTGGGAAAGAACAGCCAAGTCTAGTAGGTGTTTTTTTTACCTTTATGTTCTGTGCCCATCCAAAGTAATTTTGGGGGTTTTTTTTCTATTTTTAAGTCAAGATCCTACAAACACATGGGAACATGAGCATGTTTTACTTGAGGAATATGTTCCATAAATAATTATTCTTCGATTTAGGAGGCCTTATAAGTTCCTTTTCTGAGGCTTAGGTTCAAGACCTTAATTTTCTATGTATTTATAATATGACCTTGGGAGATCTGCATATAGGCCATGCAGCACCTTATTCTACACATTTTGCATTCCATGGCAATCCAAAATTTAAAATTATGTCATTAGATGTAGAGGAATGAAGCTGGGTTGATTAGCATTGATAATAGACAACTGTGGGCTGGCTTCAGGGGTGGTAGGTTGGCTGATGTAGATAAGGTGCAGCTGTGGCTGGTTAAGTGGTTGGGCAGCCAATGAAGAGAAAGCAGATGAGGAAGAAGAGAGAGAGAAAAAAGCAGAGAGAAGTGAGAGTGTGTGAGTGAGTAAGTACACCCTGGATGAGGAGAGAAAAGGAGAAGGCAGCAGAGGGACTGGCATGAAGGGTATGTTGGTATGTGATGGAAAAGACCTTGTTGCAGCTTGATAGTTTTGAGAGTGCTGTGACAATTAGATATCTGTTCTACGTTATGGTCATTCCTGAAAATAAAATACACCAAAAAACCAGAGTTTGGGTTAGGGATTTGTGATCTTGGGCTTCAATCTTCTTAGGAGGTGGCCATCTAAATCTTGTCTGTGGCTGGCATACCTTTTTCTTGTGCATTTTTTAATTTTGAGGGATTTTTCAGTTCTCAGAAAATGTCCTAACTAGAAATTTAGAAGTATTTTTTAAACTGTTCCACTCTATAGACCTTGGCTGTGATTCTTCTATGCTCTTCCATATGCATTTTCTGTACTATGATATGAATCAAGTTCTAGAAATGTCAAAGGGAATATTTCCACTGCCTATAAGGAGAAGGTAGGATACAAGGTTAACATTAGGTCAGGTGCATCCTAACCCCACTGGCTGGAACAAGCAGTTAGATCAATAGATTTGCCTATTTTGTGAATGCTTATTTGGTTTATATGTGCACCTAGGTTCATCCCAGCTAGCTGAACAGCCTGGATTGGAATGAAATTATCCCAGGGCCCCGCTGTAGTCCGTGGAAACAGTGGAGATACTTCCATATTGTGTTTAGAGCTTAAGTGGCCTCCTTGTTCTCTGGGGAACTCATTTCTGTGCGTGTTGAACAGAAGGCATTGAGAAGACTTGGCAAAAAGAAATTTGCTGTGGAACTCATTTCTCCTTAGTTTGTCTAAATTAGTTTGTAGGCCCAAAGTCCTTAAGCCCTTGACAGAGACAGAGTTTGCTTATTTTTCAGGATGGCCTAATACTAAATGTGCTTAAATGCCTTCCTGCTGCACTGAAAGTTCAGAGGTGCTTTTGTTACTCATCCATGGCTGGAAATGCCTGCTTTGGAGACTGGCATCACAACCTACACTTGTATGGAACAATGTCTGAATCTTACTCAAGTCTATTTGCAAGGCACCTAAAACATAGCACATAAGCAGGAATTGTTCTACCAGCTAGACTATGGTGTGAAAGTGATACTTCTGTCTTTTAAATAGTAACAACATTCAGCTTAGGGAATTGTGAAGTACCCCAGGGTCCTGTCTCAAGGACTATGTTGGTTTACTAATCCCTGAAGGTCTGATGCTAAAGGCTCATGCATTTGTGGGAGTTTTGTCAGAATTGTGGCCCCTTCTCAGCTAATACCTTAACTACCAGCCTGAGTTAGTCTTCTTTAACCTTTTTACTATATAATTCAATGAATTTTGTACTTACCTTCTCTTAGGTACTTGAGGAGAGGTATTACATAGCCTGGCAATTAAGGTGCTCATAGCGTGAAGGACACAAGGTTAATCCACCTCAGGATGCTTAGCACTCTGAATTTAGATCTCCCACTTCATCATTGCAGAAATAGGAGGTAATAATGTTTGCATCCCGTAAAGGGGATTAGACAAGTTACACCCCAAAACAACCAATGTTTCATACTGATTCCTTTCTTGGCAGAAGAAAGTCAGGGCAAATTGCCCTGTAATGTGCCTAGTCAATAAGAATAGGGAAGCATCACCATTAGATGGACCAGATCTGAATTTTCACAAGTGATACAGATAATTTGGATGTTTACTTAAGACATACTAAACCACCATAGACCAAAAGTTGAAAAAAGTCAGTGTCAAAGTTTGGACCTAAACCAGGTAACAGAATCGCACCTTTTGATGTTTAGAGGCTTAAATTTCAGCAAAACACAACCAGAAGGTTTGTACTGAAGTCCGCTCCAGCCCTTAGTTAATCTATTCCCTAGTTCCTGTTTCTAAAATGTAGACAGGGGGGTTGTGAGATTTTATCTGTTGAGGATAATGAAGTGTCCATATGCTGTGGTGATGGTTATCATCGAAAGACTTGGGAAAGGAGTGGCCTTAGTAAATTGCTGAACAAACTTACTCCTGACAGGGCTGTGAGGTCAAGCCCTTAAGCCAAGATATCGCAGAAGTCTTGGCAAACAAATCAGATATGTCTCAGAAATGATCCTGTTATGCAATGGATAGTGCTTCTCCTCCTTGCAGCACTGAAAAGCTCTTGCCGATTGTGGCAGGGACATCTTGGGGTTCCCTGAATTACACCAGATATACAAATGTAGAAAGAGGGTGCCTTTTTCTTTGTCCCAGCTCTGGGCTATGCTTTCTTTACTGTCCCTTGTACATTAAGTTTCAGAAAGTAATATGCATTGAGCTATGCATATCTAGGGACCAAGAAACAATCCAGGCTCACCAAAAAGGGATTTAAATAAAAAGAGAATATAGGCTCGGGAATGTTCCTGAGGAAAAGTTGCTCTCTTACTCTTAAAAGGATACGTAACCCTAAACTGGCACAGTTTGCATAGTGCTGTGTACATGCTTTTAATGAGTATTGAAGCCAGAAGGCTTTCCTATTATATTTGCGTAGTTGGCATTACCTTTCCATGGTTCTACGTGAAGTGGTAGTACAATACCCACAATTCCTTCAGCTCCCCTACCCGCTGCAGCTTCAGCTATAGTAGCTGACAATGTAATACTCATTCAGCAGCTGATTATAATTAAAAATATCAGAATAATTAAAGTCCTCAGCTTGACAAGCAGAGCCATAACTTTGCCTTCAGACATTCCTCTCTAATTAGTTAATTAATCCTAATGCAAATTATAAGCAATAATTAGTCAGCCAAGCTTGACATAAAAGTCTGCTGACTTACAGCTAAAAGGCTTTTCTGGTTGTTGGTTTGTAGCTTCTTAAGGTGTCTTTTGTCCACTCATAGTTTCTGTCTCCGGTCCTGTTAACTTGCTGCTGATATATAGATATGCAAATTAGTTTGCAAAGTGAGAAAACACTGCTATAAAAATTTGCGCTACCATAGGCACTATTTTATTCCCTTAATAAACTGAGTAGTCATGATGTGTATAGAATATAAATAACACATCACATATACATTTGAACATAATATAAATGTATGTTTTTATACAAATACATACATTTAAGAACTTTCACGTTCCCAGGTTTAACAAAATATGTCTGCCTGTAGGTGGTCTGAGATGTTCTGGACAATGACATAATGTAAAACCCAATGTGATTCTGAGATTAACCTAGATTCTGATCTCCCATATCACAAATGAAATCAAATTCTTTTGTACCAGGACAACCGGTATCTGATTCACGTTTTTCCATAGGTTTTTAACAGAACAGGACCCTGTTAAAGTGAGATAATTTGAATTATCATTAGATAAATCAAAAGTATGAATATTGCATTTCACATGGCAGTGCAGCTGATGTTGGTGTGTTGCATTCCGCAAAGCCACAGTGCTGACGTGTCATAGAAATACCCATGATTGACTTGGAACACTCAGGGATGCTCATATATTTAAGTTAAAGTATTTTCTCTAAAAGTATTCTTATTTACATAAAAAAAACAAAGCCACGGTACTTGAAGTGGAGGGCAAAAATAGAAAAATAATTCAGAATGCATAAATATTTTGTTGTAAGAATCCTTTTTTCAAACAGAGTGATAGTAAGTACAATTTTTATACTATAAATACAAGCATAGGCTTGCCTTTTTTCTAGTTTCTTATGTAGTTAAAGGTAAGTGGGATCACAGGACCGTAAGACACCTGCCCACCTACTGATATACACATGCTATTCTGGTGACAGTTTAATAATGTCTAATATTATGACTATGAAGAAGGAAACCCAGAAGCATGTATTTAAACATTCCTGAGCCAGTGCGGTTAAATTGCCTGTGCCGGTAACAGAGTATTGAGAACAGGAATAAAAAAAAAAATGGAGTAAGGATAAAACCAGCTTAACTTATCTGAATTCCCTTGAATTTGTAACGTTTTGATTAAACGTAGAGTTTTAAGCACCTTTAATTTAGCTTCAGCAAAACCATAGTCAAGACCCGTTTGTTAATCCTCTTGCTGTTCATCTCACCTTACTTTAACTGTCTGAGCTATAGCCCCAGATAGGTGTCCTCTGGAGTTAGGAAGGGAAAAAGATTCATATTGTAGTCTGGCCAGAATCACCTCTGGGGATACCGATCTTTTTCCTCTGTCTACAGAGGAAAGATAAGGTGATGATAGCCCCGAATTAAGTCTCTCAGTTAAGTGCCTAAAGTTGGGTGAGAAAATCTAAGCCTCGTTAAACAGCCTGACTGATACAAAATGTGGGATGACATTATCTATTTATAGTGTTACCCTACTATCTCTCTATTCACTTGGTGAAAGGAATAAAATAGAACACAGCTTATTATTCAGTAAATCACACAATGGATTTCAAAAAAGCTGTTTTCAGGCAATTTCATCTTCAAATTTGATACTGCACAGAAGAACTAGAGTCATTCATGAATGAGCAAGTAAATTTTTGTGCACTTTGGAAAAAGCCTGGAAGCCCGGCATTGGCAACATTAGGTTATCATAGGGGATCGAGTTCAAGTGGCAAATAACAGGGAAAAATTGCAAATCTCAGAGGAGTAACACTTGTACATGATAGAAGGAGAAAGCCTTTGTGTGTTTGGAAACATATCTTGCAGGCATCATGAGAGCTCCCAGGACTTAGTGGTTACTCTGGATTTGTACCAGCTTTTGAGGATCAGCTAGAGCTGGAGGCTTGCACCTGTTTCATTGCATTCTTTCTTTTGCTAAGATCATCTCAGTTCAGGAGAAGAAACAGGACTTAAAAGAATAATTACAGTAATTACAGACCTGTGAATTTCTGGCTCTTGAAACTCTTGCTCCAGTCTGTGTATTTCTTTTGTTAACTGGTTGTTGTTTCCAAGATAATGGTTATTCCCAACAAAATTTAGGTCCCCCAAGATGTCTGTTTTGTCAGTCACTCAAAGATCCTTATAGGATCCTACACAGAAATAAGAGCGTTTCCTGAGGCCATCAAGGAATGTAGATTGAATCACCAGCAATACAGGTGGGAACTCTTCCTTCTACCTTTCCATTGGCAATGTAAGGATACTGGAGTGTGAAGCTCCTAATCCCTCATAGTCAAGTGCCTAGAAGTAGATGAGAGGAATCATCCACTGATAATTACCACTCCGGCCCCTTTCCTGTTCTTCATTCACTCCTTTCAGCAGGTGTCAGGAAATTTCAGGGATTAATGACAGGAATTTCTCACCCTCAACGAAACTGAAGGGCAATATTCTACGTTTAAATATTGTATTTATGTGTTCTGAAATTTAGAAAGGCTTCTTTCCCCACCACCACCCCTGACTTGGCTTTCATTATGCAGCACTTTATATGTGTGAATTATTTTTCCACTAATGAGAAATGCAGGGATTTTGGGTGCTAATGGAAAATAGTAGGAAATTAATGAAAGATGGGAAACAAGGGTAGATTATATTTTTTTTCAGTATGTTTGTGTATGAATGGGAGTACTCTGTTGTATCAAGGGGAGAATAGATTAAGCATTTTGGAATGCACAACCCAAGAGGGATAGTTAATCTGGTTTGACAATCGCAAATGTAATACGTACAAATGAGGGGAAGCATTATGCATGATTTTCCTCATTTTACATACAGCACAATATGTTATTTTCCAGCTCTTAATTCATGTCTTCATTAAGTAAAACTGCTCTAAGTCTAACTGGAGCATGCTGTAGGTTTGGGAAAGAATTAAGATCTCAACAATGATACATTAAGTTTACTTTTTAAAATGTTTTAGGACATGAGCTTTTTATTAGCAGAGAAAAATTTATGGTAAAGAAATGAGACAATCGGGTTTAGTTTGGTTGGCTACTATTGACTGATCTGTGGTGGCTGTGCAGGCTACCAGCTGTGGCTGTCAATGTCATGCCCAGCCAGTGTAGGTATCTGCTCTTTTCCAGGAAATAGCAGCTGAAGACCCTTATGCTTCTAATACACATATCCAGGCTGAAATCAGAGTGCTGTGCAATTTATCTCTTTCATCTTCCTATCCCTCATGCCTGTGATAGCACTCCACGTAACGCAGACTTCTCTCCTAAGAAAGCTGGACCCTACCCATGACTACAGATAGCAATTCTTTTGTATGGTACCTCTCAGGAACAACTCCAGCTTTCTTCATTTGCGAAGAGTCAAATGAAACACTTCCATGTAATTTATGCTAGTTGCTACTTCAAAGTTGTGCTAAATCTTTGTAGGAGATCAGCTTGCATCTTGGCCAAACCCAGCATGTTGTAACCTCACCCACCAGTGCTGACTCCACATCAGGGAAGATGCCCTTAGGCTCCAAAGAATGAAAAACATAGAAAATTTCTTCATTTCTTCACTTAAGAGTCTCACCATTTTAACTGCTTACCCTTTATTTAACAAGCAAATTTAAATTGTCAAAGTAAACATGTTCCTATATTAAAAACAACTGCAGTTGTTTCAGGTTAATTATTGTCAAG
Organism: Falco rusticolus; assembly: GCF_015220075.1. NCBI lineage: Eukaryota > Metazoa > Chordata > Aves > Falconiformes > Falconidae > Falco > Falco rusticolus. The sequence goes on along the minus strand of NC_051192.1, from coordinate 15,572,987 downwards.
ATTGGTACAAGATAAAGCAAGGTAGTTATTAAACATTAGCTGGAGAGATGTTTAACAGTGGGGTTCTCCAATAAAAAAGAAACACTGCTTTCTTTTTTTAAATTACTAAATACTAAATGCATCCTTATAAGCCACTGACTAAGCAGTTACACAATTGTGTTATTGATACTAAATACTGGAATACCCTGAAGACCAAACTGTATTCCTTCTCAAGAGTAAACATGGGAGATTTTTTTTTTCAAAATGTAACTGCAATAACTAGTAAAATTTGATTTGATTTCAATTAGATATTGTTACTGGGATTCACTATGCTTATTTTTGCTTTTCTCTTAGTTATCATGTGGTCTAAGTCAGTTGTCAAAGTTCCCTCTACAGAGTTTTTGGGATAAGCTAATCTTAAAGATGCCTGTCTTACTTAGTTGAGTAACAAGGAACTGAAGTCCACACTGATTTTCATATTACTGTAGTACTGTTCTACACCAGGCAAGAAAACTGCCAAAATCAAGGAACTGCTTTCAAAAGCTATAGCAAAGCAACATAAGAATACATGTTCTAGATAAAACAACTTAAAAGTGAATAGTAAGAAAAACCCTTGTCAAAAGGTTGGAATCGACGGGCTGCTTTTATGGTAAGTAAATTGTAAGGTCTTTGAGCTGAGAAACATGTTCTTTTACATTTAGAAATCCCATGTTTGTTAAGAGTATATAGAAGTCATAAATCTAGCAGGCATTGGAACAGATTTCTGGGTGTTGTCAGGAAAGTGGCAATGTAAGTAAAACACTTCAGGTTCAGTATTTATACTAAAATCAGTCAGCTGTGACTTCTGTGACAGCTCTCTTCAGGACATGAGATTTGGAGTTGGGAGGACTGGCTTAAATCAAAAGCAAACTTCTGAACTTTTGAGATTCTGATTTAGCAATTCCAGTGAGAGATGAGATTAAAGATTCATGCTTCCATTAGAGGTTCTAAATATCCCATATGTAGCGGCAAAACTTCATTCTATTCTCAAATAAAGACACACTGCTGAAATCAAGTGTAGATTTAGATTTAACATAAGGAAGAAATCTTTTTATAAGGGTGGGAGACACTGGAACAAGATGCCCAAAGTTGTGGATGCCCCATCATCAGAAATGTTCAAGGTCAGGTTGGATGGAACTTTAAGCAACCTGACCTAGCTGAAGATTTCCCTGCCCACAGCAGGGCAGTTGGACTAGATGGTCTTTGAGTGTCCCTTCCAATCCAAATCGTTCTGATTCATATTGCAAAATTCCAAGTTCTTCCAAGGTAAGTTCCAGTTTTCTTGAAAGCTTAAATTATTATCATAACTTTGGAAAGTCTTTAAAGCTTAAAGTATCATACTTTCTACAACTTGGATAGAATTCCAAGATTCCTTACTACTCTGTGGAAGTGTCTGTAGTGTGAAACCAGACAAGAGGAAAAGCTAGGCCACCACTCGATCTCAGCTAATCCCATCAACTCCTTGAGGAAAGAAGTCAGATATCTGATAAATATCCTTTCCACAAAACAAAAAAGAGGGACCAAATGTATCTGAATGGAAGATAAATTCCTGATACAGTGATGTGCCAGACTTTATGGTGTCTAAGAACACCCAGGTTTCATGAGAAGAAGTTAACCTTTCTTTCTGGAATGTACACCAGCCCACAGTTTTCACCCTTTATGCTGAAGAATATGGTTGAACACTGGTTAGGTATTGGATTAAATAGCTGTCTCAAGACCTGGCCTGGGGATCTGCATTTCTATAAGAACAAACCTGAAAGTATTGCAAAACAGCAGTTTCATCACCTCAATGATGGTTGAGGTAGCGGAGAGATACTGCATGTCTTTATTATTTCTTTTCCTGTGGAGTACAGAAGCTTAATGTCCAAATACCTCAGTCCTATGAAAGATCACTCTGTCAGAACCCACCTGTGAAGAAAAGAAAATGCTATTCCTTGAGATTTTATAATCAGGGTATAAAACGCTGTTGGAAAGATCAGCTTTTATTTAACTTGAGAAATCTTCAGAAAAAAACACTCATATTGGAGCTGGCTGTCCAAACTTTCTTTATGATGAACAAGGAAAACTTGAAGTATTTAGAATAAATTTGTATCAGCCCAATGAATTCTGCCTCAGAAGTGCCTACTCCTCCATCTCAATGAATTTTGCCCTGGAGGTGTCTCCTCCTTCCCACCCACTATAACAGAAGCTGAGGTCACTAGCTCAGATACGAACATTTGCATTGTCAGCCTGGTTAAGCATCTGAAATTAAGTGAGATTAAACCCTCCCGGAGACATCACTGGGACTAACTTAACCCAGCTTTATTCCACTGTGGTGGATGAACCTTGGCTAGCCAACAGGTGTCCACCAAGCCACTCTGTTGTTCCCCCTTCTGAGCAGGACAAGGGGAGAAAATATAGTGGGAAAGCTCATAGGGCAGGGAGATCACTCACTAGTTACGCTCATGGCTAAAGCAGACCCACCCTGGGGAAGATTAATTTATCACCAATTAATAATGGAGTAGCATAGTGATATATAAAAACAAAACTAAAACACCTTTTCTTCACTTCCCCACATCTTCCTAGGCTTAAATTTACTCCTGGATCTTCTGCCTTCTCTCCCCTGAGCAGCACAGAGGGGATGGGGGACTGGGCTTGTGGTCAGTTACTAACACTTTGTCTTTGCCACTCTTTCCTCATTATGCTGTTGCTCTCTCTGGTGGGGGGGTCTCTCTCATGGGATACAGTCCTTGACAAACTTCTCCAGTGTGGGTCCTTCCCACAGGCTGCTGTTCTTCAATAACTACTCCAGCATGGGTCCTTTTCCATGGGATACAGTCCTTCAGGAACAGACTGCTCCAGCTTGATTCCCCTATGGGCCACAGTTCCTGCCTTTCAGAAAATCTGCTCCTGCACAGACTTCTCCATGGGCTGCAGCTTCCTTCAGGGCACATCCACCTGCTGTAGTGTGGAGTCCTTCATAAGTTGTAGTGTGGATATGTGCTCTACTGTGGTCCTCCATGGGCTGCAGAGGGATAACCTGTTTTACCATGATCTAGTCTGCTCTGGTGAGGTTGTGTCTGGAGCTATGTGTCCAGTTCTGGACAGGGAACTACTGGAGATGGGCCATCGGAGGGCTACAAAGATGATGAGGGGCTGGAGCATCTCCCTGATGAGAACAGGCTGAGAGCGCTGGGGCTGTTGAAGACTGAGGGGATCTTATCAATGTCTACAAATATCTTAAGGGTGGGTGTTAATGGACAGGAGCCAGGCTCTTTCTGGCAGTGTCCAGTGACAGAACAAGAGGCAATGGGCACAAACTGCAGCACAGGCAGCTCTGCCCAAATGTGAGGAAGAACTTCTTTCCTTTGAGTGTGACAGAGCACTGGAACAGGCTGCCCAGAGAGTCTGTGGGGTATCCTTCCCTGGAGACAATCAAAACCCACCTGGACACTATCCTGTGCAACCTGCTTTAGGTGAACCTGCTTTAGTAGAGGTTTGGACTAGATGATTTCCAGAGATCCCTTCCAACCCTGACCATTCTGTGATTCTCCACAGGCTCCAGGGAAATATCTGCTCTGGCACCTGGAGCACCTTCTCCACATCCTTCTTCACTGACCTTGGTGTCTGCAGGGTTGTTTCTCTCACATTTTTCTCTACTCCTATCATAGCTGCTGCACCGTATTTTTTTACCCTTTCTTAAATATGTTATCACAAAGGCACCACCAGCATCACTGATGGACTCAGCTTTGGGCAGCAAAGGGGCCATTTTGGATCTGGTTGAAACTGCCTCTGCCTGGCATGGGGGTAGCTCCTGCAGCCTTCTCACAGAAGCTCCCCTTCCCCGCCCCCCCCCGCCCCAAGCCACCCCACTCCCACCCCGCTATCGAAACCTTGTCAAGTACATCCAATACATCTGCTAAAATTAAGCACCTTGTCTAACACAGTCATCTAGCCTCCCTCCATAAAGCATTCTTAAACTATTCACCTTGACTCAAAATAGGCACCCAACAGAGGTGAATCACCCTCTGAAGGATCCAGTCTTTCTCCATTACATTATCTAGGTCAAAAGATCCTAGACGACTTAGACTAATCTTGATGTTTGTAAGTCAGGTGAAATGGTTTCCACTCCAGAGATCAAAACCCAAGGACAGTTTGCTGACATCATATTGTTACTGTGCGGGTCAACTTACTCTGAAAAGCACCATTATCAATTCTTTTTTGTTATTATTATAACTTTCTGTTGGAGAAACCAACTCAATAGGTTCTCTGTTATGACTAAGATCTCCATAACTGCGTAAAGAACCTTGGAAGCAATCCAATTTGTATATCTGCTTTCTGTGTATGGCTCTGAAGATAGTAGTTTCTATTTTTAAACTGAATTTGGAACCTCTAAGTAACCAGATTTGTATGCTACGTTAATATACTTAATCAGATACACCTGTTTCTCCTACTAGAAATCTTGCACCCATGCATATTGGTGGCCAGATCTAGGAAGGAAATAGGTTTTAAATTTTCTTTGAATGTGATTTTTAAAAAAGGAACAATTTTTATGACAGGGAAGTGGACTCTCATGGAGAAAGGCCATAGTTAAACTTAGAACGAACTTTTATTTACTTATAAGGTTTTAAAAATAGAAATTCAGAGTATCTCATCTCAAAAAAAGGTTGAAAAGGAGTATTTTGAGTTTACTAGGACATTCCATTCTTTTCTTGTGTGTTTTGGGTAAACTAGAATGAATTGAAATCGGAATGTTTCCACCACGCATTTTCAGAAGGAAAAAATGTTTACACTGGAAAATTTCCAGACAGCTTTCTCTTTATTTTTTAAGTTCATTCTCTCATTCCCTAGGCTTCTGGACAGAGACTCTCAGCATGGTGTTGTGCTCCAAACTGCTCACGAACCACCCTCTAATTCCAAACAACGTAACTTCAGAGAATTTCCTATTCTAGCATTACGCTCATGCGGCGTGTACCTGTGGCTTTTTTTCAATGAGCTTGTTTGCTCCCACTAAGTCAGAAAAGCCCCAGAGCACTTTGGGAACCTGCAAGCATTGCACAGTGTACCTGCTTTTTCAGCCCTGTTTGCTGACATAAGTCCACTGCACAGGTGGGAGCAGTGAGTCTAACGAGTGTAGTATGCCATGAGCTTCCCTGATGTGTCGTAATTAAACACCTGTGCTAAATAGCTCTTTACCGAGCCACTGTGAAAATCTGTGGAGTGCTTAACAGTCCTGAACATTTTCCATCTCTCACTTGGGCAGGTGGTCTCATGTCTGAACTATGCTATTCAAATAACACCAAAAAGTAGAGATGTGATTCCAAGACCTCTTCAAGGCTCTTATTTTGTTTTATTGCTGCTGTTATTTTTAGTGATAAATAGTAATCCTGAACTTCCTTATTTAGCATTCCTGGAGTATCTTTATAGTCTGCATATTTAGCGTCATGAGCACAGTTGGCAAAACTATACAGATGGGTATATGGATTAAGAGCCTAGAAAAGTTATATACCACAAAATGAGTTCATGTTAGCAAAGGGAAATGACTTAAATAAATGTATCTGTGGGAAAAGAGGCTAATCATATAATTTCCTGTAGTCTTAGAGCCTGTCTCTAGAGTCTTTTCGTAAACATGGAGTTCTTCAAGACCTCATAACTCTCTACCGGGAACAAAGGCTATGTCTACACCAACAAACAAATCAAAGCCAGGGTATGTTCTCAACCTCCATCCCCCAATTATCCAGAATATGTAATTGTTCACATGCTTCCTGTACAGTTTTGGCTTGCGCTGACTAGCACTCTCCTATGCTATGCCTAAGCATGGCCCAGGGGATTTGCACATGCTATGGACTGCTCCCAACAGGCAGTTTGGACACCACCATCCTGTCTGGAGGGAAAGAGAATTCAGGCATGTGTCTACAAGCTAGGCTGTTCCCCTTACCTGCAGGATGGGACTGACCTCTGAGTGATCCATGACTTGTTTTATGTAATTATATGCACATAAACAAAAGTTCAAAACCAAACCTCCTGGTCAAATAGTGCTAATGAGCTTGAACCTGACTCCCGCTGAGGTATACCTCATACAACTAGGTGGCCATAAACTGATTCATGACAGCTTAAAGGAGAAGTGTGAGCCAGGGAGTGTGACCATCACCTCTGCCACAGCACGAGACATGGGTCAGGGGAGGACCCTCTGGCCTGAGTGCTAAGGTGGGAGGCAAAGAGAAAGCCAGGGGACCGCCACTTCATTCTTCATATAAGGTCCGCCTCTAAGGCTACTGACCCAACCCTCAGCCTAGTTAACCTCTTCATTCTTGGGAGTCATAGTGACCATAATAATGGACAAAATAGCTGATAACTTTCAGGACACTAGCTCTTAAAATTCCTTCAGCTACCCCCATACTGAGCCAAGTATCCTGTGTTTAAAGAAATCAGAAAAAATTCTGTTTGTTCCAGAGAGGTCTTCAGACCTGTTCTAAAAAGACCAACCAATGGAGATTTTTGCTTAAAAGCAGCGTGGAATTGAAGTGTATGTGAGGTATCTTATTAACTTTGAGTTTATTCTCAATTCAGTCACAGGAAATATCCATTTTCCTGAAGAAGCAGCAGTTGTCATATTTTGCTGCTGTAGTGTGTGTAATATCAATCTCATGTTTATTTATGCATGTAAAGATTTTATTATTTACATTTAAATATTTATAACATTTCTGCATAAGCAGCCAAAAAAGTTCATCTCTGCCCTTTAGGAACTAAGCAATTTCATTTTACTAGGTAGACTTCTTTCTATATAAATAATTGACACATTGATTTCTGCCTCTGTCTTTATGCTATTTATATTATTTCTTAAATGCAAGAGGGTTATAGAACTAACAGACTGACTGGTCTGGTTTTATTGCCTATCAAATCCAAACAGACTAATATATCACATGAAGGATCTGGAAAAGGGAGTGGTGATAAAACACTAAAAAATAGGAATGAATTCATTAGAATTCAGATATGGAAGCCTCACTAATTACATCGCTTTGTTGAAAAAGTATTTCTTTCTTCCTGGAAATAACTTTATGTAAATTTTTTCTTCCCTGAGATTAGCGGTACTGTCTAGCTGTGTAGCAATAGATACAATTGTAGCTCTTCTTTCTTTCATTAGTACAATCTTAATATAATTTTGTAAAAATCAAGGTGTTTTAATAGGGCACTAAGATGGTTATATGGGAGGCTGTACTTGGAAAAGGTTTTCCACTGTCAAGTAACTTAGACCAGTTTTGTGAGAAGAGCACCTTTTTCATTGTCTCCTTCCTCCTTCACTAAATACTCTGGACAAGTAAACACTGGCTTTAAAATTTTGTTTTCATGAGTGCTGCTGAAAAAAAACCTCACTTTTGTCATAACAATGAGAAACAAAATCAGAATCCACCGACATTTTAAAAAAAATAGAAATAGAAGGGGAAAGCAGATGTACAATTTGTGGAAGAGTAATAAAGCAGGTAAAATTCCTCCCTTATTTAATACTAACAACACAGTGATTCAATGACCGGTGGATTTAACCTGCTTCTTTTCTTCTTTTGTTTTCTTTTCCTTTTTCTTTTTTTTTCTTTTTTTTTTTTTTTTTTTAACTTTCACTTAAGGCAATGCAATCCCATTCAAGGAGAAAGTAAATTAGTCTTTAAGGGTTCAGTCTGGTCACCAAACAGAGCCTACCAAATGGCATCATAGATTTAGGCATTTTTACCAGTTGTGCCCTTGTGCAAGGCCGTGGTCAAAGAAATAAAAAATCTCTCGTCTGCATCAATTGTGTTTGCAACCCAAGAAGTCAAGACAGATGAAAAGAAAACAGGATAGCCTAGTGGCTTATCCAAGCAAAGCCAAGTACAATGGCCAGGCTCTGTGTTCTAAACTAACTTGCTCTTCTCAAGTCCATCCTGTTCCATCAAGCCACTGTTATACAAAAGGCAAACACAGTAGTCTTTCTTTTAGTTGTCATTCATGGTTTATCTTCCTTTGGTTGCTTCTCATACTTTTCCCTATTGTGTATTCTTCCCATGTGGAAGCAAATGATGAGATTGTCTGTTCTTGCTACTGAGCTAAGAACACAGTCCTTAAAATCACACCCAACACACCACATAATCTACTTCATAAATTTCCTTTACAGGTGTTCAGGAACCAGCGCCTAGGGGTACGTTTCCATTGTTTCTCCTGGATCTATTAAAATAATTTCACACAATTTCAGTTTGATATTTTAATTTTTAAGGTTTCATTCTGTTTCCTTACAGGTTTAGGGATAAATATTATTCTTTGCTTAATTTCAAAACCAGAAGATTATATGGAATTTCAAAAACTGCTCCAATGTGAATGCTGTCAGCTTTGCAACCTGCTTAAGGGACCCAAGGGGAAAAGAAACAGAGGAAAAGAAAGGGAAAATGCTTAGATAATAGCTTAAATTATACCTCAGAAAGAGGCTCTATTGAAATACTGTATTGTGGTTGAAAGCCAGGCATGAGAGCTGGATCGCTTCTGCCGGAACATGGAGGTTTCCATTGTTTTTTTCTAATCACTGCTGACCCTAACACACAAGTAGAAAGAGTCAGGTTTGAAATTTATGACATTTATTTTGAAATTCAGAGTAAGCTATGACCATTATTACTGGGATTCATCTCACACACTTTAAGCACCTAAAAGTTAGATACCCCCATCTAAAGTAGTCAGACCAGGCTCCTTTCACCCACAGTGGAGAGCAAGAGTTGTTTTCAGAGAGCAGTTTATCTCCTAGGGTTTCAAAGATGGGGGAAGAACCTCTTTGGAGGCATGTAATTTTCTCTATTGACTATCAAAGTTACTGCATCACCCAGTTCAGGACTCAGATGATTAACTCACAGATCTCAGAGGGCTGGTGGGATAAATCCTGTTTTCTGTGACTTGTATCTATTACAAATATTGCACAACATGAGGGAAGAGTTTCTCCTGAATGTGGCAGAGGCCAGATTTTTAAAGATTGTAGATAGTTCCAGGTTTTTCCATTTTTGGGTCTTAGATTTACAAGGCTTCTGATACTGCATTTTTGGGCTGTTCTGTGTATTTCAAACCCTAGTATTAGCTAACTAAACCATAAACTCCCAGAAAAATCTCTGCATAGCTGATGATTGCCATCATCATCAATAGGCTTTTCTCTGCCAGAATAACTTTAACCTACAAAAATAAATATTTGATTGCATTTGATTCAAGTTTTCAACAGAAAAAAATAGTACAAATGGGGAAGGCTTGGAAATAGCAAAAGAAGCTGCAGACAGATTATTCAAGAAAATTAAGCAGTTTAACCCCACTGAAAGCACTAAAGGTTAGGTGCTTTCTTAACAAAACTATACCGTAGATCCTAGCTTTCAATTTACTGTGTGCAACTGATGTCAGCATTCAAAATGCTGTTAGCCCCAAGGAAATGTCCTTACTAGTAGGTTTACTTGCAAGAACTGTGAGACTGGTGCTGTAAGTATCTTGCATGAAGATTGTGGGACCTGCATCTAAAAAGAAAGGAGAAGCATTCATTAGTTCAGAAACAGCTTCACTACTTTTTCATCTTTTTCATCCCTTACCAGTGTTCTACTACTGCTTTTGGTCTATATAATCAGCTAATGAGATTTCCACTTCAGGTAATGAGGCAAGTTGTGCTTGAAGAAAAGTTGTGCCTAGATTCATTGCAATCCATTCATATACTATTAAGAAATATTTTACAGAGCAGCGCATTTAAACAAATATTAAATTCACACAATTGTTAATCAGCGTGCCATCTGGAAACATTTGAAAGTTTAGATTCTTAATTGCCTGAATCTCATAAATGTTCAAAATTGTTGCATACTACAGGCTATATTGGATTTAGGACTTTTTTACTGTATAAATACATGTAATTAAAACGTGAGATAGGAACACTTTCCAGCAGCTGTTGTGAGAGCTGTAACCATCTTCCCTATTAATCTTTAGGGATTTGAAATATGTGTTGCTGAGCACCAGGGTCAACGACATGCCGTTACATTTGAATCCCACCATTTGACAAAGCATTGCATTCTGTTTTTAAATTCTTTCATGTGACTGACAGCTACATCCATTTCTTCCCGAGGCCACTCTTTAAATTCCTTTGTACTTGTAGAAGCAAGTTTGCTGGCTCAAGAATTTTGTCTTAACTCTGCCTCTAAGACTTGTCAATGGCAAATTAGGACACGAAATTCTAATTTATGTTTCAAAGGCACCTATGGTAGTAAGAGAAACTATTTTTATTTATATTTTTTTCCTCAAAAGTGTCAAATCAAAGACTCTATAATTACTATATATTTTCAGGAGATGTCATATTATATTGACTTCAGGGGGCAACTGGTAGATAGGGTTAATCTCTGTAAAGTCAGTGAAATGCACAAAGGATTTCTGTTTGTGGCAAACATTCTCTGAGAATTAACTATCTCAGTAAGAAAACAGAAATATTTAGGCTATCAGCTGCTCTAGTCCAAGTTGTTTGAACACAGAGAAAGAAGATGCTTCTGGGGAGGGTAACTTCTTCATGCCCATAGGTCAGTGGAAGCATGTCTCTGGCCATACACTCTTAATGGTTTTGACTAAGCTAGTGGATAAGTTTCCAATGATGGTGCATCACATCTACTGTTTTCAGCAAATATGTTCAACAATCTGACGTTAACAGGTAGTTTTAAGAGCACTGCCCTCTTTGCTTTCTCATGAAATTCTCCATGTCTGTTTCCTGTGTCACACCATGAGTCACAGACGCTCCTTACTCAGAAAGCCCAGGGGCAGTCAGCCCTGACTCTGTTTATCTCCGTACTGGTCCCCAAGCTATGGCTATCAGCCATTGCCACCTTTTATGGCCAGCCAAACAGCTAGTGACATACATGGTGCAGACTCCATTGTGCTGTTTCCAAACAGTTAAATACATGTTATTAAAGTGTTTTTCTGATATTGTTTATAAATATTAAATAACTGTGATGATTACCCTAGGGAAGATACGTAGCTGTGAAGAGGAAGGAGCAATTCATGTGATCTTGAGACAGATGACCCATGTTGGTGTACTTGGAAGGGATGATGGTCAAGTTGGTAGCTGATGGGAATTATTTCCTTTCCAAACGTCAAGCAGGAATTATTTTGTGTGGTGTTGCCAGAGGATTCAAGAAACAAATCGTCTGAATTTCCTTGTCCTTAATCCCATTTCTAACAGGATCTTCATCAGGGCAAAGGAAAAGCATGTTTGGGGACCAAAACCCTACATGTTGGGGATGTATATGAATGGCAAAGCATTTCTGTTATATGTGAAGGGTATAATTTGCCCTCTCCCTTTTAGATAAGAATTAGAATGTAGTGAACCAAATAATTCTTCTTTTTCTTCTTTTTCCTGAGCTTATATTCCTGGCCCAAGAAATAAACTATGAACTGGATTAACTAAGATTTGTCTTGCTGCCTACATTCCATTTCCAAAATGCTGCCTTCTCTAGTATTTTTCAGTGGTAGACCCCTGTGGGACTGGACATTACCAATTAAAAAGCCCTTTCTCCAATGAGTACATGGAGAACACAGCTAGATGAGACAATGGTGGACTTGCAGAATCAGCTGTTTGTACTGCCTTTTCATCCTGACAACTCTGACAAGATGCCTCGTCTTAATCTTTTTTCTGCCCTTCTGCAGGTGTGAAGGATGGAGCAATGACCTCTTTTTCAAAAGAAATAAATACTGCTTTCCCAGATTATGATCCCATAGAACAACTGTAAACTGAGAGCTTCAGCATTTCTTCTTTATTACCACTATCATGTGCGACCTCAGAGGAGGTCTGAGTGGTTCTTTTTTATGTTTTTTTTTTTCCCCTTGAACTTACCTGCTCCTGAAGGAGCACATATTTTCTTGAGAAGTGGAAAATTTAACCATGGGAGAGCACCTGTAGCAGTTCTTATGCAGACGTTACTGGAAACATGCAGAAGAGGGAAAAATAGAGCTCTAAATCAGTATTTTTGTAACACAGCTGACGGAGCATAATGCAAGTAGGGCTTCCATACCTTTGGGTTATGAAATGAGAGACACAGGGCCTGAGTTATTAGTGTTAAAGAGAAAGAAAAGCGCTGGTTTAGCAGAAATGAAAAATTCCCACCATTTGACTCATGCAGTCTTTTTCTGAGCACAGAATCATATCCACAAATACAGAATAAAGAAGCAGATCTATTTAAATAGCTAGAAAGAGGGGCTTCTATCCTTTAAACACAGATATATCACAGTTCTAATTGGGTAGGGCTCTGAAATTTAAGAGTCCCGGGTTTATGTTTCAAGACACTAGCCTAAAATCTGTTTTCTTTGTGCTTATTATCAGGGATCTGATTTTGTCCTTTCTTTCCTGAATTTGGAAATATATTTGTGTCCCCATTTCAAGGTCTGACATATAGTCCAATGTAATTTTTTTCTGCTGCTGTAGCATTTGGAAGAAAAGATGATTTCATCGCCCTCATCTTGGTTTTGAGCTCAAAAATGTGTATTTTTACCAATCTCTGCTGCTGCTTTCCTATATGACACTGGGCAAATCATTTCACTTTTTTTTCAGTATACCCCTGTTTCATTCTTACAATTCTAAACAGTATTAATTTCTCTGGTCCATTCCAACGGTTAGCTCTTTGGTCCATTTACTTCTGTAAAACAAATTAAGACTAATAATTCTACAGAATTATTCTGAAAAAGGAAAAAATAGAATAAATCAAAGAGAAATGAAAGAATACAACAAAATTAGTTATTCTGTATGCAGTGGGATAGGTGAATCCAGGCTAGCATTGGGTTTGTATTTCTAACTGGTTCTTCTCATGTCTGACAGGGTATAAACTGTAATTCAGACTTGCGAATGGTTGCAAAATTCAGAGGTTCTCTTTCTTCCATTGATTATCTAGTATTGATGATGACTGAGACTATATCAAGCCTCTTCTATAGGGGGGGTATTACTGATATGTCTTTCATCTGTCTGGCCACTTTGTTTTATAAAACTCAAAGGTTTCTGCTATGCAGAAAAGATAACAGGGCAAGGCTTTTAAAAGCCCTCTTCATTTCTCATAGTAAATCCACAGCTGAATATCAACATCTGTATGTCTCAGATGAGAATATAACTTGTTCTAGGCAGAGGCAATTCTGTGGAGCATTTGAACCACCTGAAAGGCTGTATCATGTCAACAGGGATGCAAAGCAAATGATGGGAAAAACAATACAGGTCGAGAGCGGAAAATGAGTTGTTACGGGGTCATGCAGGCAGATAGCTGTAAAGACAGAAAGGAAATTTAGGTTTCTTGTGTCATACTAATTTTCTGTCCTGGACAGCCTCATATTGTCATTAAAGCACATTATCTCAAAAGCTAACTCAGTTTTCCTTCTTGTGAAGTCCAGCATGCCAAACTCAGAATTTCCTGATGGTTTTTCTGGCAAGAATTTTTGCTGCTCACAATGCAATTCTAGTAACGTGAGAGACCATACCTCAAATTGACTGTCTCAAAGCTTATTAGCTGAGCTCCTGCAAGACTTAACAGTTGTGAACAGACAAGTAGCCAACAGCTGCCTGACATCAGTTTTTGGCCAGGGTCAAGGAAAGGCCATGTCACTGTGAAGGATGTGCCTAGACATAGACCATCACCCCTACCTATGCAGTAATTACATGTGCCCCATGGAAGAATGCAATACATGTCATTGTCTGGGAAACAATGCCCCTGAACACCCTATAGAGGACTGTGCCACTAAACAATGAGTGGCAATCTGGAAACCCACCACCACCAATGTGAACAGAGACTATGAACCAACAGGATGCTGCTGGGTCCGTGGTGGTGACCATCCCTTGCAACTCTATCCTGACTGCTTGCTCGATTTTCTGCTTTCCTATCTTTTCCTCTCTTTCCTATCGCTATTTTCTTACCACAACACATGAATGTTTTGTTTATATAAGCACACAATAAATCTTGATTAGCAGCATTTGACATTGTTCATGTCTTAGTCTCACTCTGGATATAACAAAGAATCTTCCCAGCTTGGGGCTTCCCGGACCAGAACAAGTACTACAGACTATTCAGACTGGATTATGTAATTCATAGAATCAATAATAGTTTGGGTTGGAAGGGACCTTTAAAGGTCATGTAGTCCAACCCCCTGCAAAGAACAGGGACATCTTCGACTAGATCAGTTGCTCAGAGCCCTGACCCTGAAAGTTTCCAGGGAATTCTAGTGCTACAGCTTCCGATCATGGGGCATCTACCACTTTTCTGGATAACCTGTTTCAGTGTCTTACCACCCACTGTAATTTTTTTTTTTCCTTATGTGCAATCTAAATCTATCCTTTCTGTTCAAAACCCTTGCTCTTTGTCCTGCCAGTCCAGGCACAGACAGGCCACAATAAGGTGTCCCCAGAGCCTTCTCTTTTCCAGGCTGAACAATCTCTCAGACTTTCTCCATAGCAGAGGTGTTCCAGCCCTATGACCGCTGGCATGGCCTCCTCTGGACCCACTCTAACAAGTCCATGTCTTTCTTGTACTGGGCACCCCAGACATGATGCAGTACTCTGGGTAGGATATCATGTCATAGTGACTGAGGCATCAGAGCAAGATGCCTCTGCATCGCACAGTGATAGCTCTCTGATTCTGATTCCACTCCAGGATAAAGTGGTTCCAAATTTTCCAAGACAAAGACTTTGCTGGTAACATATCCTGTTCAAGGCAAAATAAGGAGCTTCTGAGACATCCAAGAGAAGAACTGCAGGTCACTAGAGCCTTTGGGTTTCTTGACACAGACATTAATGTGAGCAATGACATCCACCATGCTCAGCAGGAAAGCTGTGGACAAATTATTTAAGTGCCACTGATGTTGTCTTAGATTGGGGGAGGGTACAGTTGATCTTTCAAAGACTTTCCCAGCACAATTTTCTATGATTTCTAGGAATGATGGTCCACCGTGTTTCTCAGCAGAACAGGGTAGTGATGCTGCACTGGAGAATTTTTGTGCTAGTAACATGAACAGATAATAAAGAGATCAGCAGATAGGCACACACAGAGAAATAGGTATGGAAGCAGACCTATAATTCTTTTTTGGATTTGACAAGCTTTATGTTGCTTGGACTGATATTCACTATTTACTCTCTTGGCTGTCACTGCTTCACTTAGCCTTTTTCTATTAAAGCAGAAGAAATATATTAACTACCAACCCCTTACCCCTAAACCTTTCTCACACACAACCTATTGAATCTCTGGCTTGAAGCAACATGAAAGTGCGAGAAACCTTCCCTCTTTAACAAACAAGCTGAAGAAAGGGTTAAACAAATTTTCTGCACCTGGAAATTTTTTCAACAGTAGCAGATGAGCAGTCAGGCAGCAGCCTTTGATCTTTCCATGCTGTGTCACAGCTTGTGCATGAAGGTATTTCATGTGAGGTTTGGGAGAGTCTGCCATCTGACTGAAAAGTGGGGAATGCCATGATAAAGAACATTAAGGAAAGACACGCTCTGAGGCCTTGTTTCCTCAGACAAGGCTGTCAATATTCCTTTTCTTTCTATATTACGGGCACAGCTGGACAGTCACACAGCTGGAGGCAGTCCTTCTTGCAAGGTCCATCTTGCAACGACCTTTCTGCCTAAAGTACAGACGGACACAGAGGTAGAGTTACTTTTCACAGTGTCATCAAGACAGTCCCCTATAGACCTGAACCTCGCTTCTCTTATAGGAATCGAGGTCCAGATTTATCCTGTATGACTTAAGATACCTGAGCTACTGTAGAACGATTATCTAGCCAGGGAAGAAAGGAAGAGAGAGGCATCCCAGGAGAATCAGCCAACATACCTAAGATCTAAGTCATCCCATGAACACACTTACCTCCTTCTCTGCATTGAGTATAGAAGCAGTCTCTGTGGGCACAGACATCCTGAGTTCAAGTTGGGTGAGGTGAATACAGGTCCGTTGACACTAACTACGATCAGAAAACCAGGTCAACAACATCTTGCAAAGGAAGAGTTCACCAAGTTAAATCTGATATGTTTTCCATAAAATTATATGGCTTCACCTGATCAATAGTTTCAGAGCATTTCTATTTGTTCTTGCATGTAATGTAGCTGATCTGATTTTCTTTTAAGACAAGAATGAAAGTATAAATAATGTCTCTTGCATGCACGTTACTAAGACACTGAGACACGTTATATGCAAGGACTTTTTTGATACACATGTAGAAAGAGCATTCCATCACAACATTTTTCTTCAAGATATTTTTCAGACTGTATTAGATAAACCAGGAGATCACAAAGCAATGACAATGCAGGACATTTCAGTGGAAACTGAATGCAATGTTTTTATCCCCACCACCATTTTACCTACATGGAATCTGTAGGTGGTTGAGCTGAACTGGACTGCATGAGGTCATCTGCTTTACTCCTTAATAGATCAAGATGCAAGATCAACCATACCTAAGTTCTTTTGACAGCTAGTTACCTACCTACCCTCCTTTCAAAAACCTCCAGTGGTGGATATTTCACCACTTATTTCTCAGACAATATAATCCAGCGCTTCACTGTCCTTTACATTTCTCCTAACATCAAGATGTTAGGAATACACCACATGATATTTAGGGAAAAGTAAACAAAGGCATAGAAAAAAGATTTTTTTTCCCCATTTAATTTAATGAGGATTAGGGGGTTTTAATGCATTTCTTTTGATGTCCTTGCACTGGAAACACGTGTCATGATTACTTTTATTTATTAAGTGGAGAGCACAGGAGAAGCAAAATTGAATTCTCACATATGTGCCAAGGACAGCTTTTTGTAACATAAAAACAGCCCAACTTTTAAATTTAATATACTGGATTCTTCATAGATTAGAAACAAGTGCAAAGGACCTCTGGAAAAAAAAGTGTGACTCTCTCCTTTCTTCCCCTGCAGGGCTGAAGGATAATTGACTGTAAAGATTTTGGCATGTTTAGACTGTTTCAGGACTCATTTTTGCTTTCCAAGGAAATTTTGCTTTGCACAGAGGAAATCCACATACAGAAGGGAGAAGAGATTTTTATATGGCTAGATTATTTTTTAATAAGTAATAAATAGTAAGAAGTAATACAAGAATTTGGAGAGCTGGAATAAATCCATGGAGGCAAAGAGGAAAGGTTTATAGAGCAGGGTAGAAAGAAGTGTTAATACGTACATGAGCAATGATACAGCTTTTTATTTGTTCTGTTGTATCACCACCTAAACAACCCATATTTATACCCAATAAGCATATATGACCTGACATATAATTAAGGAGAGGCACAGTAAATGAAGTGTGGGCACAGAAATCAGCTTGTGTGTACATGTATAAACACTTATGTGACTTCATATATATAGAAAATATGTTATGTTACCCTCAATGCCTTTCCTTTTTAAAACAACAGCATGTAATTTTCAAGCATCACTGAGGTGAACTCTTTTGCTCTTTTCTTTTTTAATTGGAAGTGCTTCACTTAAATTAATAGAAATGAAAAAATGAATCTTTTTTATTATTATTCCTTTTCAGACTTTACATAATTAGTAAGTACTGAAATATCCAGTATGTATCTGGCAAGGTCTGGGTGGAGCATAGGTATAGGGGATTGTTTAAATGGCTGTCTGGTTGCCCTCCTGTCACAGGGTCAGAAGTTTCTGAGCACTAGTGGACCCAGCCTCCCTCATGTTTTCTCTTGGCCTTGGTTTGATTGAACACGTGAGCATTTTATAGAACTGAATACTCCGAGTCTCGCTGAAGAAGCAGCAGTAATTTTAACATCAGTAACCCTTGCCATCAAGATCCCCTTGCCAAAGAATAATGAATATAAATTGGCTAAGCTTCGCAACGTCTCCCCATACAAATCAGATGCCATCAAGAGTGAAATTGAAGGATGCCCCAGCCTTTCTACAGCCACTGATCTTGTTTTCATTTTTAAGGAAATTATAGTAGCTTAAATAAAGGGAATTCTGACAATCATTTCTTTTTGCTTTCCTTTCAGAGCTTTCACAGTTAATAAACACTTAACATTTTCAAAATTAATTGCAGTGGAATTTTCTGCACTATTTAGAGACCCTTGAAAAAAGGAGTTGTCAAACAGACCCAATATGTCTCCGACTCGACAACCATATGACTTAGCCTTGTGTTTTAGCCATACGGATGAGGAAGGCAACTGTGATTACTCCTCATGAAAGGGGGGGAAGTGAGACAAGATTGCTAATGTCAGCCTGGGTTGTCAAGTGTAACCAAGACTATGCAATTGCTGAGCTGTGTACCCAAGAGTGTGTCAAGGCTGGATAACTTCCATAAAATAGGACAGTCCGTCACGTGGTGCTTTGAGCCAGCTAAAGAGTATGTGTGCCTACAACAGATGTGCTGTGTTAAAGATAGTACCCAAAAGTGGTCAGGTGCCAGCATAACAAGTTTGCGAGCAGATCCTCCCAGCAGGAGCCAATTTCAGTGAAACAAGCTGGCAAGGCAGCACACTTGTCATGGATGCAAATGCCAGATTTGGCATCTGCAGGTTTATGGCACAGAGTGGGGGAAAAAGATCCAAGTTTCCACCACCAACTGGTGCCAGGGCTCCAAAGAAGAAATCTCTCAGATGTTTGGTTAGTGAAAAATGTTGACATGATTGCATAAATCTCATTTTTAAAAAATAATAAAAACCAAAAACAACAACAACAAACAAACAAACAAAAAAAAAAATAAGGAAAGCAACAACCAACCAAAATTCCAAGCCGTAGCTACTCTGTACCTGATGATGTCCTTTGCATAGTTGTTAAAAAAATAAGTTAGTGTCCTGAGTTTTCTGAAATCAAATTCTCATCATGGCATCTCTGCACGCTTGTATGAAAATACTCACATTCCTGGAAAATAAACTGTTGCTAAAATGTGAGGGCCCATGTTAGACAGTTCTTTGTAGCCCTTCCACTCATTAAAGAAAGCTAGAGTTAAATAAACATGGAAACCCACTGTTACCAAGTTTGTTTCTCATTAAGATTCTTCCACAGGAGTCTAAGTAATTGCTTTAAGTCCAAGTTTCCCAGAAGACAGCTGTAACAGAAAACTATGAACAAATCTGTATTGAGAACTTTCTGATTTATTGAACACAGGTGTCACTTGGGAACAGAAGGCACAATGACATGTGTTTCAGGACTCGAGGAAACCAGTTAAGTAGGAACTTTCAGTATTGTCTCCTCCCTCCAAGGTTTCAAAATATCTATGACAGTAAAATGTTTCTGTTTCCAACTTCTGTGCCGACTACAAGTAGGACTGGAGAAAACTTGCACCATGCACACAGGTGGAGCATCTCCCCCAAAGACCAAGGGAATGACTAATGGGTACCATCACTGAAGATATGTTCTGCAGGGTTCAGAGCCACACCAGAGACAGATGGCTTGCAGTTTCACTTAGCCTTTTATTGATGGTAGGTGCAAACAGCCTTGCCAGTATTACAGAAGCAATGCCAAACCAGCTGGTTTTTCCATTGCCTGGAACCAGGAAACTGGTTTTCTCAATTTCAGGAGAGTGAATGGGGGCTTAATTTCCAGAACAACATACCAGTTTACTACAGTCACTCAGCTTCTTTTCAAGGGAGCAGACAGTGGTAGCTTTTCCTACAATTCCAACATGTAGAAGTTAGCGATGGTCACCTGAGACTTCTCTCAATGATCAGGTTGATAGGGTGAGTTGAATTTCCTACACAGGGTATTCCAGCCATGTAGTTATGTCCATGCTACAGTTTGGATCTAAGCTGGTGGACAAAAAACACCTGTATGAAAATGCTGGTATAAAAATAGGGCACATCTGAATTTGAAACTCAGATGAGAAAAAAAGGAGAAAGGAGAGAGAACTCTTCTGGAGTTATACTGACTGAACTGATCTCTAACCAGACAATTTTGTGTATCAGCTGAAAAACTGGACAAGGCAGAGCAGTTATGGCAAAGCCATATGGCATCCAAGAGAAACAGACTGAGGCTGTGGCTACAAATTGGTACAACCTGGTTAAAGAAAATAATTTCTTAGAAAATCAATATAATTTTGGACTCTGGATAGTCCTTACATCCTTCCCATCTCCCTCCAATGTCTAATTCCTAATTTTTTCCTAGGTTCAGGAAGATCTGAAAGATTTCATGAGAACAGACAACACTCTGCAGAGTCTTCCTGGGGCTACAACTTTTTATTTACCCATAGAGCTATTTTATATTTATATTTAAAGACACTCTGACTGGACTGGGCAAAAGTTGCTTAGTAACAGATAAGGATTAACTGGTTTTACTGTTTATTTCAACCAAAAATAAGGTGGTCAAACTGGTGGTCAAACATTCCGCAGAAGTGGCTTTCTGCCCGCTGGTTATAAAGGATGCCTAGAAGATTGCCATGGTTTAACCCCAGCTGGCCACTAAGCACCGCACAGCTGCTGAATATAGAGATTTACACTACAGAGTGTAAGCTCACGAGAGCTGAATCTACCTAGATATCTAAATCCAAACATGTCTGGATTGTGCTACTTAGATGACCCTGAGGTGCCCAGAATACTGTTCTCTTTGGCTCCTCATACAATCAGTGAAGAGAAAGAAGCCCTTCCAGAGTTAACTCAGAGCTCCTACAGTAGAGTTCTGGTTTGAATCTTCCTTTGGAGTTGTATCTCTCAGCTAGAGGAGGTTGGAGAAGCATCTTGGCTCTGACTTCAGACGTCATCTTCATTTCAGGCACTGTGACTAACACCATTCATTCTGTTTCTTCTCCTTCCCTTCCTACCTCTTAACTGTATACCTTCACTGCAATTTTCTTTTAAAGAGAAATTGTTCATGACAGATGTGGTTTGTTTGTGCTTTTTTAATATACATTCTTATTGATTTTGAACTGTGTCTACAAAAAATTGGTGTTTCAGCAGCTTGTAGGACTAAAAGGTAGATCAACATTCAGAACCTTGGTTGTGGAATACTGAAGGATCAGGGGCAGATCTGATCTTTTGTATTTTAGCAATGATGTACACTTTCCTCAGAAAAATCCTCACTCACTGAAAAACCTAACACTTGAAGGGAAACATAAAATGAATTGTATCAAGTAATACATTTTCTTGTACAATCCCAAAGTTCTAGAGCTGCTAGGAAAAAAAGTACATTCCTCCTTTCTTCATGCAGAAAGAGAAAATAATGAGGGAACCTGGTCTAGTGGAAGGCGTACCTGCCCATGGCAGGGCGGTTGGAACTAGATGATCTTCAAGGTCCCTTCAAACCCAAACCATTCTACAATTCTCTGAAAATCAGCAGGTTTACTTTAAAAAAAAAAAAAGGGGGGGGGGGGGAGGAGTATGGGCTTTCAGGACTTTTATCTGGAAAGGAAAACATTTGAAGTTTAGCATTTCATAGGAAGCTCTGGAAAGTACGATTTCATTCCCAAGTGCCTAGTTGTATGCAACTCATCCTTCACAAGTGGTTTTCTCAACACTCAGGTTTTTTGGTGAACCTTGAGATCTATACTGAAAGGATCAAGCAAATCCATCTCTATCCATCTCTTTCAGGAAACTTTTTTTTTTTTTTAACTTTCATAGGTTTTGGAAAAAAGTTTGAAAACTTGACAATATCACTATGTAGAATTATTAAAAAAAAAACACAAAAACCAAAACAAACAGGATTTAGCATCAATTGCAGTTCCAAATGTCTCACAATTCCCAAACAAATTAGTTATCCAGGATCTTCAATCAAAGTATTTTAATTTATGAGATTTGTATGTACCATCATTACCATCTACTTCATCACAAGTTAGGTCACCTCCATGACATAGTAGCTAAGACATTAGCTAATATTTCGTTGTGCTAAGCCTGCATGAAAGAAAATAAGAGAACATTCCTCTTAGCTAACTTTATGGATTGGATTCACACCCGGGTGTCTGACTAACAGAAATGTATGTGTTTAGTGGTATTTGTGACTGATGTATGTGTTTAACGGTATCCAAGAAATACGCTGGCAGACATGACACAGGAGTTACAGATGGAGTACAGGCAGGATAGCCAGGGGTTCTCAGATGGCATCAGGCACTTATGCTTTGGTCACTGACTCATGCCCCAGTCAATACAATCAAAGGAAAAAGATAGCTGGAAAGGTATTTAGATACCTACATTTAGCTAGCTACACAACTCACTAAGCTTTACACAGGCTTTCATGCCTTTTCTGATGCTTGAATGTTTATTGCTGTCAAAATGCCCTAAAATATCCAAGAAATTAAGCTATCAGGTGTGACACAGGATCAACATGCTTTCGTAGAGGCAACCTCAGGTCAACTTGTGTACCTTGCACTACATGGCCAGGTGTAGGCAACTGAGTTTAACCCTAGCTACAACAAAGTAAAACCAAGTACTTTTAAGATGTAGCTGATCTGACTTGTTTCAGGTTCTACTTTAGGATGAGTAGAACTAGACCCTCAAACATCAATTTCTTCTTTTTGGCTGAAAAAGGGGGTCTAGTTGATTAACTCAGGTGGGGGTAGCTGCACTGGAGAGGCAAAAGTCAGATATGAAGATTTGCATCTTTAAAGGTGAATCTAAAAGTGCAAGAACCACAAACAGGGAGCACTTCACAGAAGCAAAATGGGCTGGGAAAGTATCCTGCAATTTCAGAGAGCAGATCTGAACACAGCTGTTTGTCATCAATAACTGATGTGTGTTCCGACTAAAAAAAAAAAAAAATTCTTTGGAATTTTCGAATTATTAAATTATAACTCTTGTTGCTTCACATCGACGAGGGGACAAATAATGGGATGGCTCATGAAATGGCCAAAGCCAGGCGGAATACTGGAACTACTTCCAGGAGGGAGGATGGGCAGCAGTAGGAGCTGGTATGCCTCGGAGGAGGGTACCCTGTTTCGGCCAGACCCTGCCAGCCCAGCCCCACCCTGCCCAGAGCCCCTGCCAGCACAGGGTGTGCCCTGCCCCCCCGGAGGGAACCCTGGGGCAGGGGGCTGCTGCCCTGCCCGTGCCTCTGGCAGCTGCTCCCAACTGCAGCTGTGGGAGGGGAGGGCTCAGGGCTCTTGCAGAAAGGAAGATCCATTCCCCTGCCCATTTAATTCTTGGCCTGCGTTGTGTCTGTCGCCTGCAGTGCTGGCCAGTGACAGAAATGACAGCATTCAAGTGCCTGTGTCACCTGTCCCGCTAGCACTAAGAATAGAGTGGCTCTATTTCTCTGCTGCTGCTAAATCCCCGTGAGCGTGTGACATAACCGAAGGAAACCCATCAATCCTGCTTTGCCGTGATGCCGTAAGCTTCAGTGCTGCCAAAGAGGTGTACTGCTACCCGGATTGTAGAGCCTGCATCTGCTCACAGACCAGTGCAGGTGGTGCAGCAGCAGCACCAAAGCTGGCTGGTGCATTGGGATGCTTAGCATTGCAAAAGGAGGCAATAATTCACATTTTTTTAAGTGCATCCTTATACACACATAAATCTCACCATGGCTACCTTGCTCATCATCATGCTTATTTTCATTTTCCTATCCCTCCTCAGACTGAGCAGGAGCGGCTTCTCTTCCTCTTAAAAATACTCTGCACATTAACCGATGCCAAAATAACTGAAAAGGTGGCTTAAAGCTGCTTTGGGGTGGGAATCCCTGTACAGAAAATGATTGCAGATTGAAGGCAAAAGAATCAATTTTGGTCAAGATCATTTGTCGCTGACCTTTGGACTTGGAAATTCAAGTTCCATACAGTGCCTATGTCAAAGCATCTTTGCTCTGTATAGTCCTAAACAAGAAGACCAAGGAGACCCAGTTCTCTGCCCAGAAGTTTCTTCTTGTAGAAGGTGTCCTTCTGTGCTGAAATCCCTTTGCATCTGCCTACCTTCGCCCATTTGAATTGGTGCTGTGTCTGCCTTTAGCATAGTTACAGTGGTATAATTATATCGACAAACCTTATTAGAGAAGACACATCCTGCATGAATGAAAAACTTCTTTATCTGATGTAGATTGAACAATTCCTTCTCCATAAAGGAGTAGTTGTATTAGTTAAAGGATTTTTTAATTCTAATTTACTTTAACACTTTATCCACAAGTTTTGCTGCTATTGCTCTTTTAGTTACTTTTTACCACAATGTGTTAAACAGCATGCTTACAGTGGCAAAATGTCTTACAGCAGAGCAAATTTGCCCAGGGATCCTGTAGAGTATCCCTCCTTAGAGATAATTAAAAACTGCCTAGCCACAGTCATGGGCAACTGACTCTAGGTGGCCCTGCTTGAGCAGGGGTGTTGCACCAGATGACCTCTGAAGGTCCTTTCCAACCTCAACCATTCTGTGATTCTGTGAAATTTCAGTTGATTTAAGTATGCAACTTCAGATTTTTGTCATCAGATTGAACCACGACACAATGCTTTGTTACCAGTCATTAAAAATCAGATGATTATGATGATGATGATGACGACGACAACGACAATGATGATGATGATGATGATGATGATGATGATGATGATGATAATAATAATAGAAGCTAATGACAAATGTATCCTTCTAGTACAAAACTAAAAAGTCAGAAATTTCAGTCTGTTGCAACTGGAACCTTGTAACAAACTCTATAATAACAATGCTGTATCCATTTGAAATAAATATTCTTTTTAGATTATTCTCAAATTACCTAGTTACAGCTTTATCAAACAGAATGTAAGTATATATTTCCCAATATTTTTCAACCAAAATTCCATTAAAATTGGCAAATACATGTAAAAGATCATACAAAAAACAGTAGATGAGTTTGTAAACCTGATCTACTGCACTAAATTTTGAATTATATTTTCTATTCCATTACATTCCTGAATTTGTTGTGTTCAGTTGTGGTAGACCCTGGGGAGACACGGTTGTGAGCATGGTGCTAGGTGATATGAAAACAGTAGTTTGAAATGTTATTACATTCCTGTTAATTTTAAAGGTGTTCATCAATGTTGGGTCAATGACCTCACTACAAAGCCCATATTTTAATTAGATTGTGGTGATAATCACATCGTCCCTTTATAATGAAATAAATTACTTCCATGTTCAACCTAAAAGGCTTCTGATTTTGTTCAATACCTGCTAAAACTGTCCTATTTTGTCGTATGGTTTTTATTCATATTCAATTTGGATTTTTTACCAAATGAAAAGCAAAAGTTCGCAGTGAGGGATTCTTCCTTTTTTGTTTGGGTTGTTGTGGGTTTTTTTTCAACTGCTCTCTAGCCCTCATGAGCAATACTTTAGGGGCAACTAAACTGAAAAAGAAACAAAATGTAAGGTTCTACCATCTATTGCACTCTAACTTTACTTCAGGAAGAGGGGAACTGAGAAAGGGCTCTTATGTCCACATACCACATACCTCAAACTTTCTCATATATAAACCACAAAAAAATGATTAATAACTTTGGAAATGAGCACATGACATTTTGCACAGCTACAGTTTAAGAGTTATCCCTCTGCACATCTGTGAAAAATTGTTGTTGAAAATAGGTCCTGCAATATTTTTGGAACTCAAATGTTGAGCCTTTACAGCAGTACTGTGTGTTTACCAAGTTTTTTGTGAGCTGAAAGGGAGAAGAAACTGACTTATGCCTATTCTGTTCTATCCCACATACACATTGATAGTGTCCATCCATGCTTGAACACAAACATTAGAAGAGCATCAGAAAAGCCACTGAAGTGAAGCACTCCAAAGCTAAGCAATGCTAGACTTTGCAACCTGTGCAGATACACCTTCTTCCTCTGCCACACATGTTGTCTCATGAAAGCTTTAATTCCTTGATGGCTTATTCTTCTTCCAAAAACTCCACACTTTAAGAATGGATGCTGCTTATTTAATCATTCATCAGTATTTTATTTCAGCCAAATTATTCAAAACAGGGTCCAAAGTCTGTTCTGCATTTAAAAATAAGATAGAATCAACTTATATCTAATATGTGTATGCATTTGTGTGTGGACTGAGTGTCTCTAGATGTTTGATCGTTTCTGTTCACCTTTAGCTTCTCTAGTGCAAAGAATGTGGATTCACGCCTGCATGAAACGTCTACTGACAATGTCTGTGTGCCATTTTAAGTTAACTTTGATGCTATAAGGAGTGCGTAA
Organism: Falco rusticolus; assembly: GCF_015220075.1. Lineage (NCBI taxonomy): Eukaryota > Metazoa > Chordata > Aves > Falconiformes > Falconidae > Falco > Falco rusticolus. The sequence goes on along the minus strand of NC_051192.1, from coordinate 15,546,926 downwards.
GCCTTCTTCATTCCATCAGAGGAAGAGAAAATTCTATTGACAAGTGGGATGTTAAATTGATTACTCCAGTTTTCTATGTATTTGTTTTTCTCGGTGGCAATATGTCACCATAGGTCTGTTGGAAAATGCATTTCTCCTCTTAGCTGCTTCAGGAAATCCAAACAAATACTCTACCTTCTATGCAGCAAGCTGTTTCAGTCTTTTCTTAATCTGGGCAATCAACGAGAAGCAGCTGTTAATCAGGTGGGTATTTTGGCAGAATATTCACACAAGAAAAATGGAAGAAATAAGTGAGCTTAGAGACCTAGTCAGTGTGCCATCAGGAAGGACTGGATGATGGTTCAGCTGACCTGAGATAGGTATCTACTTAAGGATGAGCGGAATTGTGTTCTGTGCTCCATGGGTTGTATTAACCTGATCTCCATTGACCAGAACATAAGCATAGACATTAATGTCATGTACCCACTTACACTATATAGATACTACAGATGCTGAGGAGCACATGCCTTAATTGTAGTCTGAAATCTACCCATCTATTAACATCCTGTGACCATAATAGATTTGACCTCATACCAGCAATCTTTAAGGTAGATTTGCTGTAGATCTGAACCATGTTTGAAGCACTTTGTTGTATGTTGTGATCAGTTGGCTAAATACAAGGTCGCAGACTGTCCCGTAGCAGGTATTTAGGTAACAGCTAGCTGAGCAGCCAGAGTACCTCACTGCAGGTACACCTTTGTCTTCAGGAGAGGTTCATCTTAGTAAAGAACAGCTTGGATTATCTTAGTCATTTATCAAACAACTGCTGAATACTGATATACCAAGCAGCTTTGGAAAGCAGAGCCCAAAATCCATTATTCCCCTTTCCTGATTAAGACTCCTACCCAATAAACCATAATACACACTTCTTCATGTCTGCTTTCCTTGTGGCTCGGTAAGTGATTGCCCATGGCTTGTCTTTGACAGAAAGTGTAGAGGTTCCTTCTCTCCACCCTGCTTGGTTTAGATATAGCTGGTTAAAGCATGCTGCAGTGGTATGGGAAGAGGAGGTTTAAACATTTCTCAGGCTACAACTGCCCTGCAACTCCAATTGTGAGCTTCCCAGGATGATGCTGTAACCACGGGGCCATTATGTAAAAGATGAGTGTTGGCAGCTCCTCTCCAGGCAGGTGTGAAAACACCGCTCTCACTATCCATGCCCAAAGGTTTGATTTAGAGGCTTACACCCAAAATACAGTTTCTTGCCTTGGATACCCCATTTCTCTGAATTGCCCAAAACCAAGGCACAGAAGGTGTTTCATACCAACCACTTCCCTCAGCTTTTCCAGTGAGCTGGCTCAGACATTTTACCACTAAGTGGGTACCTACCTAAGGCGCTTAACTTTTCCCAAGTTTTCTGAAGTTAATCAGAATTAACTGTTGCTGTGCAGGAAACATAAGCACCTTAATCTGCAGGGTGAATACTGGGGAGACTGATTTTAATATGCACCGATACTGAGAATGTCAACTCCAAATCCCTTTTAGGATTTGGGATATACAGCTTATTCAAGACCTTCTAAAGTCAAAAGACCTTCATTCCATGACATAGGTTTGGAGACAGACACCTGAAAACTTTCTGTTCTTTGTGAAGGAGTCCTGTGCATGAATCCATGTTTCTTGATCAAAAACAAAATAATGTAGAAATTCATGCATGCAGCAGGAGAGTCCAGGTAGACATCCACAGCATGGATCTATCTATCCGCCTCCTTTTTTACTGTGCAGTGAAACTGGAAGGGAGAGAGCAAGGGACATGGCTGGCATTGATCTATCTATGTGTGCGAAGTGATAATTCTCTAAAAATCAGGAGATGGTCAGTGGAGAAGTCTGTTTCTCTGTGTATATGCAGAAATGCTCCCAACCATCTACAGCATAATTTAACAGCACAGCTTTACCACCAGAGGTGATTCTTCACACAGAATATAATGAAGTAGTGAATATATTGGTTTTGCTGCGGTGCTTTGGATGCTAAAAGCCTATAGGGGCTGTCTAAAGAAGTTCCTGCAAGACAATTTCATGAAGAGCTATTAAACATAAAGTTACAAACTTGATTCAGCCCAGAGCCAAAAATCCCTGGAGGCTGGGACAGCATACCGTGTTCATTGTGTGCTAACCCCTTTGCTATGCTGTACCTAAGACATTCACCCCTAGTCATGGTCAGAGATGACCAGTTGGACTTCAGCTAGAAAAACCTTTATTTCCAACTCAGAAATGACCAGTCTTATGTTCCTATGCTTAAATGAACTCCATGAGCTTTAAGAAGTGAAAGTGCATTAAAAAAAACCATTTTCTGTGTCTCATCCCTGCCTTCAATCATGCTGTCATACCAAAGTATACAGCAATGAGACTCTTGACAGTCCATCAGTGACTGACACTTAACCTTTGCTCAGGACCAAGTTAAGATCTAGTAAAGGTAGAATAATTCTTTCAGATTCCCAAAACTCAACTCTGGAAATAGGAAAATAAGACAAGCTGGTGTCAAGTCTTCCTTTGGGTGCTCAAAAATGCAGAAATGCACCTTATCTGGTGGCAAAGCAGGGTACCTTTCACAACAAAGGGTTTTAAACAATTTAATTAATAGTTTCAGTATCTGGGAAGCTTGGGGGGGGGTGTAAAACAAAAAATCCTGTTGCAAATTATTTTTCACTTCATTACTTTGATGTTTGAAAAAACAAATATCAGGTACCAAGAATGAAAAAAATAAATAACTGCCAGACTATAATAAGATTTTCTTCAAACCGATTAGCAACAATTACCTGTAGACTGGGCTATCATACTGCATCTATAATGAATAGCAGCGGTGTGTGGTGCTGTAGGACAGAAATACCTTGAAGACCATTGTGCACAAGAAACTTGCATTTCTTAGTCACTTTTATGAGAAGAGGAAAGGGAAAGAGGACAGAGGGTGAGTTCAAGAACTCTTCAATTTTATAGCCTAAGCCTTCATTGCTAGAGAAAAAACAGGGAGGGTTTCATCTGAAATGGTTGCTACCCACTGTCATCCAGTACCATTGGCTAAAAAAGCAATCTGATTCAAAGACAGGATTAAGCAAGAGATATCATAAGTTTGTTATGTCAAGAAGTTAAGAAAGAAGAAGAAAGGACTGTGCCCTAAGAAGGATCAGCGTTTCCTTTTGTGCAGTCAATGGAAAAGCTCATACTCTAACCCTGCTGCAAAAGACAATGCAGTATGACAGGTCTTATTAAGAGATTCATGTCAAAGGCCCAAAATGTGCCTAAATTCACCCAGAATAAGAACAGAATATAATTCTAAAAGCAGAGGGAGAACCAAAGGGACTTGTCATGGTCTTGTTTGACTGCAAGGAAATTTATACTGAGATAGCAAGTGTTTTACTTCAGATAGCTGGCTTAAATTTGACCCAGGATACAGAGGCTGAACTATGTTTTCACCAGATATCTGTCTGATGACCTAGACTACATAAAATGACTTGCTAGACTCAATTCCAAGCAGATAAATGGCACATCAGTCAGCTGGTGCAGACTGGCACTCCTGATGACAGTCATCATACAGTGAACATGGAAGATGAATGAACATTGTGCATGTGGACTTTTTTGCTCTACAGACAGTCCCTCCAGGTCAGGACTGTAAGACGATTTCACACATTTCGGTTTTTTCTGCCCCCTTCTGCTCATGTGTCACACACAATCTCAGCCCTGCTTACCAAGAAAGCAGAGGACTCTTCCTCCCTGAACAGGCACACCAAAGCCATGGTGTGTCATTGGAAGAAGATAAAAAAGGGTAAAGAATAGGGCTGTGTCACAAGAAGGATTTATGTTTTCTTTTTTGTGCAGTCAGTGGAAAAGTTCCTACATCTATTCTTAATCAAAAAAAAAAAAAAAAAAAAGTAGTAAACTGCAATAGCTGGAATCCAACGTAAGAGCCGGAGGCATGTGAAACAGCTATTTCCAACTGCAAAAACCTGTGCAAACACAGCCTTCATTTTCCTTCCTTCTAAAATTCCCTGGTAGTTATCAGCTTCTAATTTCCTCTTAAAATTTCACAGTAAAATTTAAAGAAACAAAACACCACTTGGTTGTATGCTGTAACAAGAGCTTTTACATAGTTCTAATGTGACACTTCACTGCTCTTTTCTGCTGAGGGGTCTGGAAACCTTTGTAACTAGTCCAGTGACTCTGGCTTGATGTCCACTCACTTTGGGTTGGAGCTTATTAAATTTCTGTTATTCTTTTATTTTATTTTTACCTTGGCAAGTTGTTAGAATGGCCGCGGACATTTTTTTAGCCCAAAGCACCTAGCACTGTCCCAAAGAAATCCCTGCTATTATCCAGGAGTTGGCTCGTAACAATCTAACAGGCAATTTGGGGGCAGCCTCCCACTTTTACAAGGTAAAAGAATTTAGGTATGAATGGCTGGACCATGGCAAGTGGCATCAGAGCCAGGGGGATTACCCTAGCCCTGTTTCACCTACCAGCACAAGAAAAGTCAGGAAAAATAGGGATACAGCCACACTGACAGCCAAATACAGTGAGTCCTGAGCACACCTTAGCTTGAAATAGGTATTACTTCAGATGTTTAATGCAGTATGGTACTGCTTCCCAACCTTTGGTGAGCTCATCTAGGGATGCCTAAGACTTCACTGCCCAGCATAGACTAAGTCTACAGGTGGTATTCATCTCACATGCCATAAGCCACCTAAAAGTTGATGGTGTCAAGCAAAACAACCTAGGTTCTGCCACTACTTTAATCTTTCCAAAAGTTTTGTTGACTCCAAAAGGGGTGTTCCAGCTCCCTCCCACCTCTTGTGCTGGCACTAGTGCTCAGCAATCACATCTGAAATCTGATCAAGACAAATACACTATTTTTCAGGTTCTCATCTAAGGAGACCATGCCATGAAGTGTCTGCAGTAGAGCTTGCTGAAACACAAGGCAGGCACTGGGAACAGTGCAACAGGGACAGGACAACTCTTCTCTGTGTCTTCAAAGTAACTGTGGGAGTACACCTGAAGTTCTTCATCCAGCATCTCCTCAAGGGGACAGCTGTCTCTAGAGAACAGATCCTCCCATCCACCTCTATTACGACCCTATGGTTCCTGCCTTCTCCACTGTACCTAGAAGGAGGCTCAGCAACAATTTCAGGAACATATCTGGACCTAAATTACTTTCCTGAGAAAGCATAGTGTGTCTATTGTACACCTTCAACACAAGATCATGTCCCTTTTGGAAACTGTATTTATGTGTAAGAAGCAATGGAGTCATCTTGAGTATTTATCTTTTTGGAAAGTAAGGTTGTATATAAGACTTCAGAGAACCACCAGTGACCAGCTCCAGTGTCATTTACCATCCTTCCCTTCAGTGAACTGCAGAGAAAGAGGGAAAGCCATTAATTAAAGCTCATCCAAATGCCAGTGACTGAGCTGCTTTACAGGAGCTAAAAATAATTTCAGCTAACTATGCCACCACCTCCACATAATGAAATTCCAGAGTATCTCAGCATTGCAATGAGTGTTGGCCAATGGTTTTATGAGGGTGGTATGGCTTTTCCTCTTTGCTTTTGTACCATCTCAAAAAAAAAAAAAAAAAAAAAAGGCAGGTACATTGAACTTTGGAAACAGATGGCTCAACTCTTCATTGTTAATTATTAAGACTGAAGGTAAGATTTCAATTATTCTAACCACATAATAATGTTTCTTTACTTACTTTTTTTTGTTTGTTTGTTTATTTGTTTGTGTAATACCACTTCATACTCTGTAGGCTCATTTCATTCTGTAGGCTCATTTAAGTTTGACCCATGGTGACAAATTAACAGTGCTCCCCCCCATCCCCCATCAGATGGCTGCCCAGCAGAGTGGAATACAACTCTGTGCTGAACATCCTTGCAGATGTTGAGACTAAATATGGATTCAACAAGGCACGAAGCCTGGATACTGTTGCAAGTTGCTGTTTTCTGCCCTCCCTGAACTTTATTGTTTCCTCTTTGGGACTGTGAAATGCCTAGATGGGTCAGATCAAATGTGAGGTGGGGAGGAGAATATGTAGCAAAAGCACATTCAGCTATTCTAGGAACAAAGCCCAGGGCTCCAGGACTTCCTGGGAAGCCAGTTTCTTCATAACTATCTTCCAGATCTTAACATGGTTTTGGGTTGTTTGGGGTGGTTGGAGGGATCTCCTCTACTTTTTTCATTCCCTCTAGCTATTTTCTAGGTTTGCAGTCCTGTTGCTACATAATGTCAACTGCTTGGATGTAATCCCTCAGCTGCCTTGTGCAACACTGCAGTTCCCACCAAAGAACCAGGAAAACACGTATGAGTTCTCATGAACAGGGAAAGAAAGTCTAGCTTAGCCTACTTTGCTTGAAAGTCAGAGCTTTAAGCACTTTTTTAGAACATGCAGTGCCCATAAACGTGTCCTTTGATGTCCCACATGCCAGAGATTCCAGAGGCTGCACTGCAGCTACCCTTAACAAGGGCTAAAATAACATGGAAGTCATCATCACTTCAGCCACCAAACTGGAATTCAGCCCAAGATTCTTATACAAGTTTTTTAATGTGATATAGTAATCCAAAATCGAAACCAGAGTGGCCTTGGCCTTGTTGCTATCTTAATCTCAATTCAGCCACTTTGCTGACTGTGCCTGCCAGGACTGGGAATATTATTTCTGTTGTGTGAAAATATTTAAGGCATTTGGATGCCTAAATTCCACCAAATTTCCATATCTCCTCAAAACACCAAAAAAAAAGACTATAGAAAACAATCCAAATTTACTAATGTACTAAAACATATATGGATAATTTGAAAATGGGCCTATTTTTTAACATTTAATTCCTATTGAATTGTTTTTAAAAGAGGAAATAGCTGGACAGCAGATCAAATACATTTGTGTTCCCAGTTTAGGGAAGACCTATTTTTTTAAAGAGTAAGATCAACTATTTAGATGCTAGATTATCTCAAATCATCTTCACTTTGGTCTGAACAGGAAATGTCCTCCTAACAGCCTGTCTCAGGATCAGCTGCTCTGCAGAAGTAGGAATCCTCTTGAAAATTCTGTTTCTGGAAAATCGTATGTCAGAAGGGATCTTTGCAAGTCACCTGGAATTAGCAGGTGGAAGTAATCAGGTATCCTTAGGTGAGAGCACTGGGTTAGGGTGAGGGAACTTTGCAATATGAGTACAGTGGCAATGTCATAGCTGTCGACATTTCCTTGATTAGAAACATTTATTAATTCCTACGTATTAGAACAGCTTATCTACTGAAACCTGCTCTGCTATCTAATGCATCCATCACCGGAATACCTCCCGCTAAAGGATGAGGAATGCACCCTCCGAGTCCTGTACTGACACAAAACCAACCTGCTGTTTTACAGCTGTGGAAACCAAGGCACAGATGTGTGGCCATAGCAAGCTGAAGATCACAGAGCTGTCATCAAGTGTTAGATCCAGAAAACCTTTGTGTTCCAACTCTGTGTCATGAACACAAGAGTATCCTTGCCTTCATTCACTAAATGATCCATCAACAAATTAAAATCAAGAAAAAGAGGGGGGGGGGAAGGGTAAGAATATGAAGGGAAATAGATATTTTTCTAGCCAAATGATATCTGTGTGGGTGGAATTGAAATAGCTTCAAATAGCATAGGAAATATGCACCCACCTAACTAAGCAACCCACTGGGGACAGCAAATCTCCCTGTAGCTGAATCCCAGAGCTCGTAGGCACGTGTCTTCTGTGGGCTGTTGCAGTCAGTGCTGTCAAATCCAAAATCTCCCCTCCCTGCCCCTCTCCCCGTTGCGTTCCCTTTCTCCACCAGCTGCAGGAGAAAAAAGCCAATTGTTGTAGACCTGTATCAGAGATGCCAATTTAAATATTTTTTTTCTCTTATTCTTTTCTTTCTTTTTTTGGACACTACATCTGTGGAGGAGGGAGGGGGAAGGATAGGGATTTGCAATGGCAGGGGCAGCTGAAGAGGGGAAGGAGGGGGGAAGAAGGGAAAACATTTCCTTTGGCAATTCTGTTTTGCTTTCAGAAAGGGACTACTTTCCTCACTCCTTATCCCTCCTGACAAGTACAAGCACTTTGGGCCCTAACTGGATGTGAACATTGTCAAAAGACATTTGGGCTAAAGGGAGGCATCTGCAGTTCTGTTCCTATTGCGCTCGGTGCTGGAGCCACTTTTGTGAATGTGGCAGGGTGGCTGGTGGGCAGACACCAGTACAGATGGGAACTTCACATACTGTATGCATCATGACCAACTATAAAAACAGTCACAACGCATCAGTTGTTACCCGGCTAGTCTCCCTGGAACCTTCACTTTCAATTTCAATCTCCCTGACATCCACAGCTTACAGTAGCTTTTATGTTTAAGCATCAGTACTGTATTAATGCAGGAGAAAGGGACGGCTGGGCTACTTGCAAGAAGGAATTAAACCTCTGATCTCGGCCAGCCATTGGTAGGGAGGAGCAATTCAAGGGGAATTGTGTAACTGGACTCTATGGAAAGGGAAGGAGGAAAGCAGGGGATGAGAGTCAGGATTTTTTTTTTTACACTGAGAACACACAGCAAGTCAGGGGGCTTCTGAAATAGAAATGTAGCAAGCAGGCACTCTCCCAGATTGTAATTTAATGCTTGGAATAATCCTATTGTGTCAGCTACTCACTGCCAAAGAAATGAGGATAAATATAACTTTAAAAAAAAAATTAAGGTGATGGCAATTTGAACAGCTTAATGTTTCTTCAAAGGCTAAGTGATGGAAAGCAGCGCTGAAGTAAATTGACAACTCGGAATTAACTGGTTGCTGGCATGGCTCAGGTAAAGGTTTGATAGTAACATGAGCTTTCCAAAGTGTTTCCAAACTGAAGTATTATGAAAAGGTAAATTATGTTTTGTATTCATGACTGAAAGCATTTTATTTTAAAGCCGGCGCTGCTGATGCTGTCAAGGTGGAGATTCTAGCTTTATGTACAGTGCCTCTAGCCTTGCAATGTGAGTGAGGCAACATGACAGCTTGTAATAAGTAATTTTTATACAGTTGCATTTATCACTCAAGTAGGCTTGGCAATATTAAACACAGACCTTAAAATGCTGCAGAAGAGGAAGGACAGGGGCTGGAGGCCATGTATATTGTGTGTGTGTGCTTGCGTGCATGTGTGAGTATTTGTAACTTTTTTTTTTTCTCTCTCCAGGCCCAGTCCTGTTAATGTGGCACTTTTTAAGATATGCACCGAAATGCTTCCCAATTGTTAATATATCACTAAAAGGTTTCAAATGAAATGACCCCATTTAGCCCAAAGGATGTTATTTTAGGCTTTAATGAATTAGACATTGCTACCATTTTCAGGCAAAAATCAATTGCCTCAATTAACAAATATGCACAAGTTCAAATATTTACAAAATAAAGGCCCAGAAACCACATTCTTTGTTTCCCTTTCTCACTCTCTACCCTGTTTCTTCATTAACATCTTCATTTCCATGAAAGTGTGAGGCATCAGCTCTTTCTCTGAGCTTGTGACCGCCTAAGTGTTGACAACATTCTTATTCTTTAGAGGCTGCTCTTTTCTGTTTTAACAGGTTTCCTTTCTTTGTCATAAATAATTCAGGTTAAAAGAAGTGGAGGATGCCCATTCCTTCTCATGGAAAGAATAAAAATATAGTCAAGCCTTACCTCATTCACGGAAGAAAATTTTACAAAAAAAGAAGGCAATTTATTTTATGGGATTGAAATGAGGAGGGAATTTTCTTCTATTCACAGGATTTATAGGAACTGCAGCTTGAGTCTGAACCAAGAGGAAACAAAAATCTCCAAGCCAAATGGCAGACTCAAACTTTCTAAAGCACAGCCCTAACATATGGTTTGATTTCCCCTTCTGTTGCAAGGAGTTACAAAGCTAGGTGGATGCCAGTGAACTCAGCCATTTAATACTGAAATAACGTCAGATCGAAAGCAACATAAAATTGAAAAAAGACCAGTGTCAATTATTATTCATATGACCCAGTTGAGAAAATTATGCATTTGCACTGGGAGGTATTTCGGGCATCTTGGCTGCCTCAGGACTTTGGCTGTATGGGGAGAGGAGGACTCACAGCTCATTGTGGCTAGGTGTCCAGACTATCACACAGATGAAAGAAGCTGATTGTTTTGTCTATTCCATTTGCTTATTTTGTGCATCTCTGCTATCCACCAAATATGTTAAATTAAATTCATTTACCCATCTAACCCATGCTGGTCTGAAGAGGACATTCCAGGACACGTTGGTCATTGGAATTTCTAGGGACAGCAATTGAAGATGGCATTGATTTCTTAACCTTTTCTGGGATGTGAGTCTCCAACTCTTAGTAAAGGTCTCCAGATAACACAGTGCCATGAGGGTGGCACTTGCCTTTACAGTAGTCCTGATTCACAAGTATCAACTGAATATACAAAGAGAAAACAAAAAGAAAAGGGTCAACAAATGTAGGGAGTTAACATATGTTACAGATTTTGCAAATGAGTCCATAAATCAGCAAAAGAAACTAGATCTTCCATATGATAAGTCTCCACAGCCAGTTTGAGTCTGAGTTTCAAGGTTTATTTTGTATCATTTAGTTATATTAATAAAATGCTGAAAAAGAAGCCTTATTTTTCCCCCAGAAAAATATGGGTAATATAGGTCTGTTCTGAAATGCTGCTGCTTTTTTCCTTTGACTGTGGCTACTAGAAAATTAAAGCACTTGAGCCAAAAAAATACTTTTTTGTTGTTGTTCCATTTTGTGAACGTAAGATAAAGCACTAGAACTCAGTTGTGGCTAGATATTAAGAAAAATCTTCTAGTAACACTTGGAAAGGTTGCGGTCTTGGGTATTTCAGATTTTTAAAAATAGATTAGATGAACACCAGCCAGAAATTACTAAGGTGTGTTTGATTTTTCCTGGAAAATCAAGGGAGTAAGTGACCTCATTTGGCAGTCCATGGCCTGACCTGGGCTTTTAGCAGAAAAGATTTCCAAAATCTCTAGACAGTTTTGGATAATGAGGCTACTTGTGACATAATTTTGGTAAAACCAAAAAGACCTTGAGGGTAAGGTTCATCTTATTGAGCTCAAGACATTTACAACACACATGATCACACCTGATTTGGTTACCCTGGGGTTCCATAATAGACAACAGAGAGAAACAGGCAGTTTTAAGGCACAATTGTCTGACCTACTGAAATGTTTAATTTTGGCCAGATGCATCTCATCACCTTTGGCCAGATGAATCTTGTCCCAGGTTTTTATTCTCTTTTCCTGTGTTCTCACTTGCATCATAGTACACCTTTCCCCCTGTAACCCAGTGCCTCTCTGCTTGCCATTGCTAATCTATGATAATATAACCGATGCCATTCATGCAAACATGTAGATATATGTGCTGACTGTATGCAAACCATCTAGCTGAGAGTGAAGGGATATACTGAAGGAGTGGAGCTTAATATGGTCATAAATATTGGCAGGCTGGCCTCTAAGAAGACAGGAGAAGCAAGCAGAGAACACACTTTTGTGGTGATTCTTTTATATATGTGCCATGCTTTGATACTTCCTAGAGAGGTGCTTGATACTGCTGTGTCCATGACATGCTGTGCAGCAGCTCCTGCTATCTTATATCTCCTATAGCCTGACAATTAATAGCTGAATAGCAATAAAAGCTATATATTTGATCTAGCACACTCCAATCAAATCTGTTATCTCAAAACCTTCAAGCCCACGTTGGGTGCCAAAAAGGACTGTCATGGTTTAACCCCAGCCAGCAACTCAGCCCCACGCAGCCATTCACTCACTCTCCCCCCATGGGATGGGGGAATTGGAAGGGTAAAAGGGAGAAAACTCGTGGGTTGAGATAAAGACATTTTAATAAGTAAAGCAAAAGCCACATGTGCAAACAAAGCAAACCAAGGAATTTATTCACCACTTCCCATGGGCAGGCAGGTGCTCAGCCATCCCAGGAAAGCTGGGCTCCATCATGCATCACCATTACCTGGGAAGACAAATGCCAAAATGCTGAACATCCCCCCCCCCTTCCTTCTTCTTCCCCCAGCTTTATACACTGAATGTGACATCATATGGTAGCATGGAACATCCCTTTGGTCAGTGGGGTTCAGCTGTCACGGCTGTGTCCCCTCCCAACAGCTTTTCCCCCCAGCCTGCTCGCTGGTGGGGTGGAGTGAGGAGCAGAAAATTCCCTGACTCTGTGTAAGCACTGCTTGGCAGTAATGAAACCATCCCTGCATTATCAACACTCTTTTCAGCACAAATCCAAAACAGGGCCCCATGCTACCTACTACAAAGAAAACTAACTATCCCAGCCAAAACCAGCACAGTAAGGTTATATGTGAAATAGGTTGTTAATGCAGTGTACATCGGCAAAGAAAATTTCAACACATTCCTGGTTTTTTTGAGGAAGTTATTTTAAATATTTACTGGTCAGTGTAACGCATCATCTGAGAAGATAACTAAGTTCAAGGCTACCCATTGTACAAATCATACTGCAGGTATATGAGGTCCTAAATTTATGAAGGACTTGTTTTGGAGCATCTGCAAATAATCTTTCCATCATTGGAGTACCTGTCAGGAGCACCACATGATTGTACATGTGCAGACTATGAAAAGGTCCAGGTTTTGGAATAGGACCTGCAGAATTGTATAGAGCTTTTGATTTCTGTGTTTGGAAATGGTCAGAAACCAGGAAGCAACTCCTATTTTCCAATATCCTCTCAGGATATCAGCATTTCAGACAAATTCATGTTTACAGAATGAAGACCCATGCGGATGACACTTTCACTTCTTCAAAACTAAAATCTCAGGATGGAGGAGATGTGTAAGGGAAAGGGAAAAATCAGGCATGAAGTAAGCTGCCATCTTCCATTTACATATTCTTATTCTTGTAAGTCAAATAGCTATTCACTGAAAAGTTATACTGTCTTTTTTTTTTAAATTGAAATTTTGATGAATGTACTTTTGCCCTGAATTGGCTAAAAAATTATAGTGTCGTAGGTTCATTTTTCAGCCAATCCCTGTTGACATTGCTGCTTTAGGGTGATAGTTGGTCTACAGTGTACAAGAGAAAACAACATATCCTTGAGTATGCTTTCAGCCTGATTTTTAGGTTCTGCACTGGCTGGTGTCCTAAAAGTGTCTGGAATCCAAAGAACTCTGAAAAACAGAAAGCTATTGCTGGCACTCCAGATAATGTTCCACAGGGCCAACTGCTTCAGCTAGTTTGTCATAAAAATCCATTATTTTCCTAGAATCATCATTTTAAGACCATCTCACCTCCTCTCTCCTATCATCAGAGTATCTCAGGCAAAGTGTATCTCATGTGGTCTGTTGTATCATGTGGATTTATTACTCAACATATTAATAAGCTGTTAAAGTTCTGGAACTAACCCTTTTTCCTTACCAAAAGCACGACACTGAGCATTAGCTTTTACACCACAAACATAAAATCTATAGTTTTGCTTTGATTCCATAGACTATATCCATAATTCAAGCTTCATAAAATCATGTAAGGTGCTCCTATTGGTGGTATGTAATCATGTTGTATCTTTCTGTTTGACCAATATATCTAATGATGTATTATTATTTAACTAGTTTATGCAGTTTGTATTCCAGATGAATTCATGCACCTACCCTTGTAGAAGAGTTTGCACACCTAGAGGATGACATCTGTCTGGACAGCAAACTCAGTTCTTCAAGTTAAGAAGACCTTGTCATCCTAATAAGTAAATTATGAAAAATGTGTCGGCAATCAGGTACAGAAAAACCTGTTTCAGATAAGCACCCATGGAGGACTGGAATGGTGTTCATCTGTCCATATTGTAGATCTCTGCAGTGAAATTATCTCCAAATCAGCTAGTTATGTAGAATTTTCTGTTTTCAAGGAGAAAAAAAAATCACATTTAGAGCACGGTTTACTTAATCAGAATTTAAGAATTAGCTGTATTGAACCCAGGTACTCTTTTTTCTCCTTTTTTTTACTAGAGGACTGAAAAGTGTTAGCCTTTATGTAGGTCTGCAGTATAGACCTTAGCATTTGGAAATACAACTCCAATCCATTCTACTTCATAGCTTTACTAAACTGCATGAAGATGCAGTTTATGCAGAACGAATCATGCAAAAAGAAATCATAGGATTTAAAATTACTTTCCTGAAAGTACACAACAGGATGAGGGCCTGAAGATCACAAAGTTGGCTTGATCACTAGTTCTTTTGTTGTAACCACCAGAGAGTCTTCTTTTCCTGTATTCAATGCAGTCCATTTATTTCTAGTATTGCCTCTGAGCAAAAGTACTCTATAACATTTCCAGAAGAAAGGAACTTGGAATATCTGACATATGACATGGATCAGTCTATGCTCAACATGACAAAACTTGAATGAGCTTGATTTCAAAATGGGTTGAATACTACCACATCTCTCAAAATGGATTTTTTTAGGACACTATCAAGCATTGAGTAAGAGACATTTTCATCACCATCAGACTACTTCAAAAAAAAGCTTTCCTTTAAAGTATGCAATCACATTATGCACAGTATGCAAACTGAGAAGAGGTGAATCTGTTATCAGAATCCTGGGATCAGACTCAGGAAACTGTGGAAAATTTGCCCTGCTGCAAACTTGCCAAGTTCTAGGCTCAGGTAATTCAATAGCAGTGTAACATACCCGTAAATATGCGCTAACGTCTGAGATTACACTGTAGTCTATAGAAATTAAGACTTCAATCAATTGCCTGAGTTGTGGCATCTCTAGGACTATTTCAGGTACTCTGTGGTACTTCATCTCCCACAGGATCTGGCACAAACAGGAGCTACTGGAGGACTTCAAAGCTTGGGCATCCCAAGTGATACTAGGTGCCCATGTTTAGGCACATTACTCAGGTTCCAGAGATGGCAGTTAATGACATCTAATGGAGAGGTTAGCTCAGCTTTGACGAGAAACCTACATTTGGTCAACTGAATAGCTCTAGGTGTCCTAGGGAATCTGAGACATCTCCAGTGGGCTGGCAGACATGCACAGGTTTGTGCTGTCCTTCTGAGCTAACCATCAGCAGCCAGGTGTAACACCCATGAGCATCTCAAAAGGCACTAGGCATATTTGTTTAGGCAACTCAAACGTGCCCATGGGACGGGCTTTGCTTGCCTAAGCGTAAGTGTCTAGTATTCTTTTAGGTGCTTTGGAGTATCCTACCTGGCCATGGAAGCATACATGGTTCTTATCCATCCTGATTCACACCTGCTAGCCTGTTCTTGGTGTTTTGAATGCAGTAACACATCTCAGATGGTATCAGATACACAGGTAACAGAATCGTGGTCTTAGCTGCAAGTATTGATGGGAAGGTGACTACTCGCTCTGGCTGGTGAGGCCCTCAGGGACTGTGCGTCGGTGCCAGTCACTACAAATGAACTTGTGGCGAAAAATACAGTGAAAATTTAGGAGGTATTTTGTTTACTGTAGAGGTGGATGTATCATGATCAAGAATAAAATAAATTATTTTACACCTTTATAAAAAAATCTAGACTCGGAGAATGTCCTGTGTAAGCCACGTGAGCAGCTCATATTTTCATGTGTATGTAGTTTTACTGAGAGAACAAAGGATGTTCCTGAACATTCCCATTACATTACAAAGCTGGCCTTCCAAGAATAATGTGCCTGAGAATAAAACAATAATTATAAAACCACAAATGAAATCAAAGCAATGCTGCCGAAAGCCTTAAGCACCACAGGTTTACGAGGCATGTAAATATAGCAGCTTGGATAAAGATGTAAACTATTACACTGCACCCTTTAAAATCTCACACTTCAGAAGCCAGTGGAAATACATTGAACTGAAAATCTGGACAGATAAGCACTGGGTCTCTGGTAAGAAATGCTGTTCTTTTTCTTTTAAAGCTGTGTGAATACATGCAAGCTCAAATTAAGGAGAGCAGATAACCAACTGCACGCTAGAGATGAGCAGGCTGCTTAAAGCTGCCGCATAATCGGTGAAGCTTTAAAAAAAAAGAAGAAAACAGCTTGAGGCCTTTTTTCCTTCTTCCTCTAAAATGTGACATCATTGTATATGACACAACACCTTGGAAGGAACCATATGGGGAAATGCAGACATGTTGCTAACTAAATGTGAGCTCCTTTGCCATGAAAAAATCGCATTGCTGGCCAAACCCTGGATAGTCTCATAAAAACCACAGCTTATACAGTGGAAATGACAGTTCTACTTCAAGGACATTTTTCATATCTAAGGCTCTTTTTGTTCCATATTTAGAAAGGCACACCAGGAATATAATGCTGGTTCTCATCCAGATCTAATCAAAAGGATTTTGTTGATCCAAACTCAACACCCTAAAATACATTAAATGTTATGATGCAAGTTTATGCTTGACTTTTTATAGGACTGATCTTTGGTCTGCTAGCTCATTAGTTGGTGTTAGTTATTGCACTGACTTAAGGAATACGTATGCCTTCCCTCTGTCTTGCAATGTACCTTTAGGTTGGTCTTTGTATGTCTGCCTTTCACTCATTCTCTGTTTTGCTAAATGTTGACCTTAATGCAGTTTTGGATTAGAAGCTGGATCTAAAAATTCCACTTTTTATATTTTCATTATAGTCATTATTATCAGTAGCAGTAACAGTACCAGCAGTAGTAGTGGCAGTGGCAGCAGCAGCAGTAGTAGTGGTAGTACTAGTAGTAGTACCAGTGAATTGAATTGAATATGCTGTAAATGGCCCACTGATGTTTTTCAGGGATGCTCAGAATTTTCAGTAATTGTGTCTGAGGATGTGAATTTCCACAGAGCAATGAATAAAACCTCTTAGCTTTAGCAATGAGTCTTCATGATGAATATCCACATTCACTTACACAGCAACCGGTTCCAAAGTTGTCTTAGATGACTTCAGCAGAAAGGGAGCTCCTGACAGCTTTAGATTGTGAGTGTTAATAGATGAGAAAAGAGTAAAAATAAAATGAGGAAGCTGCCTGAACAAGTATGTATTTGTGCATTAAAAATTATGAGAACTGTAGTTAAAAGTTAAAAGAACTTCCCATGGAACACATTTGCATTTCTGTGAGTACTAGTGGGATGGGAATCAAGAATTTCTCAGAGTTCCACTATGAGATATTCCATCTCCTCTTTAGTCCCTAAACTGAAAAAGAGGTTGAACCCCAATTCAGAAAATATTCACATTCAGCTTGGCTGAAATACCACAGAAACCCCATGTATATCATTGGAACTACTTAGATAAAATTAGACGTTTGGTTTTTTCCCATCATTAGAGACTAGAATCTATACTTAATTTTAATGATCCATCTCATGAAAATGAGTCATGAAAGCACTTAATCATGTGCTTGATTTTCATTTAAGTCTGTGATTCAATTCCACAGAAATTAGTAAAATTTAAGCTTGCAGTTAGGATTAAGTATGAGTTTAAATGTATTCTTGGTTAGGTACCTTGTTCTGAATGATTCTTGACGGGCTTTGATGGTTTCGGATCTAGATGAAACCTATTGTTACTTCACTTTACAGTTTGATCATGAACCAAGACACAAAAAAAGAATTTAAAAAAAAGAAGAAAAATAATCAACTAAGGAGTTATAAGGTTTATGAGACAAAAGAGTATGTGGGTTCTATAAAAATGTGTCATGATGGGTCCAGATTATTGGGTTTTGAGCAGAATATTTTTTTCACTACTTATTTAGCCCTTTGCATGCAAAACTACTTATATGTACACCCCCTCCATGTAAGCCTGATGTATTCAGACTAACACAGCTCCAGCATCTGTAGGCCAACTACATCTCTGGAGTAAATATATTGCCTGGAGGGATATATTTGATTCCTAATGGCTACAGCTGAATTATAGTGAGTGCTGGAATGTTATTTATGTTATATCTGAAAGTTCATTGAAATTATTTAGCTCCAGATCCCTCAAAGGATGTAAGTGCAACACAGGTTATATTTATGCAGCCAAGTCCAGGTAAGCAAGCCACAAGCTCTGCCTCAAAGCATCAGTCCCTCAGCTTTCCCCAGTCACTTTCTGTGGGTGTAGACCCTGTCTAGAGCCTGTACCTAAAGTGTTCCCCTTAAGTGGGTTTAGCATCTAAGGATATTTGAGATTTACAAACTGGGTAATAGCAGATCCATTTCCCTAATGTCCTAGGCAAGCTATTTGCAAACCAGTTAGAGCACTTCACCAGCAAATGGAAAGCCTGACTTGGTCACAACTAATTTATTTCCTGGAAGTGTGACATTTCCCACAGGCAATCTTGGGCTCTCATTCTATGTGCTGTGGGCATGGAAAGGCATCAAGAAGTTGGGAAGGCAGAAGGTGAAAGAATTGTGAGAAATCAGGAACTTTCCATACCATTTATTTCCTGTGCTACTATGCAGAACGGGGTGCAAAACTTCTGGGGCCAGGAAAAAAAAAATTAAATGGATCATAATTCAGGAGTTCAGCCTATACAGAAAAATCTCACCTTCCACTCAGGTCAATACAAATGTATAATCTAGGAGAAAACAGTGACTGAATCAGCTAACAACCATTGGGAAATCCTGTGAAAACTGAATTCTAGAGATAGAAAACTTTCCTTCAGTTAAAAGCATTTCTAAAGAAAAATGTTATTAAAAATCAAAATGTTTCCCTCAGAAAATTCTGAAGTAAAGTTTTAAAATTTTTGTTTCAATTGTATCTTATTTTATGGTTCTTTCATTGCCTTATGTATTTTCCTCTATAGCTGTTAAAATTTATATCACAGCTAAAAGTCCATACCTCAAAATGAAAATGTAGTTTTAAAGTAATTGATTAGTATTCTTCCTTCCCTGCGATGTCTCCTACAGACAAGCAAAAGTTTCTAAAAGTGGTGTGTTGTGATCTCAACCCAAAGGATTTCTGAACTGGTAAAGTAATGTGTTGCCCAGTTTCCACTGGTCTATCCGGCTGCAAGATGAAATCTGAAGCACTAGTCTACCCACCATCAGGGCTGCTATTACCATCACAATGTAAAGTTAGAGGTGCAATCAGAAACTGGGATTGCATTGGGCTTAATGTTTGACAGTCATTATCTGTGAAAGTTTAGAAATGAAACGACACAAAATGTGTTAGAACGAAAATTAGAGATACAGAGCAGTGAAATCACCCAGCTGATATTACTTCATTTTGAATGTGTCAGACACAGTACATTTGAAAAGAATATAGCAGAAAGATATCCACACTATATTGTCAGATAATGGGTCTTTGAAAAGGAAGAATTTCTAAAATGAAAGTTGAAACTGGGATTCCTATATTTCTACTCAGGCATTTATTAAAATGATCTGAATTTCATAAAAGCATAGATCTGAGAAGGGATCCTGCTCCCAGATCAACAGCTCTAACGTGCTGCTCTGGCAGTGCATCACATAGTTTAAAGCCTTTTATAAACAGGTTATACACTTAAATATAAGATTTTCTGCATCTTTTACTCTTATTGGGGAGAAGCTGCTCTAGAATTTCATTTCTCTGCTAGTTAGAAACCTGCTGCTGATTCCCAGCATACCTATATTCATATGGCTAAGAATTAAGCACATAATTTTTCACATTAAAGTCCAAAAAGGCTGTTGAAAGGCTGTTTTTAAGAGAAAAAAGATCACATTTAGTGACTGACATAAGAACCTGAAGCCCCAGGGGTATATTTTCAAAATGGTTAAAAGCATACCTCTTCTGAGGGGTTAGGGACATGTGACAAGCTGTAAAAAAAGTGGCATGTATTGTGGGGACTTACTAGCTCAGATCTGCTTTAATTTGGGAATTTCTGCATTGTGCTTCTACTGTATAATGCAGATGCAGTTTAGCACATTTTCAGATGTGCGGAAATAGAGGCACAGGTAGCCACATACTAGCATTACCCCCACTCTACTCAAACGTGTGAAGGACAATACCAACATAAAAGATGTGTAGATGTATATAGGTGTGACCGTGCCTTTGCTAATACACCCTGTTTGGGAGAAATGTTGCTACAAGCCTGGTGTTTGGGGAAGAGGATGGGAAGTTTGAGTTTCCAGAGAATCTGGTCAGTGTGAGCCACATGCATGGCTATGGGTTGTTGTGGGACTATTAATATAAAATGTTATTTCGCAACAGAAATTAGACTCTCAGTTCATTTTGGTTAACTAGAAAATGTTTACTGCAAGTCAAGGTTTTTGAAAAATTCCCATAGTCTTGACTTCCAACTTGTGCTTCCCCTGTTTTTCCATGCGAACAGCTGCCAAGCAAAATAGTAGAATGTGTAACATGAACTAATCCCAACTGCTTGTCTTTTAGAGGGTTAATGTTACTTTCTTTTTTCTTCCTTGCTTTTACCCCGTGCTGACTAAAAAGAACACCCAGGTTCAATGAGTGACAAATCATTACAGACCGTACAGTGTAATTAAAAAGCACAGCCATTGATCAGCTATGAGCTAAACCTGAGACAAAAAAGTGAGAGACCCAGAATAGCTGGCAAAACTTCTCATTGAATCTGTCTGAAATGGAAGATGTTCTCCCTGGAGGCATGGAGCGTGGCCCATTGTGCATTTCCATTAGAGATACATACTGACTCAGAGCATACCATTGATGTTGGCCTATTTATGAAAGGCTGTTGAAAGAGGTTTCAGAGTTAATTGAAAAGAGCTGTTTCTGAAGTAAGGTAACTTCAAACAACACAGCTCCGAAATGTGTTTTAATGGACTGGAAATCAGTGAATTTTCCATAGTGCACATGAAATAAAAATGGATGGCATGAACTGAAAGCTGCATTGCCTCTTGGTGGGATTTCTTTTATTTTGTTGTTGTTGTTGTTATTATTGCTATTATTATTATTACTACCATTACTATTATTACTATCATTATTTATCCGCACTATCACTATAAATAATTATTTGAACTATAGTTTCTCAACGGATGGTGATAAAACAGCTTTGCTCTTGATTGATGAGAGGATCATCTTCTAGGGTCTGTCAAAATGTTCATTACATGTCTTTATTTCACGCATTTATAATACAGGCTGCCTGCAGAAACTGTCAGGCTTGTGCCATTGTAAACAGAAGGAAAAGTTCTTTCAGTTGTCAGGTACAAGTAGGTTCCAAGGCTCTCTTTTACCAAGGTACGCTGTACTTAAGATGTGTTTATTCTTAACGATATTTCCATTTTAAAATTAAAGCATATGCTTAAATTCAGGCATAATTTTATTCAGGCATTTGTTTAGTCTCTGCCCTGAGCTGAGGTCTTGCACATAAGTTTGTATTTAAGCTCATTCTTAAATAAAAACCTTTTCAGCAAAACATGCACCTGAATTTCATAAATATAAATAGTAGCTGAGTATATGTTTAAATCTCAGCTTGTGATTAAATACTTTTCTCAGCTGAAAACAACATACTTGGAAATTATTTTTTAAAGCTTGGCAATGTTTAATAAAAATCAGAGTGACTGAGCTGAACTTGTTTCTTCTTTTAAATTCTTTTGCAGGAATTCAGAGTTAGCGAGAAGGAAGGTATCTCCTTGCCCTTGGATGAAGAGAGTTTAAAGAACTATATGGTATTCAGGTAGAAAGGAACAAGATCAGATTGTGGGATCCTTCCTCAGGCTGATTAATACCTAATATCATGAGAAAGCTCACAAACCCCAATGAATTGCAGGGGAAAGGTGAGAGTAAAGTAACCCGGCACTCAGGATAACACACGCAATAATCAAACAACTTCTGACATAAAGCTTGAATGATAATGAGTATTTTACACTTCCATTCCACTCTTAATGCTCCAAGTAATTCACAAGTTCTGTTGAAAACCTCCTATGTTCCATTAAAAGAGATGACCTCACAGACATTTATTAACTTAATCTCACAAAACTCATTTGAAGTACGGACGAGCTGTTGTCCCCATTTTTAAATATGGAATGAAGTACAAGGATAGTAATGACTTCATAAAAAAACTTAGCAAAATCAGCAGAAATATTTAAATGACAGTCTTGCACAGCACTACCTTCATTCACCATTTTGTCTTCTGATAGTCCTGATTTTCTTAGAACTTCACCTCCAAAACCAATCCTTTACCTAAAAAATTCAACCTTGATTTATTTCTTTAGCATTATTTTTTAAGTTTTAAGGCTGCTGGGTTAAAAAATAAATAAATATAAAAACCCTGAAACACCCCTAGGGCACGAAAAATGCAGACCAAGGGAAAACCAGAAAAATTACTTCAGTTTAAATAAATAAAAATCTCATTTTTCAGGGCTGTTGTGACATTTTGGCATCTGCACTGATTTTTTAAAAATTTGTGGCTGATAATCATGGATTAACATGTGCTTAACTTATCTTTGAAGTTACTGTGGGTAGTTACATACATAGATTAAGAATGTGCTACTTGTTCTGCAGAAGTGAGCACAGGCCATCAAAAAAGGAAAGCTAGAAAGGCTGTGAGTGGAATTTGAACTTAAGGACAACATTCCTTCTTACTTAAGTAGCTAAACAAACAGTCCAAATTTTCTGATGCATTAAATATTGGGTAGAGAGATTTAATTTTTCTGACACTCCAACACCTATACCTGGAATAAAGAGAATTATGCACTGAAACTGGGATGACTGACAGTTACATGCATACTTAATGCAGACAAAAGATAGAGGAGATACTGGAGGAAAGAGGAAAACCAGAAGGAACAACATGAATTTCTGTTCCCAAGACACATATTCCGACTAGGAAAGTAGGATTCAGAGCCTGAGAGTTTCTCTTCATGTGTTGACAAATATATTTGAGGAAAAGGACTTTGGGACATCCAGATGTGGAGCTTGAACCTGCACTTCCTCTCTTTAAGAACAGTGTTCTAATCACCCGAAAAAAAAAAGATGGGATTGCTTCTTGTCATTTCAGTCAAAGCCAGCTGTGGAGCATCCAGTAATTCATAGCACTTGGGTCTATGAGCTTAATAAAAATAAAAAATAAAAGATAAAAGAGCTTAACTCTGACATTTGAAGGTGGGAATGTCATTACACTGTTCTAGCTCTTACTCCTGGTGTATTTTGGGTTGGATTCGTATGGCCAAACATACAGTTCTAGTTAGTCTATTTGTCATGTGGAATTTGTCACCTGGAACTGCCTTTTTTCTCTTTATTGACTATAAAGGGAGATAAGGATGACAAATGCAGATGTAAAGCATTTTAGTGTTGACTCCCAGGGTTTCATTCAGTTGCCCACACATGAGCACTTAGAGTCATCTCAGATGCCCCCAGTGTCCTGCCTACTCTCCAGTTGCCATGTATTACAGGCAGGATACAAAATGTGCCCATGTATCTATTAGGCCTAATTATCCTTCACGAGACTCAAGCTCCCTTCTTCTGAAGTTCCTTTTATGTTTTTTATATACTTTCATATTCCTAGAATTGGTGGAGGTCGTCTTCTCGGGCCAGTAAGTTTTGTTATACGTGCTCCAAGGATGCATGCTCAAAACCTTATGGGTGAAGAAGGACAAGGAACACATCTTTAGTTTCTTGAGCCCTGTTCAGCTCTGATATTACACAGCACAGCATCTGCTGCTTCGATTCAAAATACGGTGGCAAAACATTAGGTCTCATAATTTTCTAACCAAAACCTTGGCTGCCTGGGGAATTTTATATTCCTAAGCAATACAGACAAGGTTTTCCTGAGTTACTGTCATGAGCTTAAGCTCATTAATGATAATTAAGGATCCTCCATGCTTTGCTGATGCTAAATATCTGATATTCAACTTCCATAGGTTCTGAAGAAGAAATTACATTAAGTCCCTCTGAAAGGTAAGTTTTCACTTTAGGAGGCTATCTATCATGGCTCTAACTCTATTGCAGTGAGATTGTGCTGGCACAGAATTTTGAATTCACAGTTTTGATTCTTTTCTGGAGACTGACTATTGGTGAGACGTGATGCCTGTGCACAAAATAAAAACACACTGAATGGAGGCCTTAGAATCATACAGTAATATTTGCTGTACTTTTCTGTAATAACTTTTTCCAACAGGCAATTTGTTTATCTTAGAACTAATTAATTACAAGCAGCCCAGACATAATCAAGGTAAACATACAAGACACATCCTTCATGGGAAATAACACTTGTCACACATTTAGTCAATAAAAGGGTAATAGAATGAGGTTTCGGGGATGTCACCCTGTGAGCTCCCAAAGAACAGTTCAGGGCAATGACAATCTCAAGGTTAGAAACCCAGATGTCCAGCTTTATAAAGTTCTCATCAAGGTATCGCAGCACTGTTCAGGAGGTGGATGTAGCAGTCTGAAATGAACCGTGCTTTCTCGGAGTTTAACTTCAGGAAAAAAATCAGACTGAATGTCACCTAGTCATTTAATTGAATCAGAAATTAATTCCCTAGGGTCAGCTGAGATCGAAACATAAACCTGACTATAATCAGCATAACAATGTTAGCTGAAATTACGCCTCTGAATGATAGCACCTAATAGAAGTGTAGGGCAAAGTTTCCCTAAAGAGGTATTAGAAAAATGTGCTGCCTTTTCTATAGCCTTTGATATTGGGCAAGATATTTTTTGCATACTTCAAAGTGAACTGTAAGACCATCTCATTTTCATACAAGTACTTGTCTATAACCTTCACATTTCATTATCCTTCTTGAGCAAACAAAAAGTATCAACAAAACAACAATTTTAAAAAGATAAAGATGGAATCAAGACTACACTGTTGTTCATTAGTATGGAAATGTATGACATTATGTTTGTCTTCAAAGAGGGTATGTTTATTAAAAGACAGCAAAGAGACGTTGCATTATAATATTTGTATAATCATCTGGCTTTTCCACCTTCTCTTGGAACTTCTGACCATGGCCAGACACAAAGCACAAGACAAGATATGTCAGAAGACTGCTGATCTCTCAAAGCAGAATCTTATGTTCTGCTGTAGCTGATTTGAAAATAAAATCAATAAGATATTAAACAGTAAGATCTTAAGGTCATCCAACTTGGAAAGATCGTACAGAGGAGGATATACGTACATCCATAAGGCTTTATAATACTCTAAAAACGATTGCTGTAAGCATCCTGGTCTGGATATGAACAAGCAAAATCACATCAGATCTAAAGCAGTGTGGTTTTGTGTTCTAAGTCCTGCACATAAAAGGGAGAGGGGAAAAGAAACAAATGACTATAGATATCTTTGTTAAAAAAGCAATGAATCAACATGGGAGTATATGAACTTAAATCAGTTTTCAGTTTCTCAGTAATGAGAACATTATATAAGAACTGGTCAAACAAAGTATTTTTTTGAATGAATAATTAATAATGAACTGTTGAAAAACTCTCTAACAAAATAACACGTCAAAAATGGCACTTCATTATGCACAGGTTTGAAACCTCTCAGATTTTACAAGCTTTCATAAAATCCAGATCATAACTCTAAGGAAACTCCATTTCCATTCTTATTTGTCTGTGCTGGGAATTCTGGGACCTGGAGAGCTGACAGATACATCTTTTGGACCTACCATAACTTGTGGGCCTCCAACTTTTGGACAGACATATCTAACAGTACATCTGTCCCAACCCACTCATGAGAAACTGAATCAGTCAGTGGAGGTCTACTCAGTGGAGCGATGGTCAGTGGAGATCTCTGTGCAGTTTAACTCATTCTGAAGTGGGCAACTTGTTTCAGCTGCCTGAACTTTGGTACTGAGCACAATTTAAGATGCCCTAGGGCATCCACAGCTTCCACACAGAGTAGGTGACATGGCACAGGACCTGAAGAGACATATGGGTTTTTTACCTATTTGGAGGAATGTAGCATACCAGAGGGCATCTCAGATAGCATTTGACACCTACATTTAGGAATGCAGTATAATGGAGCAACTGAATATTTGAATAAGTGGCTTAATCTGCGAGTGAAATCCCACCTTTGTTTCTGCTTTATTTAGTAAAAATATCAAGGAAGATATCGCTACACAATATCTAACACACTATAATAGTTTTGCTAAATAATACTGATGTGATTATTAAGCTAACTGCACTCCACAAGTAAGGAGAATTCTCATCAGTAGTTAAATTACTTTAGTTTTACTTTCCCCATAAATTATACCAACATGATTTTTCACAACATTTATGAAAATTAGTTTTAAATTCCCGTTTAATTTCAAAGGTAACTACAGAGTTTTGTCTTGACTATGGTTAAATTGCAAACTTTGAGGTATGGACTTTAAAGTCTATACTAGCAGCTAGCAACCAGCAATAGTACTTTTTATGAATTTGGTTTTCCAAATCCTACTGCGTTATAAATATAGAAACCATAAATAAATAAATATTTAAATACATTTATCAGTAATTATAAATAACCATATTTATAAATAAATTGTAACTAAATATACTAATGGTATATTATGAACATACTAATAAATGAGTATAGCAGCTAATAGTAAACATGGTTCATGCAAGCTACCTTTCTTTTTTTTTTTTTTTGTCTTTCACCTTTAAATAAAGACCTTAAAATTTGCCTTAGGTGAGATTTAAGATATGTACATGTAAATACAAGTACTTAATGCCTGTAGATGCTATGTTAGGGCATAAACTCATTTTTTTAACATTGTATCATTCTCCATCTGTTTTCTGAAGGAAAACATGCAAAGCACAAACTTCTGTAAGTCAAAATACAGCTAAAGCCTTATTTGTGCATTGCTCAGTAGGATATTTCTTTAGCAGGTCTTTGCTAAAAGATTCATTTCCAAGAAGCTCAGGGATGCTCCATGCAGGTAGTCCTCTGTGCTTCTCAGTAGCATCAGAGTCTGGCTCAAAACTAGTATTGCAGGGTCTTTCTTCCTTTGAGACTCAAGGCTGTCAGGAGCCTTGGCTGGGGCGTTCCTTTACCAGATGTTTCCAATTCTGATGGTATTTTAGATGTTTTACTACCTCCTCTGCCAGTGCCTACCTTTCCCTATTGACAACAGAGGTGGCTAAGGTGACCAGTTTAGGCTAAACTCATAATTGTTTTGCAGTACCCTATTTAAGTTAGGTGTTTGGATCACTAATTCATATCTACTGAATGCTCTGCTGTAGTCAAATCATGTTAGTTTTTCGTATGTGCAAAGGTACATTTTATTTTCCAGGTGACGATGTGAGCAACTTGATTGAATAAGCCCTGCTTTGAGCAGGTTGAGATAGATGACCTGCAGAGATTGCTTCCGATCAAAATAATTTTGTGATTTTATGTGATAAATGAGTTAGTTTAACCCTAAAGATCACCTTTTTTACTCTTTTTTTGTTGCTTCGACTCTGTATTCTGTGGATATATTAAAATGAAACCTTAAATATGAACATCAAATAAACTGTCTAATTTGATTTCAGAGACACGACCACTCACGCCAGCAATATGACTTTTGAAAAACAGTTGTCCATTTAGAAACCAAAAATTCTGTAAGCTGAGAAACGTACCTGAAGTAGGGAAGAGAACAGATTCAAAACCATACTACAAATTAATCCATGTAAATTAAAACAAAAGCTCTTCTCTTATTGCAGAAAAATGATTGTTAGCTATCACTGGATTTGTGGGAAAAGTGCAATATTCTGAAGACAACTTACTGAACAGCAAAGAAGGGTAAAATATATATAAATCAGCCGCATAAATAATGCTTGCTTTTCTATGCATATGTATGCCTTTATGTATCAGTTCACTGGACCACATTATGTTACACAAACAGAAATACTAATGAGAGTGTGCTTGTCTCTGGCTAACTACCATTTTCCTTCAGCTGTTGAATTTCTGTGAAATTATCCATTGCTTTATCCTCTAGCCCGAAGTATTAATCACAATTCCTTTCAGAACAACTGCCAAGTTTATCAGTGCTTCTGTTTCAGAGCAGTAGGTAAGCAATATATTATCCTCCTTCCCCATCCATCAAGCCAACTCATTTTGAAGTCTGAGTGGGAAAGTTAGCTGAATTAAACAAGAAAAAATATGTTAAATGTAGCTTTCCTGCCTACAAGCTGACTTTTAGAAACACACCCTAACTACTGTCTTATCTGTGACTCAAAGATTCAAACAAGACAGGAGTTCAGGCACAGTTAACTAGAGTGAGATTTTTCCTTTTTTTTTTTTTTTTTACTGTAAAACTGATAACAGTCTCTATGGAAAGTTTCTGTATATAACTAAGGAGAAAGAGCAATTAAGGAAGACAGAAGGTTCTCATCTAGTGTAAATCGGCCTAATTCCACTTATCTTGCCAGAAATCTCTTCTTTTCTTCTTCATGTAGTTTAATCTACATCTAGAGCTAATGCAACATAAAAGTGTATTTAAGATGCTTGAAAGCTCAGGTACTTACAGTTCAGAGACAACAATTCCATTGTTTAAAGGAATGAAATGATCAAGATATAAAGAAAAATAGCATCTATATGTTCATGTAAGGTAAGAAACAAATATAAAGTGAGTTTTGAAAAAAGGTATATTTTCCCACAAAATTACCAGGTGGGTCTATTCTGACAGAAGGTTCCACATGAGCGCTTCTGAGACATACAGACAAGACAATGTACAGCTCAAAATCCAATTATACAGGGAACTCAAGTTCACACTGGATTCCTCGGCTTGAATGCTCTTAGTGACATGGTCAAACAACAGTGTTCAGTCTTTGACCTGCATGACAAATGGAAGTTCAAATGAAGACTAAGTTGGGTGTCTTTAATAGTGTAGCTCAAGCCTAGTTACACTTAGACGTAACTCATTCAAACAAGAATTAGACTCTGACTGGTACACAAGGGATTACCACAGAACTTACGGCTTTGCCACAGGCCATTTACAAGATTTTTGACAAGTCACCTCTCCACCTGAGTAACTCCCTGTGGGGTGTTCCAAAGCCAAACTGAAACCCTGGTTCTCAGTCCCGAGCGGTGCTGAGCTTGAAAGCACTTTATGCTGCATTGGGAACAGGAGGCACCCCTCGCAGTGCAGGACATCGCAAATCTCTGGTTCACCCACTCACCTCCAACACTTCATAGGAGTACAGGAACTGAAGGAATGGTCAGGTCTAGTAGATCCATGTCATGCCCTTTGAATCAACTTGTCAAGTCCCATCACAGAAACAGTGAGATTTTTTTCTTATACTTTCCCTCCCAGGAGTTCCAGAATCTGTTTTTTCCCAAATCGTAAGGAACTTTCTTGTTATCGATCTGCATCGAAGGTAGCCGATACTCATTTGTTCTTGGCCCAACACAGAACAATAGTTCATGACCTGTCCCCGTAGCACAGTTCAGCATTATGTGTGATATTTGGGGGTTTACCCACTTTCCCAACCTTCAGTCATCCAGCGTCATCTGAGGTGGCCTCTGGTGTCTGAAATATTTACAGTGGGCTGACGGATGGCTTTGTGAGAGACCCGTGCTGGACCAAACTGGGGGCAGTTTGAGATACTCTAGGACATTGCAGAAGCACCACCTCTTCATGTGTGGGTAACTGAATGAAGCACTGACTTTATTGACCAGGAAGATTCAGCTGCTCAGACTTTGCCATCAAGTGCCACCTGAGGTGTTCCGAGGAATCTGGGATATCTGGCAAATATGACACTATAGTACGAAAGGCACAATGCTCTTTTGGAGATGCTCTTTAGGAGATAGATGGCCCAAGAAGCTGAAGCTTTCCAGCACCTAATGTGATGCTGGATAGTTTGATAATGAAAACTTGCAGCAAATCTCCATTGTCCATATTGGGAGTTTAAACACCTAGTGCACATCCAGTATCCTGGATGCAGACAACAGGGTGCCCAACTGCCTGTACACCAAGCACTTACTTACTGCAATTTGAAATGTCCTGGTAAATCTTGTCTGGTCTCCAGCTACCATGGAAGACAGACATGCATTTTAGAGGGCACTTGGTACCTGGGATTGATCCCCTGCACCCCTCCACTAAATGTACATCTCTTAATTGCAGATTAAAACCAATGCTTAGCATCACGTCCTCAGACAGCCACCATATATTCATATTCATGTTTAAACTTCATTGCTAAGGTATGAGGTTTTCAGCCTCAGCTCCCTTCCCAGTCAGTGGAAACAGACATCTTCAGAAAATTATACATTTCACCCTGACACAGAATTTATGGGTGTGTCACTGAGACACTGTCTAGGGATAATCTTCTCCCGTGGCTTTTGCAGGTTTGGTTGATTAGACCAGGTTCTTGGACTTCTAGGAATCAGTCTATGCATTTCTGCAAGGTTTATGCAATGAAGTAGCAGGCGGGATGAATCATCAGTGCTTGAAAAATAGTGATGATAAATACATACATCTATGTCCTCTTTGCTCTTATATGTACACTTTGGCCAGTACAATTCATGGTGAACTTACCTCCAGGTCTTATTCTGTGGAGCACAATGCAAGAAGAAATAGTTCTTATTCTTGATCACTGTGGATTTATTAAAATAAAGAAAAGCCTTTAGGGATCTTTGACCACTCAGAGGTATCTTCCCAGCTGTCACAGTTTTCTCCAGCTCACTGTGAAGCCAGTGATATTTTCTTCTCTCCTGATTACAATGGTACAGCTCTCAGAGAGGCTTTTGCCATATCCACAGAGAATCGTTCTTTTACCCTTACATATTGTAGAGAAGGAGTTGGCTCTTGACAAAAAAAATGTATGAAAAGCAAATTTTACAGAGCTGAAACTGAGTTGAATGTTCTAAATGCCTAAGCACAGCCCGTCCTGCAGCCTCTGAGACAGCACCACAGCCTGTTTCAGGCATGTGTTTCCTTGTTCTAAAAGAACTTGACAATCTTGAAGGACATTTCCAAGAATGAAAGGACCTTCATTATAAACTAAAAATGCTAGTAGGCAGGAGATGTGTTTTCTGGAGGAGGTAACTGGCACCTTTTTTATATTTCCTGACAATCTGACCTTAAATTGAAAAGGACTTGAATGCATATTTAGGAAAAGCTATTGCAAAAAAAAAAAAAAAAGAAAATCCAACTTACATCTTGTTCAGAATAATAATAATAACAGCTAGCTCCTGTGGAATATTTTTGGCATTTCATCTGAAAACTTTTTACTAAAATAGCCAGTGACTTCTCTCCACTTTACAAAAGTAGAACTTAATCAAGCATGGGAAAAGTGGAGATAAGGAGATGGGAGATGCCCAAGGATACTTGGTAAATAAGCAGCAGAGCCAGGATGTGGTGAGTTGACCTCAGATGGCTTACAGTGCCCACCACGCTGCTCTATCACTTCCCCTCCATCAGCAGGACAGAGGGAGAAAATAAAACAGAAAAAATTGTGACAACAAAAAACAGAAATAAAGACAGGAAGAACACTCACCAATCACCTTCACAGGCAAAACAGACTCAACCTGGAAAAGATTAATTTATTGCCAATTAATTACACAGTAGAACTAACAAAAATAAAAACGCCTTCCCCCACCTCTCCCTTCTTCCTAGGCTTAACTCCACTCCTGACTCTTCTACCTTCTCCCCACAAGCAGTACAGGGGGATGGGGAATGGGGGTTGCAGTCAGTTCATGATTTTTCATTTCTGCCACTCCTCCTTCCTCACGTTCTACCCCTGCTCTGCCATGGGGTCCCTCCCATGGGGTACAGTCCTTCACAAACTTATCCTTCCCACAGGTTGCAGTTCTTCAAGAACTATGCCAGCATGGGTCCTTTTCCACAGGGGACAATCCTTCAGAAAGAAGACTGCTCAAGTGTGAGTCTCCCATGAGCCACAGCTCCTACCAGGAAAACCTGCTCTTGCATGGGCTCCTGTCCTCAGGCCACCGTTTCTGCCAGGAGTCTGCTCTGGCCCTCCATGGACTACAGCTTCTTTCAGGGCACATCCACTTGCTCCAGCATGGGGTCCTCCATGGTCTACAGGTGGATATTTGCTCCACCATGGACCTCCGTGGGCTACAGGGGGACAGCCTGCCTCATCGTGGTCCTCACCATGTGCTGCAGCATGGTTATCTCTGCTCTGGCACCTGGAGCACTCCCTCTGCCTCCTTCTTCACTGATCTTGGTGACTGCAGGGCTGTTTCACATTTTCTCACTCATCTCACAGCTGTTGCACAGTAGTTTTTTATCCTTAAATATGTTATCACAGAGGCGCTACTGATTGTCTCAGGTTTGGGCAGTGGTGGGTCTCCTTGAAGTCAGCTGGAACTGGCTCTGTCCCACATGGTGGAAGATCCTTCTTCTCACAGAAGCCACCCCTGCATCACCCCCCTCACCCAACCCTGCCACCAAAACATTGCCACAGAAACCCAGTACACAGGGTTAAAGATGGAGTCACAGGCTGGAGTTGACTGAGAATGTTACAACATCTGGAGAGAAGAATTACATCTATTTGAACAGTTGCAGCAGCTTTATTTCAGGTATGAGTTTAAGCTCACACAGAGACAGTTATTTTGTCACAAGTTGGGTTCATTGAGAATTGGAGGTTTGTCTGCAGTTGGGAAACTCCTTCAAAATAAGGCAGACAAGGAGTTCACAGTGACCAAGGTCCTCCTCTCTACCTCCCTCTGGTTAAGTCTTACGATGTGTCACAAAACAAAACTCAAGAGATGATGATTGCACAAGAAATCTTTGAGACTCTCACCCTCCCAGTCTGCCTTTTACATGGTGACATGACCACCATACTGGGCCCAGCACCCAGTTACCATCACTGAATTACTTTTTCATGTTTTGCTGCAAAGCAAGGTAATCGCTACTGCTACTGCTTTGGCCTGATGTCCCATGTACACCTTGGAAAGTTGACTCAAAATAATCTGTGCTTCAAGTGAAATAACTGAGTGCAGTTACAAACGCATGCACCAGAGTTTGTCAGTTTTGATAAACATGTTTATCAAAACCAATGCACATTTCCTTGTAGTCAGTGCCCGGGGCTCTAAAGCGTCAGGTTTTCCCTGTGTACCCACCAACTTCTAGGTATTTCAGGTCCATGGTCTTCTCAGGACTGTTTTATTTGAACAAGATCTGCAGCCAGATCAGCAACAGAGCTAAGTTCAAAATAAACATGTTTCATTTCTCTCATCCCTATTGAAGCCACTGGGGCTTGCTGATCTCTACAGACTCATTCAGATCCACAATTCCTCTGTTTGGTCCGTGCAAAAAGGGAAATCCATAGTCTGGATCCCTGCGATGACCATGCAGCTTGTTCAGCAGCAAGATTTCCATTTCATTCCTGTTTGGTGATCAAGTTTTCCCATCATGCTCTCCAACATGTGTGTAACTCACAAAATGACCTGTTCCAGCTCAAACTCATTAAATTTAACCCACAATAAAATAATTCCAGTTGCTAATTCACCTCTGAACTTTTCAGAGCTGGACCTCAAAATCCAGCAGCTGCCTATCACATAGCACTCTTACATATTTCCCTTAGTGTAATCAACTTCAACCTCTGCTGTGCAGGTTGTTGTAGCAATAGTCACTTTTTGTCATTTTCTATAAAGTGCAAATGCTACAGGCCCTTCAGACACTGCCTGCTCTACACACATGGTGAACCCACCTTTAAAAATGTTTCTCATAAATCTTTTCTGTCATCTCTGTTTTGCTAACATTAAATTGAAAAGAGGGGGAAGGGGAAGAAAAAGATCCTCTAAAATTCTATTCTGGGTTTTGCTTTATAACATATTTTTTTTTATGCTTTATTTTATTTTTAACCATAAGCTATCTTTTTTACATTGAAAAGCCAAGTTATTATTTCCTGGAGGTTTACACTTGAAACCTCAGATTGTCAGTTCATTTAATGTCACTTTACTTTATGCTTCGTGCCAGTTGTAAGGCTCAGCAAGAATTGACAATGCAATCCTTTCACAGCATCAGCTGACTGCGTTTTCTTTGACAGCAAGATTTCAAATCAAGGATTTAATAAACTAGTAGCTCTTCCAGTTAGCAGTGAAATGTTCTTTCAGTCCCACCACTTAAAGAACATCAAACAGACCTCAGCTATACAGCAAAGATTATAGCTAAACCAGAAATGCAGCTCATTTGCATGCACTGGATCACCAGGGTTTGACTGTAAGAGAGGGAAAAGATGAAGGAATGTAATTTTGCTGAAGGTAAATGCTCATGTGAATGTGCATAGGTCTGTAAGCAGACTACACATACACAGATGTAGAAAAAAAGGACAAGAGATTGGAGTTGATGCATACAGTGGTTAAATTACTCATTTGTGGAAGTGTTAAGTAGGTGAAAGGCAGTCTTAGGAAGCTTGCATGCTGAGTTAGCTGGAGAAAGGTGTTACACTCTCTCAGACTGGTGGCATTGACTTCAGACCCTTCAGTGCTGAGGTTAACACTAAATTCCACCGAGCTACAATCCTTTGCGCCGTTTTCCACTCATTGACTGACCTACCTGCCATCCCAGCTTCCCACGTCACACTTCTGAGTTTGGCCCAGTGTTCACATACCCAGAGGGGAGGAAGTGTAAAAAAATTCCACCTGCGAAGCCTAAAGGGACCTTTAAAGTGCTCAATGAAAAACATCTTGTATGTGTGCCTTTCTCTCCCTGCAGGGGCAGGAAGTTGTAGCTCCACTAAGAAATGTAATGAAGAAGGAGGACAAGTGATGGAGCAGAGCAAAAATGCTTCTTGCAGTGGGGTTGAGTTGGTGCCCAGGAGTGTGCCATAAAACGTGCAATACTGAGAGGTTCTGAGGAAAGGGAGGGTTTATACGACATGCTTATTTGTACCCTCGTTTCAGGAGCTATGCAGTAGCCAGAGGTGGTTTTAAATTCCTGAGCTGGGTTCACAGATCAAATGGATTGCTACTAAAATTTCCTGGAAAGCGGAGTATTTCTGCAATGTGTTTCAGGTCTTTCTTCCCTGAGCCCTCATTATCTCTCATGGAAGAACTGGTAACGATGACTCTTGCTCTGAAGCAGCTTTTTCATCTTTCTGCTCCCAAGCAGCTGGCCTAGTCTGAAGGAGCATGATGTCAACTCCTCTCAGCAAGAAATTGTTGCTCCTTACACCTTACTCCCATTTCTGCTCCATGTTGCAACTCTTGTGCAAGCTGTGTTCACCCACCTTTGCTTGGGAGAAACATGTTTCTTGGAAGCAAACACATTAATTGACGTTACTTAACTGAACCTACAGGCCTATCCACATAACAATGCTCACCAAAATTAATCTGAATTAGCTTTTTTAAGTGGATTAATTAAACTACTTTAAACTCCTATGTGGACACCCTTGTTCAAAATTAAAGAGGCTTAATTCAATTTAGCTGAATTAACTTTCAAAGTAAATTAAGCCAAATTGAATTATAGCCATTCCAGTCCACATAGGGATTTAAATTCATATGTCGAGGGCTCTAGTCTAGTGTTCTAGCTGTAAGGAGTTGTTGTCATCTTCCAGTTTTTTATTACCATCTTTTTACCAGAGGTTACTGGTCCTAATAGTACTACCAGACTAGAATCAGCAGAACAGAAGTCATGACCATACTTATCCACTGAAATTCAGCCTTTGAAGCCTATCATTAGTAACTAATACACCAGGCCACAAATTGAAGCAGTTGAGACAGCTGGACATAAACTCTTAGCAGCTCTGCTAGAAAGATGGTTACATCTGATGGGGGAGCAGGATGGAGAGCCAGTGCAGTAGCATCTCAGATCATGCCTACATTTTCCGAAACTAACCCATGAGAACTCTTCAGAGGGCCTCACGTCATAAAACTACAAGAGGAAGTGACAGAAATATTTTGCCCCTTGTTTTTGTAAGTTTGATTCTCTTTAGGGATGTTTCTTTAGAATGTCCTTATGACTGTAATCTTAATCAAATCAATGCCTAATAAAAGCAGATAAAATGTAAATAAAGTAAGCAGACAAATTAACCAACTTACTTTACAAAGTCTATAATACAAGTTATAAAGTCTTTTTTACTTAATCATGAAGATGTGCACTTATCTGTCTTGCTCCCTGCCTTCAGAGAATCCCCCTTTCCTATGCCTGGATAGCTCTAGTCTGCACACATCCATTTCAGAGAAGTCATTTACAAATTCAAAGTCATCTATCCCCAGCTTGCCTGTGATAAGAGTAGTTTATCCATCTTCTAAGGCAGGGGTCCTCAAACTACGACCCGAGGGCCGGATATGGCCCCCAGGGTCCTCAGTCCGGCCCCTGGTATTTACAGAACACCACCCCCCCCGCCCCCACGCCCGCCGGGGGTTGGGGGGGGGAAACCAAGCAGCCGCAGATGACTGCCTGCCACTTCATCCGTGCACCGGCCCCCTGTTTAAATAGTTTGAGGACCCCTGATCTAAGGTGACTTCACCAAAGAGGGAAGGAATGGGAGCAGCCAGCACCATACTCAACCAGAAAGCTGGACTAGAACGTACAGGGCTTGTAAGAGATGGGAGAAAGACACTTTGATGCATTTTGCAGAAAATTTCTATCTAAGTAAAGGTCATCCATTTTAGTTTTAAAGACCTGTTTCAGATTCTGCCTTTCACAGAGCAGGTTGTTTGGTTACTTTTAGTTTTGAACAGGCCCATTACCGGAAAATTGTCTTTGCTAGATTGAAGGGCTATTTCATAGCATCGTAGAGGTTACTCAAAAACCTGTCCAACCTGACCCTGAAGACTTCCAATAATGGGGAATCCACCACTTTTCTGGACAACCTGTGCCAGTGCTCACAGTAAAAAAGTGTCTCCTGATGTTCAGAGGGAACCTCCTGTGTTTCAGTGTGTGTCCATAGTCTCTGGTCCTGGCACTGGCCACCACTGAAAGGAGCTTGACTCCGACTTCTTTGTACCCTCCCCTTCAGGTATTTATGTACATTGATAAGAACCCTCCTGAGCCTTCTTTTCTCAAGACTTGGCTCAAAACCTCTCCAAGGAGTATGCTAACTTTTAAACACCCTGAACAATGACAGGTCAGATCAGTTCTTGAGCTTGAACTGAGTCATTTCAGAGATAGTTACTGAAATCAGTGGTTTCACTGATTCATGTTAGGAAAAATACCTGTGGTAGTAGAAGGAGACGTTACAGAACTTCATTTGCAGGGTGGCATTAACCTCTTTTTATCTTTGCCATCCAAAAGCAATGCCTAGGCCAGTGGATTCAGACCAGTACCTCCAGAAAGCTATTTACTCCATCCTGAAAGAACTGTTCATGATAGCTAGACGATACCCATCTCTTCCTCCTGATACAGAGCACACCTAAGCAAACAGCTTAGGTTAGACTCTTCACTCCTCTTGGTTAATAATACGTAACAGCCTGTCAGGTGGGAATTATTTGGTTTGCCAGTTCACATTGGACTGATGTCCTAAACAACTACTACAAAGAACTGAAGGAATAAAAACTTTTTGTTTGAACTCCCTGCTGTGAATGGTCTAGGACGCACACTTTGCAATGAACAACAGATTTCCTTGCTCCTGTAAAACCCAGGAAGGATACCACCTTTTTACTTTTTTTTTTTTTTTTTAACCCTCATGCCTCTCCTATGTTAGCAAATTGCTTACCTATCAACATCTGAAAAGCGCTCTTTTAACAACATTTGGCTGGCATCCATAACATAAACTGAAAGTATCACCAGAAAAAGTATCATTCAAATGCTCTGATTGCAGCTCATTATATATTATGCAGTGTTGTTTCTATTTCCTGTCTGAATAATTTATGTACTTAACCAACAGCTCCCAAAGGGCAGATTTTGCAATGAGACAGATCATTTCAAAATTCACCAGCCCTGAGTATTAGACCACTGCAGGCTGAAACTCATTTTTGCTGTTTGTCCCAATAAGTACTCAAGGATTCAGGTTCTTGTGAAAAAAGGTGCAAAGAGATGACTGCACTTAGGCTATTTTTTTTTCCTAATTCAAATTAATATTTGAAGGGAAATAATCATTTAATTCTAATCACAGATCACAAAGGCACAGAAATCAAAGGCAAAACCAAACCCCAGTTATTCAGAAGTGTAATTCTGTTGCCAGTCAAGTTTCTGTTTCTTTCAATAAGTACACCATTGCACAATACGTAGTTCTGAGGATCTGAGGAAAGAAATTAAGAGTTCTTTTCTCCTATGCAGGAAATTGGAACCATTTTCTCCTAGTCTGTTTGAACTCAGTTTCATTGCACCACAAGTTGACTTGAGGAGTGATCCAAACCCCATTTATGTCATCAGAGGTAAGATTTGCGTCTCTTAATGTTAGGCAGGTAGAAGTTAGACACCTAATCTAAGCTAGTTACCCTAGGCTCCTGTCAGAGTCAATGGAGGGAAGCCTTCTGAGGCAGATCCATGCTATTTATCTTAGGATACATGAATCACCTTAAGAGGAGCTTGTTGCTCTTCACTGACTGTAAATGGAGCCATAGGGTGGCAGATTCAGGTTTAAGCAGCTAGCTTGCAGACATTTAACTCAGGGCACATGCATTTCACCCTAGGAAGCTTATATTTTACTTCTCTGAGCTGCAAACCTGATCTTGGACAACCCCAGTAGCTCCAATTATTCCTTGCAAGACACTTTGAATGCGGAAAGTCAGTCCTAGTCTTTATATTGAAATGTTTTGCTATCAAAGCAACAGCTGTTTACAAGTAAAACATCTTCTAGGACCAAGAAATAATCTTGATTTCTGCCTTTGCCTACCTTCACTTTGTTTTCCCCATTCACTCACCCTTCTGTACGTGATCCTGTACTTTCTCCTACTGGTATGTGTTTGGGCAAGCTGTTGCATGTGCCAATTGGCCAGCAGGCTGCTTTCTCTTTGGAATAAGCAAAGAAGTGATTTAAATTCCCTTTCCCATGGTGAGGGCACTGTTGGTTATCTTTCCTTTCCCTAGCTGCCAGCTTCCACAAAACTTGTCAGAACATCATGTCTTTGAGACATCTATCCTCTCAGTCAAATGTGGTTAAAATCGGCTGGTGTGTTTGAAAATTATTTGAGGGAGGAAGAAGAGGAGGCAAATGTACTGATGGGCAAGACATACTCCTTTGAAATTAGACCAATCATATGCTTCCTTACCACTAAGACATCTGGTAAAAGTTCTAGTATAGACATACTTAGAGAGGCAAGAAAAACCTTTTTTTTTTTTAGTACAATTCGTCTCTCTTTGCATGGATGATACAATGCAAGGAAACATTTATTTTTCTGGATGTACTGGCAAAATGGCTCTTCCAGAAGTTCCAGTTTCCTCTTCAGCCCAATTCTGTGGGACAGTTATCTTAGCATATTTACTTTTACCCACTGGGCTTTTTTTTTCCCCTCTAGGAATGTCTTAGTTCGTTATGCCCTGAAACACAAAGCATTAACAGCCTTTTAGAGAGTGCCAACACATGGTGGAGGTAGCTACCTGCTCTGTTTTCCATAAAATGGGTGTTAATAGGCTCTAGAGGGGTCCCTCAGTAAAGAAACGGAGGAGTTCAAGTATTTATTGACTGGCTTGTATCTCGTAGAAATATTCGAAGTGGAACACAGGAGATGTGAAGAAAAGCCACACAAATGAGAAGCTACTAATGAAGTGTTTTTACAGTTAGAGTTCTATGTGTGAGCTTGTAAAAGCTGATTAACTATTATTGTGTTTTCATCTAACTGGTTTGATAATTTGTTGGTTAAATGACTCAGCTGAGAAACCAGTGAGTGTCCTTGGAAACATGCTGGTGCAAGAGTTAAAGCCTCAAATCCACATGGAGGGGGCAAGTTTATGTTGTGCATCCATGATACACTTCTCTTTTAATAGGTGAAAGAAAAAAAGTGGCTGAAAAATCATATTTTGTTCTTACAGCGTTCTCTTTGAGTCTACTCTAGTCATTAAAACTGAAATTTTCTTTAGATTTTTTTCATAATAAAGGCAATTAACAAATTGATTCTCTTCTTTTTCTTCTTTCTTTCTTGAACTAATCTCTCTTTTCCTCTTTCTCTTTCTTTCTGTCTCTCTCTTTTCTTCCACCTTCATTAAAGGACTCTGTTTAGAGGAAATTATTCTGGGCTTGATTAACAATTAACTTGGAACAGTTAACTACCACATTAGATCAGCAACAATATAATAGAGGTGACTTGAAAAAACAGGCTGGAAAAACTGCCAGCCTCACCCTTCAAAATCGAATTACTGGAAATCTGTAGCAGGGGATGGACAGGAGAAGTTGTGGAAGTTTGTGTTTGTTATGCTTTTGTGCTCTGTTTGTTCAAAAAGTCTTCTCTTGTTCCCACTTCTGAATTCAAATCTAACCACTTTAAGACTATAAGACCTGTTGGCTAACATCAGAACTGGGAATTTTATGACCTTACTGCAGATGTGTGTCTCTGAACCAAGCGGTCCCTGCAAATCCTACTGATTTTAGTCTGATGATGTTCTTGACTGTCAGTAAAAGTGAGTTAGATCTTGGTGGTAAACATTTACCATGTTAAATTACTAATGAGCAACATGTTTGTGTGTCAGACATCCCAAAAAGGACTCTGCAGATGGGTTGGATGTAATAAACTCATCTCTAGAAAACTGAACAGATCAAGCTCTGAAAAGATGGGCTCACTGAAAATTGCAATTCAAAAAATATAATTGTATGAGAAATTGGTTGTCTTTTCAGAAAAAAGAAAGTATATGTTGTAGTGACAAAAACCTCCCACAATAATTTGACTCAGAAAATGCCTGTGGGGCCCTGCTGGGGGTTGCAGCTTCTGTTTTTTGCATCTTCCTCCAGCATGATTTGGATTTCCCAGTCACATTGAATTTCTCATGTACTCTTAAGATATAGGACCCCAGGACATACCCGCCACCCCTTGTTTTGAGAGAAGACCCTGTGTACCACAGGTCATACAGACCACAATGGCATCCAGAATCCCATAAGGCACTACAGCAATGTTTCTCAGTAAAAATAAGCTGATTTTCACCCTGATTTTGACTAATGGTGTAAAAGATTAGCTTTATTCTTCTTCCACTTTCCAACGAATTCTAAGAGAAAAATCCCTGAAA
This sequence comes from Falco rusticolus, assembly GCF_015220075.1. Taxonomy (NCBI): domain Eukaryota; kingdom Metazoa; phylum Chordata; class Aves; order Falconiformes; family Falconidae; genus Falco; species Falco rusticolus. The sequence continues at coordinate 15,506,078 of NC_051192.1, read as the reverse complement.
AAGTCACACAGCCAAAGATATGTTAACCAGTTAATTTACTTTTTCAGATGTAGTTCATAAAAATGGGGGTTGACTCCTCCATTTAGAGAAGGCAGAGTCAGAGTCAGGTCTTAAGTTTTATTCTTTTTTGTTTGTTTGTTTTTTAAACAACCTTATTGAAAAAGAAAGTTAAAAAATTAAAACAACAAAATAATTGAACAATTTCATTTGGAATGAACCTCTGAAAGGTTTTAGTTCAATCTCCCACTCAAAGCAGTGTGAACTTCAACATTACACAAGGTTACTCAAGGTCTTGTCCAGTTTGGTTTGGAGTATCTTCTTTAAAGATGAAGGTTCTGCAATCTCTCTGGGCCCAAGTTCCAGTGTCTGATAGTTCTCTCTTTCTTTTTTTTAAATATCTAATTATAACTTCATTTATTGTCCCTCTGGTCTTTTGTCTTGTCTTTGTGCATCTCAGATGAGAATCTGGCCCTGTCATCTCTGTAAACCCCCACTGGGTAGCTGAAGACAGCAACTAGATTGCTCCTTGCCCTTCTTTTCTCAAGGTGGAGAAGACTGAGTCCCTTCAGCCTTGCACAAAATGTGCTTTAGTCTCCAACTATCTTAAAAGCCTCCACTGGACATGCCCCAGTTTCACAATATAGGGCTTCTTGCAGACCAAACACAATGGAATAATTGCTTCATCCAATCTGATGCTACATTTTTGCTAATGTACCCTGTACAGAGTTGGTCTCCACCACTGCAAGACTGCACTGCTTACTCATTTATAGCTTGTTGTCCATCCAGCATCCTTTACCACGGAACTGCTACATAGCTGTTAAATCCCCAGCCCATGAGGTCTTATTAAATCTCTCTATCCTGGGTGCAGACTTCTGAGTTTGTGTTTGTTAAGTTTCTTGAAGTTCTTGCCAGCTCACCCCTCCAGCTTAATTCCTCCTCATTGTCAGTCCTGCTCTCTAGCAGAGAGATTCAGGTTTGGATTCTCCATACTGAAGAATCATCCTCTTCTGGTGTACAGGAACTGGAAAAAAATGTCAAGAATAGAAAGGGCCTCACAGAAAAAGGAAAAAATAAAAATCCACCCACACTTTTATGTATTTTGAAGCCCAGAGAAAATTAATTGTGTGAGACAACTGAGCCAGCAAAGACATAACAAGGCTGACTGTAAGTTAAAGACAGACAGATTTAAATCAAAAAGCAGTCATGACTTTTGAGCACTGAAATAAACAACTGGGATGACTGACGGACTCTCCAGTTCTTGATGTCTTCAGATTAGGTCCAATTGTCTCTCAGTGTGAACTACTTCAGCCAAACACAAATTACTGGTCTTGACACAAAGAAGAGTGGATGAAATGCAATGGCCTGTAGCATGCAGGAGGAGAAACTGAATTATCTAATGGACTGTCCCAAGTTAAAGCTTTTGAATTTATGAATAATGTCTGGGACAAATTTGTTGCTGAAACGATACAGTTGCTTGTAACGATCCCTGCTCATTCTGTTGTGTAGCTGCTTTTCTTGCCAAATGTAACCACATAATGTTTCCAGGCAAATGGGCATTGAGGCACATATCATTCCAGGAATTTTTTTGTTCCAACAGGACTAATAATACAAATATTGCATTAAATTCTATAGCATAGATGTGAACAGATGCAGGGTAGATAAATGTATATCCTACTTATATTTATATCTACTTTTATTTCCTATATACACACACCATATGAAAATTAAAACATATACATATAACATATAAACCCAAACAAGGATTTAAGTAAAAAAAAAAATAAATAAAACACCAAGAAACACTCATAAATTAACAATTACTTCAACTAGTAATTACTATGCACTACATGGGATCTCCATGCCAGCGGATGGGAGAGGCACGCATTTTCCAAGGCAGCATTTACCCAATTCATGATCACCATTTCTCATCTCCCACCATGCATCCCTGTAAAAAGCCTGGCCTGCTATAGCCAACAGGTGCTTCTCAGTGGAGCTGCTCCCCAGCCAGTCAAACCACAACCTGCATGGATGCAGAGAGGTAGTTCATACCATGCAGAAGACTTCAGATTTTTCTTGGGTGGAAGGCATAAGATCCCTGTGGGGCGGTTCCTCTGTCTTGTCCAGATCTGTTCCTCTGCCTTCCAGCATATCTGCTTTCCTCAGTCTGGTGTCATCCATGGACTTGATTAGGGTAAGTTCTGTCTTCTTCACGTCATAGATAAACACCCTGGGATAGACTGCTGAGCAGCAAGCCTCCAGGTAGAGTGCAAACTATTCAGCACTACCTTTTCAGCCTGACCTAGCCAGTTTCTCACCCATTTAATCATCCACCCATATTATGGTCCAGAACCATACAACAACTTATAGTGAATTTTCACATTCAGCCCAGTATTTAGTATTTTACGTGACGAGTAGGTGTACAGGAATGAAAAGCCATCCATTTTTAGAGTTCTTGAACTAATTCCACCTTGCCCCTTCATGGTGCAAATGAAACCATATCTACAAGAAATAGCTCTTAAGCCATATCTACAAGAAATGTTGTTCCTCTTGCAAACAAAATCTATATTTCCAGTTCAAATGCATTGTTCTATTTTTGGCCTGAAATCCATCCTAGCAGAAGTCCAAGGATTCCACCCATTATTGCCACAGAACCTTCAAATTTATCGGGATGTTATTAGAGAATTATTGCCCCAGAATTATTGTGTTCTCCAAGAGAAATTCAGCCCCCCTAAAAAACAGAGGAGCCAGCCACTCATGTCATGTGTTTGCGTGAGGGTTATAAGCTATGTTGTAAATATAATAAGAGACGTGTAACATTTTTGAAGATTCCTGTTTTTACAGTAATTAATTTACAAAAAAAAAAAAATAGTTCCTGAAACAGGCACTGCCACCAGATAATCAAGAGTGAGAAAGAGAGAGAGATGAGGAGAGAGAAAAAGCTGGCTCCATGCAGGGCCTTTTTGCTTACAGCTATGAGACAGTACTGCACTTTCTCCTAATAACCTTGACCTGCTTTTCCTGGCTCAGCAGTAGCATCTGTGTCACATCGGCTTAGCATCTGTTTATCAATCTAACAGCACAAACCTGATTCCTGCTCCTATTCTCTTTAGTGCTCACAATATTAAAATGACTGAATTAAACCAGCAGAGTTCAGTAGGAACGAGACTTGGAGATGGGAACAGCTCTGCAGAAAGAAAAGAAAGGGGAGGGGGAGACGCAGGGAGGGGGGGAGCCATATGTAGGAGCTCCTTTTATTTATTCTTGATGGATTTAAAGGAGAAAATTGTTACAAATAATCACTACTAAAATCTCTTGTGCAGAATTCAGGGCCACAAGCTTTCAAAACGGAGAAGCTAGGAATCATCTCAGATTTTTTCCATGGATCTTAAAAGACATGGCAAGTACAATGAGGTAATAAATTACAATCTGCCTGCAGTCTCTGCCTCCAGGTAAAAGAGCAAAACACCAGTGAATAGGATTTAGCACAGATCTTTAATAAGTAGGGTGAAAGATATTGGGAACTCCCCAGGCTTGTCCCTGTGGTTTCCTTTTCCCCTTTTGCTGCCACTGTTACGCTCTTTCCAGTTTTTTGAGATGTTTCCAAGCATAAGGACTGTTCTGAGTCTGAGGCATTTTTTTCATATTTACTGCTGGCCTGAGAAGACGTGGATGATGCCTGCACACTTAACCCCTTCAGAAGTCCCATGTTGCAGGAGGGCTTCTGTTGCTTGCAAAGGCATAGCTCACCCCATACAAAACAGCTCCTGACCCCAGAGCTGTTCCAGAAGAGAGGAGAGCTGTCAGCTGGGGAGTTCAGTTGCATGAAGTAGGCTAAAACCGAGGTGTCAAATAGGCAAATGTTATTATTTATTTTTTAGCATCACCATGCCCAGAGCAGAATGAAATCAGAGCCCTACTGTGCTATGAACACACAGCATACTGTTTGGCTTCCGATCTCCCACCTACACAGAAACTAAGACAACAGGAAAAAGAGGGGGGGGAAAGAACAGGAGAAATTATCTAATCTGCTGGAAACTGCTTCATGAGTCTGAGGTATTCCAGACCTGAGTAAGGTCTCATGAGCACCCAGCATTTAAACCATAAAACAGAATAATAAAACAAATATGCCCCAAATTAATAAAAACACACACTGCCTGCCATACCAGCACAAATTGCCAAGGCTTTGGGGTTTTGTCTCATATAAAAGAAAGTTTTTTCCAGTGTCACAGAGATCACTGGATATGTTGCTGATGCACCGGAAAATTTATTGGGTACTGATTTGGACAGGTATTTCACCCAGAGACACACTGAGCACCCCCCTACTGAAGTATCCTAAATAATTTTCTGGAGATCTCCTATACTTGCTTGCCCTGAGAACTCCAAGATCAAAGGCCAAAATCTAACAGTGGTGTGGCTGAATGCCAGTGGCATGTAAAAGGACCTTTTACAATAACATCATTACTTATCCTTCCTTCAAAATGCATTAATGGAGACTTTGGACTACATCTACAGTAGTGCAAGTCCAGCTGCTCCACCAGATTTTGTCCCTCCATCCATGAGTCACTGATTGTAAATAAGGGGGGAAATAGATGGAAAGAAGGGACTCATTGCAGTTACACAAACTACCAGCTATCAAAACCATATGACTAGATCTCAGTGTGAGGTAAATACATGATTTACAGGCTAATTCACTGCTCAGGCCACCTCCAGTGAACTTAGATTAGTCAAGAGATGAGTTTGAAAGAGAAAACATATGCAAACAATTGCTGAACCTCCAAAGAAAGTTTCTTCCACAGGGAAGCAAAGGATAAAATGATTTGGACTATAGATCTGTGAAGGAGCAGACAGCTAACACCTATTTTTATCCAATTTAGTTATTCCAGAATTCTTCCTAATGTAACAGTGCACACAGCTATGATACAAACTTGCAATCTGAGCCCTTTTTGCTTTTTTATTTTTAACAGCTTTTCACTCTCTGTGTGTTACTTCACATTTTGTCCGAGAGCAGTGCCAGAATCTCATAGGAAAACTCACCCAATGTCATCAAGGTTGTAGGATTTCACCTATAGTTCATGCAGGGAAGCTTTATTGCCCCAGGGTTACTCAGAATCTTTCCCTAGCTCATTTTTTCAAAGGCTGGGCTTGATTCGCATCAGTAGCTGTCCAGATTTCACTTTAGGATCCCTTGTGCCTCAGGCTGAAGACAGAGAGTGCAGGAGGTGAACAACAGGTTGGGTTTGAGATCTGGCTTTTATGGAAACCTGGACTCTATAACTACAGGATTACATTTATGTATAAAATAGGATATAGTTTTAAGAACACGATAGCTGATCTCGAGAATAGAGCTAACTTTCATCCAGGAGGCTTTTTGGAGCAGCCAAGAGCTGGTCAAACCAAGAGTAAAATCAGCAGGAAGGTGTGAAAAAGACTGGTTTGAGATATATGGAACTGAAGAGTTTAGGCAAAGCGTGTGACAATATAAAAAGACAGTCTCTTTTTTTTCATTATTTTTACATCTGTAGAAGCAATCTAGGTAAGGTGCTGACAGTTCCCACTGAGCTGCAGCACGGCAATATCACTGAAATGTAGGAGCATAGTTGTCATGAGGAGTGTATTAAAGTCTCTGTTTATAACCTGTTTAGGAAGGAGCAAATGACCAAGAGACAGTATTACGGGTACGTAACGGTGGCTTTCCTACTGAAGACGTTCCTACTTGTAAGTGCCTAAGGAGATGAGCCTGCACAACAGCTCCCTAGGTCTCATCTGCCCATTAGTTCACATCTCTCCACCAACAGCTTATGAAATCTTTAGCTAACTTAAATCTATTTTAACAAAGAGGTAGCAAGAGGAGAAAAAGAAGACGAAACTTGTCTTTACATGGCTGTGAAGCCAGCCATGTAAAATATGCCCAGACCAAGCCAAATTCAGCAAATATTGATTGAGCAGCTAGGCAAGCTGAAGAATAACAAGGGTCAGGTACTGGGACAGAGCTGGGATTGATAGACGGGAGGACAGTGTTCTGGGGAGGAACCAGAGATTTTACCATGGGGCCACATGGAAGGGGGCACCACGGTCTTGGTTATATAGGTATATAGTGTATGGGGTTCGTTGACTCTGTTCCATTCAGAACAGTTTTGTTTTGATATTACTGAAAGTTTAGAAATTTGAGATCTCAACAGACTATTGATCATGCAAATGTGTTATGTCTGCATATGCAGATCTGCTGTCTTATAAAGTCTGGCTGAGGTATTTGAGAAAGCAGGAGATGTCTCAGATCAGTGAATCAAACAGTCCGAGTTTCAATCTGAGCAACTATCCATAATAATAAAAAAAAATGGAAGAAAATCTCTTTTTAATGGGAGACTTCAATTTGGGAGACATATGCAGCCAGCAGTAAACTTCTCTTCATATTTAAGAAAAATATAAAGATGAATTAATTATGGTCTGGCAGTTGGTGGTAGCCTAGGGACCAACTGTTATTATTAGATTGCACTCAACAGAGACGAGGACAGAACAAACCAATAATAAATACAGTTGACTCTCCAAAATAATTCATTTCTCAAAACTGGGAAATTAGAATGTGATTTAATGGGTAAGGGGGAAAAATCTGGAAAATGAGAAAGAACATTGGGATTTTTTTAAAAAGGGGTTTATGAAGCTGTGAGTTGAACTTTGAGTAAAAGTAAAACTTTGTTCAAAGGCAAAGGAAATGCATTAATTAGAAATAAGAATGCAACATGTGACAATGGGAAAGAAAGAGACCTTAACACACACAGCAATATAAATTAAACATTATAAAGTGTAGAAAATTGATAAGGGAAGCTAAAGACATCAAAGAAAATCCCATGGTTAGTAGGATTAATGACAATGAACTTAATTTTTAGGAATAATTAGGAACGAACTAAATCCTACAAATATCATAAGACCACTTAGTAATGGAAACTGCAAAACTGTTTAAACCATACAGTGTAGGGTCAGGTCTCCATACATTTCTGTTTATCTAATAAGGCTTGAACAATTTGCATCCTCAAAGAATTTATACACTGAGGAGTGCTCTGGATCCTGTAATTTTAAAAGTCATTATTAAATTAGTCTTATGCCAACTTTTCTGGTATTTTTTCTAGGGTCAACTTCAAAGTAATCAGTCTATCCTTCTTGTCAGTTCATTTATCTCAGTTTTTAAATATACTGATATGACACCAGCATATTTTGCTTTTCTAGAATTTCTTTGTTATGCCAAGATTATTAAAAATTAGCATCAGCGACTGACTGTGTGATTCTGTGATGAGATTACAAGTCCATTTGATAGACTATGTAGGTAACCTAATATGTCTGAAGGCATTTAAAATTACTACCACATAATCTAACACACACCAAAAGAACCTCACTCTGAACTTCAAGGAAATTCCATAGCAAGAAAACAAGCATTCTGTGGAACAGAAACTGAACAATAACATTAAAAAGATAGGCTTCACAGAGGAACAAGCCCTGAATAAAAGTTGTTTCAGATTAATTTCATGGAGAACAAAATTGGCTATTCAAAAATTCCATGGCCTGAAAACAAATGTAAAATGAATGCTGTTAAAATATATTAAAATCAGCATAGAAAGGCACAAAATATAGGAACAAGCAACCAAGCAGAGTATCCTAAATATCTTGGTAAACCAAGTTCAGAAAAAAGATATGTCTTCATACTGTTGCAAAAAACATGAACAAGGAATGAGGTCATATCTACAGAGTGGTGTCTATGTGAAAAGGACCCAGTATGATGCTGGAGCAGGAACAAGGGCTCTGGCAAAACGTTCAGGCAAACAGAAGTTATGAGCACCATAGAGTGAGAAAGGGTTGAACACAACAGTCTGTGAAATAACCAAAGCTTAGTCTGGGTGATCTAATGGACCCTTCTGGACTAAGCTGTGAATGTTGGTGAGACTTCTTTCATCTGAATGGATTTGTCTATTCCCAGTTAGACATTCCAGGATATTATTTCTGAACGCAGTGAAATATGTAGTGTTTCATAGCTACATGGGTTTTCTAAGCTAGAAGGGACCATTACAGTCTGACCTCATGTATAATGGGGTTACTCTAGCTATTTTGCAGCCTATGGCCCAAAACATGTTGCTGCACTTGCTCAGAAGAATATGAACATGCCATTCAGGAGATCTGAACCTGATCTTTGATTGCTAAACAGCCAAATTAATCAGAAGCTCATAAATTAAGATTAAATGACTTAAAAAATGCTTCCTTTCTACCCCTGTTGATGTGGCCAGCTGCCAACTCTCCAACTCTGTCTATACAATGGACTAGTCCTAGGTAATATACCTTAGAATGTAAATTATTCCAGTTTTTCACAACAGTTTTTTACCAAATGGTTCTTGTATCAAATCAAAATCTTTTGCACAATCAGAGATTTTTGTTTTTGTTTTACAAATGGTGCTAAAATGGGTTCCTACCTAACTGGCTTAGTCCTATTCTTTCAGTTATCCTTTAGTTTAGTCCAACAAAATTTTAAGTGATTTTTTAACTTTCCCATCAGCATCCATATTCCCTTTATGGTCAACAGTTAGAGGGTGCTTTAGAAGACTTGCAAAGGAAGACTTTTTTTTGCTGCAATGGACATTCAGCTTCGCTTGACTTTCCTAGACAGACACAGCCACATATACATGCACAGACACACAGAGGAAGAAAAAGAACCACTTATGAAGAGTGAAAGGCACAGACCAATGGTTTTGCATTTTTCTGAACTGGCATCACCATATTTTGTCTAAGTTAATAGGGTAAGCAAAATATGAACTTCCAAGGAGAGCTTCAAAGTTCAGAACACTGTCTTTTCCAGTCTAATTTTTGTCTCGTCCAAGAACAGGATAGTTTTATAAAAGTTTTTTTCTGACTCCATGTTTGAATAGTCTTAAATGCCTCATGTCACCAAGGGCCTGATCTATTCATGGCATAAATTAGAGCATCCCCAAAGCTACTGTAATTTGCACCGCTATGCTCATAGAACAAGGAACTTGTTCTAATGGCAGGGAAAGTGTGGTTTGAAGGAGTGTCCCAGATAGTGTGATTTTACTTACTCTCTTGACACCAAAGAGCAGTTTATACAAGAGCTACTAAGCTTGCTTTTCACCATCTGGAGATTTACCCACGCAGAAGAAATTCCCAAGGGGACGGTTAAACTGGTTTTCCAACTGCAAAACAGCCTCAGCAAAGACCAGCATCTGGCCAAAGTATCCTGTCAGGGACCTATGCTCACTGTGCATAACATGGTTCATATTATTCTTGGTTTATTTTCTTCTGTCACTTGAGACGATGGGGGCGGGGGGGGGGGGAAGCAGCAGATAGAGAGGAGAAAGGCAGGCAGAAATTATGTGAAAAATACTATATTTTTCAGAAACTGTAAATTTTCAACTGGTACAACCTTCTTTCAGAGCACACAACAGCACCATTTTCTAAAAGACCTGTGACTTTGTCCTCGAGCCACTAGTTAATCTTCACAATGCTTTTGTGTCATCTCCCACTGGCAAACTGCAGCACACCACAAGTACTGTGAATTGCTCTTAGATTTTTCACGGCTGGGATTGTCTTCATTTCCTGACAGGACTGAACAAATCTGTTCATCCTGTCTTGCATTTCCAGTCACCCATTCTCATCCACTAAAGAGAACACTTCATCTCTAAGAGCTTTTGGAGAACTATCCAGCCTTAGTCTCTTACCTCCAATTCACCAGCAGCGCTAACTGAAAAATCCCATCATTTCTCAAATTTTTGCTCTCCACAGCTCCATCTGATCTATAGCAGATAAGTTTTTATCACACTGCTAGTCTACAGTACTTGCAGATCAGTGCACAACGAACCCAACTTGAGTATGAGTATGTCATACTATATGCTTGTCTCCAGCCTATGTAGTACTTCTAACACGATGAAGAGTTTTGGGGAACTACTTACACATCCCAAGGTCTGGACAAGCATCTTTCCTACCCGACCTCTTTATGTGGAAAGATCTGTTTGTTCCAATAGCTTGCTTATCAGTGTCTTTTCCAGTCTCCTTTTGATGAACAACTTCTTACTGTTTCCCTCCCACAAAAAAAACCCAAAAACAAACAAACAAAAAAAAAAAACCAATCATCCAGGTAGTTCTTTTCCCATCAGCCCAGGTATCTCTCATCATTGCTCCTTAGGAATGTATTTATTAGGTCGAATGCTTAATTCAAGATTTACTTTTTACTTTACCCGTTACCTATTTTTACTGGTTGTTACCCGACATGTTCCCAGCTCTCCAACACCCTCAGCCATTCTCTACACCTGTGGTTGGCACAAGGCTGCCAGCATCTTATACGTTGTCCATGAACCTCCTGCTGCCTGAATCCCTTAAATCCATCTTCATTCAGATTATTTCTACAGTGTACTACTGGAAAAGTAAAAAATCCTAAGCATCACTTTGACTGTCTTTTGTACCTTAAGCTTCATTATCAACCCTCCAACAGTCTCTCAGCATCTCTCTCCCTTCATTTTTTCATCAGATTTTTCATTATGAAAAATTCTTATATGTTTCTAATGTCCTATGCTATCTGTATCTTCTATTATCTTTTTTCAGTACGATTAGATAGGCTTGTGCATTTTGTTATTGCTACCGTTTGTTGGTTCTAACACGAGAACAGTGTATACAAAAATATGGTTTTTTCCCTTTTTGCTTTTAATAACCCCATACTTGGGAAATACCTGGGGTTTTGTTTTTCCTCCAATGGGGTATTTATTCCTCTGAGACACTGGTCAGCTAGGAGAATATTTATGTGGTAATAAAAAACTTTAACAGAAGGTTGTTTGGATCTAATAGTCTCAGGTATTTCAACACATCTTTGCTTGTCATGTGTCATGCTGAATTACATCGTGGCCTGCATGTGCAGCAACCCATAATGTAACCCATGTAATATAGTTTGAAATGTAATGTAGTGGGAAGGGGGCTAAAAGAAAAAACAATCTTCTGTGCTGGATAGAAGCTGTGGATCCAGAAAGAAAGGAATTTCAAACTGTCGGGGAATGGGAAAAGATTAAACAGTAGCTCAGCAGCAAGCCTACAAAGAAATCTGCAGTGACAGAGTAATGATACCTGTAACACATTACATTAACATTAATAACTTTCATTAATATTTTTCCGTCTTACAGAACAGATCATTTTTTGTCTGAGTCATCAAATGACTACTAAGTGTTCATTTGTCAATTCACTTGGCAAATTATAAATGGATGATGATTAAAAATAAATACAGAAAGGTAAATAAATATTCAGAGAGGATCAGTGACTGGCTAGGACAGAGAGATAGAGACATGGAGAGAAATCAGGTGTCCTGATTCTCAGAACTGAGCTTTAACATTTTGGTAACATCTCTTTCCACCCCTCATGCAGTTACACCAATATACCCTGGCTCCAGAAAAGCCTTGCTTCTTCACTGAACAGTGTGGCTGCGTCAGGGAGGAAAAGAGAGGAGAAAGGGTACAACAGATTTCCATTTGAGGTCAAGGAATGGAAAGGATTCTCTTCTTACCGAGTATCTGATTCTCTACAGAAATAATGTGGTTTGCCTAGATGGGGGGGGGGGGGGGGGGGGGGGCGGTGTGGAATAGCAGAAGAAAAGAAAATCTGTTTTTTTCTGGCAGAAATGGTGAAATTTCACCCTTCAGCAATTTGGTGAAAACTGATAGCTGTGGACACGTCTTAGCCTGTGTAGCATGGCAAAAGGCTGCACCATGCGAACTGGCATATGCAAAGAGAGAGAGAAAAAAAACATAATAATTGTACTTTAAAACTGTGTGCCAGGCTGTCCAGCTCAGTTAACCTGCTCTGCAAGCCCTGCTGGCTTGCACAGGGCTGGTGTAAACCCTGAGAGGAGAGATCTGTGCTCCATTTTGCCAGCTGAGAATCCAGCGCATGGTAAAAAAAAACCCTATGAACCACTGGTGAAGGGGCTGTACTTGGGGAATACGTTTTTTAACTAACCTGTGCTTGGTTACCGTCCTTCTTTCCTGCACAGAATGCCAGCAGGGATCACAACACAGACCAGACCAGCTAGGTCTAGCTCATCTTTGGAGCTGCAGCTGCAAGCAGGGTCTTGACACAGCTTTGCAGGACAGGGAAATAGAGGGCAAGACACAAGGGGCATGGTGAAAAATCCCAAAAGACAACAAAACATGTTAGCTTTATTTTGCACAAATCAACACTGGAAAATAAGTTCGATTTTAAAACCAGAAAAAAGTGGCAGAGGACAATTTGTCACTGCAAAAGGCCATTACATTTAGATCAAGAGTCTTCTAGTGAACAATCAGTATTGACCAGGCTTCTTTTGCCTTTGAATGTAATGATGAATTAAAACATTAATGTTAATAACATTTATTACATCACAATTTCTATACAATGCCATATATTATTTTCAAAGCAGAGCAGAGCATTTGAATTGCTAATATAAAATTAAAATTAACATTGCAGTCTATTATTGTTATTAAACTCCCAATTAAATCTCAAGATCATCTGGATTTGAAACAATAAAAAATTCCAAGGGTTTTTTCTTGCATTAAACAATATTCAGTTCACCATTTAGCTCATCTCAGTGTGTGCCCCAAAACGGAATGCTGCTTTCAGCGACGTGCTGCAGTGAGAATTGCTCCAGAATGTAAGTGACGTAACAGGAACAGGGACAGCATTCAGGACTAAAGTAACATCAGACATGAATGAACACTTGAAGTCCATTTGAATGATTTTTTGTCAATAATTAGGGAAATGTTGCCATAGAGAATTCAGTAGGAAGCTATTAAAGTGCCAGGTTATAATACCTCCAAGTGTCTAGTGTTATTTCAGATGACCCAGGGTACCCGAAACAGCCACATAAGTCTGGCAGATATTTCCCAGGATCTATAGGAGACCAATGGCCACGTGGTCTGGCAGCTGGAAGCCAGGTAGAAAACCTAGAGTATCTCAAATGGCACTGAAGACTTAAGTTTAGGAATGTAAGTTGAGCCCCCTGTTTCTCTTCATTGACTATAAACGGAACTGGAAGAAACTGGTTCTAATATGGACACATGGATCTATTCATTCACTCACACGTAGGCATCTTGTGCCATCTGAGACATCATAGGTTTCCCCCCTGGCCTCCAGCTGCCACTCCAGAAGGCTGCTGGTTTCCATCAGTCCTATGTCATATCTGTCAGTGTCATGCAGATGCCTTGGATATCTAGAAGTGCCTCAAATGGCATGAGAAGCCTATGTCAAGGCAACAGAATTCTGCTACTGTGATAGCATTCAGCTTCATGTTCAGACAAAGCTCCAGATTTAGTTATTAAACACAGGCTTCTAGTGATATTTGAGATGCTTCAACATTCCTGAGACATCTGCACAGCACTGGCAGATGTGACAGAAGCCTTACAGGAGACCCACAAGGTTTGGAGCAGAAACTGGAGGCCAAATGGAAACCTTAGTGCCAGCAGAGACACAATGTGTGTAGGGAACTGCTTCTTTTCCCCAAGTCAACATAGCCAACAGTCTAGTCAACTGTCCAGATGACCAGATGGAGGTGTCTACTCCGAGATGAGATTGCTACCTGCTCAAGCTCTGGGGGCTGCATTGATAAGATCTCCCTTGAGTTATGGGAACTTCAGTACACAGCCTAGGTAAAGGCACTGCCCTTACGGATGCAGTTCTGAAACTGGGTTCTAACTCAGTGTTTGTTGGATGAATCTCACCCTCAGAATTTAGAGGAAGGAGTTAGCATCTTTTTTGAATTAAGGAACACATTTTTCTGAAGAAGGTTTCATCCTAAGGTCTCCACTATTTCCAATGGTCTCTCAGGCACTCATATATAAATAATAGGGGAAGAGATGACACATTTGGCTAGTTCAGCTTAGACGTGGAATTCTCCCTATGATCTCTGTGGTAGGTTCAAATAGGAACACTTTGACTGAGCTCTTCAACTCTTTGCCAGCAAGTTTGGAGCTCAGCAGAGGTAGCTTTTTCTAGTAGATTCTGGATATCCCACTTGATGCTCCTACAGTTAATGCTGGCACTTGAGTCAAAGTGAGGTAGCTCTTCAGTGCATCTACAATAGACTGAAGATGTTGCTTTAAGAGGAGGGGTGTGAGGAGTAGTGTAGACATAGTCCATAGCGTGGTAAAGTGTTATTCTCCCCAGGAGTTAAGGAAATGTCATGTTCTGCTGAACATCTATGCTTTTCAAAGCTTTCTGCCCCTGCCCTTATTAGGCAGGATGTGTGTATCTATACTTCTGCAAAGGGTCATCTTGGGGCAGATTTGAGATTAATTTCACTTCCTAATTGAATCACTAACCTTGCTGAAGTGACTTTTTCAGATTTGGAAAATGTTGGCTTTGACCTCAAAAGCATTCCTGCCTGGCCTCAAATTCTCACTCGGTCCTCTTTGCCTTGCCATGACATTACATGACACACATCAGGAGGCAATGCAGGCTGTGGCAGAAGGGTCCAGGCATAACTGGCCATGAACAATGATGGGATTTGAGGGCAGGTTGCGTACGTGGGAAATCTGGTCTCAAGGAACTGAGCTTCAGTAACACACACAGCTAAAACTCTTCCAAGACCTCACTCTGCACATATGTAGCCAATGAGATTTCAATATTGAATAAGGAATCACTTTGAAATTCCATCTACCTTGCCTTTTTCCTCCTTTACAGCATTTCAGGGGTAACACAATAGCCAAGTAATGCAATAATAACAAAAATAACTAACAAGCTACGCTTGATTCCACTGCAGCACAGCCTATAAGGGCAATCTTTTCTTTCTTTTAATAATGCTTTTATGCACAAATTAACAGAATTATGCCCTAATTATAGTGGATTTTTTTTTATTTGCCACTGGGAGGAAATACAGCAGATGAAGCTGTTTGAGAGTGCATGGCTCATACAGCTGTATTAAATGCTTCCAACTGCTGTCTTTATGGTTGTTAACAAGTCAGGACCAGACACGCATGCATTTTCTGAGTGCCTTTGAGGATGGCATGGATTATACTTGTATTTTTATTAGAGCTGCTCAACTCATTCGCTGAAAAATAATGTCTGACCATGCTTTCAGAACTGTCATCTACAACTCAACAAGAAATAAATGGATCCCTAAAGACAGACAAATCACATTGCACATAACTTGAGGTCTGAAAGTTAGTTGTCTGTATCCAGTCTAGACCACTTAAACCTCCTTTGGAATCAACACGGGAAAATAACCAGTTCCCGAGGGAATTCATTTCTCCCTGGAAGAGATGTGTAGAGTAGATCACCAAATGGACTCCCAGAAGATCTTTATTTCTTTCCATCAATTTTAAAGAGAGCCTGGAGTGAGTATTTCCCAGATAGAAGTCTGATTTTTAGACATGTAAATTTGGGTGAGATGAATCCTACACAAAATGCTTCATTCTTTTAGGATACAAGATAAAACTGAACAAAATCAGTGGGAAGCCTTACACAGTCTATAGCAGGCAGGATGAAAAAAAGTCAATCATATCTCCCGACCCTACTAGCTTCTGCACCTTCCTCCTCCCTACCTATAGACTGAGTTGTTCATTCCTGTCCTGCTGTAATCAGTACATGCCTCGTTATACCCACACAGGTCAGATTACAGGCTGGCAGCATGGAAGTCTAGATTTGGAATCACTTTGGCCTTGTGATATTTTGGGTGCCAAGTGTGAAACAGGTGCCTGATTTTCATAAAATCATGATCACACATGCTAACCCACACCAAAGCAAATAAAGCAAAGTTGTTATCCAAAACCAAAGACATCCAAAGTAAGCAGCTTTCAAATATAGATTTTCAAAAGCCATAGCTTATATTGTCATCTCATGTCATTGGTGTAAATCCAGAATAACTTGAATAGTTCCATTAACAAAACAGGTGTCAGTTCTTCAACTGCTGGTGAATCCAATAGACCAGGTTCAGATTACGGACTACTGATGAGTCTCAATAAAGTTTTAAATATTCAAAAATTTTATCTTAATTTCCAAAACATAGCTCAGCAAACAGTTTACACTGAGAAGATCATTTTCCTTTTTTTTTCTCTCTTTCATCAGGCTGTCCATCAACAGGAGTTTGCACATCATCCTCAGCAAATGTTTGTAACATCTGAAGATCATCGTAGCACAATACAGTCAGGGACAGATCCCAGCAGGAATAAAATTCCATTTAGAAATTGTTAAGTGTGGTTCATTTTCATCCCAGTCTTGGATGATATAATAGGAACAAGAGGTGGATAAGATCAGCTAGATAATATTAGTTCTCAGGTTCCTAGTTCTGCCTGGGAAGTTTTTCCTTCTTGTTCACTGAAGAGTGTCCAGTTCTCAGAGGAAGCAAGGTAGGTGGCTATTTAGCCTAGCAAGAAATTTAAAGTGACAAAGGTTAAAAAAATCATAAGCTTAATTCATGTATTATGTTTGCAATAAGTGAGAATTTTTGTTAGAACTGGCAAATTACTAATAATGATCAAGCCTTTTTTTTTTTTTTTTTTAAGAATTTTTTGAGGAAATAAGAAATTTTATGGGCACTGAGGAGAAGCAGAAGTCCACTTGCCTAACAGAAGAACAGAATAAAAACAGTCCATGCATGAAAAAGTCCACCAATTCCTCACACAGACCAATTAAACCAAAGAAGAATGTTCATTTGATGTTGAATTTAACATGTAAGGCTTTGACTTCAATTCCCATCTCTGACCTATAATTTCTGTATGGCTTGGTTAAAACATTTACTTTCCCTGTATTTTTGACTTTTTCATATTTATGGTGGGAAAATAATAGTTCTTTTCCTCATGGGGAGTTGTATAGCTCATTATTGTTTGATAGATGTCTTCTGAGGATGCTTTAAGTAGAATCATTTGTCTCTTGAGGCCAAAATGACCTCCCCAGGTCCCTCTTGGCCCAATTTTCTAGGCCTCTGTGATTGCTTTTTAGATGCTGCAGTAATAGGCAGCGTATGATGACCTAGACAGATACTTTTAAATGACTCAACCAACAGAGCATCTGTGGTTACCTCTGGGAGACTCTCACAAATGATCTAACAGACATTTAAGAAGTTTGTCTAGATATCCAACCTCATTTTCCCTTTGCTTGATTTCATCTCATTGCCCCTAGTTATGAATCTGTGAAACACCCTCAACAATCCCTCTCCTTCCTCACTGCACACATCCTTCAAATGCTCACAGGGCTGCCAACGCCTTCTCACAACGCAGTTGGGGACAGCAGGGAAGAGGAGCGGATGAGCACCTCTTCTGAGCCCCCAAGCACTCAGGAAGAGAACACACTGCCTGCAGAGATGCCCATGTGGATTGTCTATATTAGAGCAGTGAGCACCTGAGGAGAAACCCACCTGGTGAGTAAGCTTGCTTTCATTTAAAAAAAAAAAAAAAACCATGAAACAGTGTTTGCCTTACTATCTTAATTCAAGCACTTAATTAAAGCCAACAGAGGATTCTAAAGTGAGGAGAAAAATTAGAGCAACAACTTTTTAATTATGCTGTAGGCATTTTCTCTCTTACTTATCCTTTCTCCAAAAATCAAACAACTCTTCCTCTAAACACACATTTAGACAAAGACGATGGCACAGTGATATTATGGGCTAGTGCTTGTTTAGTGCTTAGCAAGCAAGTACTGGAGGTTCTTTGCCCAAATCCATGACCTAAATCCATGACCTAAATTACCCCTTAGCAGGGACCCTGCTAAGCAGGATCACCCGGGGTCAATCCTTAGCATCCCTTCCCCCAAGTCAGAGGAGAGGAGAAGAAGAAGGGACAGGAGGTAGCTTAAACGGTGCTTCCTTCCAGGAACCTCTACCAAGTGGAAAAACTTTCTAGTCATGCAGGAGTGTTGTTCTTCCAGTGGTACAGCAAGTTGCCACCTGCCTCCAGACAACAGGAGAAATTAAAAGACTCCTGTCATCTCCTGGAGCAACACAGCTGCTGGCTGTCAACAGCAAAAAGCTGAACCTGTATCACCCACTCTTGTTCTGCATTATTACTAGATGCCTAACAAAAAGTTTTATCTTCACAGACAGCAGGTGATTTTATATTACCTGGCATGGATGAAGTAATGTTGATATGGATATGGTCAAGCTTTAAAAGAAGGTCCTCCTCAAGTCTGATGGAAATAGCTTAATGCAGGACCCACTGTAAAAGAAAGAGGATGTTCTTGTCATATCAAACCATGTAAAAATATGAACGGAATTGCTTCCTTTCTGAGTGTAGTGTCTCCTGTGATTTTAGCAGTCCTGCCTGCTTAAAGGTGCCCTGGGTCATTCTCAAAAGGAGAGAGGTGATATAATCCTCCTTCTAGAAAAGGTCTGACTTAGCAGTACTCTGATTTGTGCAGAGCTTCATTCAGAAAGACACATTGATTGAAGTAGATCTTACCAGGGTAAGTCTCAGTGAATCACATCCACAGTTGCATCAAAAAAGCATATTAAAGAACTGGGGTCTTAGGAAAGTGAACCTAACACCACACACAAGAACTTAAGCATCGGTTCAGCACAGTCCACACAAAACTCACCTTTCAAACAACCCTCTTACCTATGTTCGCTCTGCCATCAGTTGCTGGAATGACTAGTTCCACTAACTGCTCAACTGGCACGTGGTGGGTTTTTTTCTTATGGTCTAGAAGAAAAAGAAGTAAAATGAAAACTGAAAGGAAGGGAACATTTTGAACATTCTGCTGGTTGTCCATAGTCACACAGACCTAAAGACTAATCAAACTGTCTTGCTAATGATGAGGTAAGATAATGTGGTCAGAATTGCAGAAGTGGATCAAATCATATACTGGGCATTCATTTGTAATAACACTGTCTTTGAGTAAACAAGAACAGACGTCTCGTGTCTCAGACTTTCTAGGACAACAGGCTGGAGATATTTCTTGGCTTGACTTTTCCTTGTTTGTGCCAAATGGTTGGATTGGTGTGTCTACCTCTCCTAGCTTCTGCATTCAAGAGGCTGTGACTCCCAGGGTGCAAATCCAATCACACATCGTTATAGCGGGGTGGCAAAACATCAAAAATATTTTCTGAGATGAAATATAATTTTTTGTAATCAATTTCTGACAAATAAGGGATAACACAGCTGAGATGGAAAATAAGTTATATTCTGCTTCATTCTAACCTTTGGAGTCTCAAATGATGGAATAAGACCAATTATATTTAGCTGAAGAGCAGGATTTTGAGTTATCAGGAAATTATAATGTTCTTTAAATATAATGTAAATGTCTAAATTGGCCTGAAACAAAACCATTGCAATATTCCACGTCAATGAGAAACTACCTATGGCTCGGAGAAACAGAAATTGTTTCAGTGTCCGTGCTGAAAGAACTATGAATTAACAAGAGTGTCCTCTTTATGGGAGATATAAAGGCAGCTTCCAGAACCCCACAAAGCCTGGGGGTTCTTCCTAGCTCTTCCTAGGATAAATTCATAGTCCTAGAGCAGGAAAACTAGTTTGGGTAACTGTCTCCAGCCAGACTCCTCTGGGTATTTATACTCCTTGCTGCAGAGATGGACTTGACCCAGACAAAGTCAATGTGTCTAAAGCTTGCAAACTCTTAATTTCATCACACAAACCTGTGAAGCTCTAAGATCACTGGGTTTTACAAGTCTGTCTGCACTAGTAAAACCAATAGGATTTGGACATGGCCTCAGCCAGGGTCCTCATCTTTCTATCCTGCTTAATCATTAGGACACTGCCTCGCATGGATTTGACGTATGCCAATTCACATTCTCCCAGATGATGCTGCAGCACAGTTCATGGGTAAGTCCTAGAAAAATCCACTCTTTATTTGGAGAAAATTTTTTCAAACCTGAGATGTTAAAAAACTTTATAGATCATT
Source organism: Falco rusticolus (assembly GCF_015220075.1). NCBI lineage: Eukaryota > Metazoa > Chordata > Aves > Falconiformes > Falconidae > Falco > Falco rusticolus. Next base: position 15,486,221 of record NC_051192.1, on the reverse strand, counting down.
ATTATTAAGTCACATGGACCAATCAGCTTCTCCTTTTCTGATTTATTTTTTTAATTTCTCTTAAAAGACAGGATAGCCCAACACAGCCCCAATAGGAATTGTTCCTATCTGTTCAGTAAACCTCTTGTTTGACATTTCACCAAACACTTCATTGCTCTGTGTTTTAGCTCCTTACTTGTAATCATGCTGTCACTTATCTAGTATTATTGTCTATCTCATTTACTTAAATTTCAGAATGTGTCTAACTGAGAAAAAAAGCCTGGATTCGGATTGCAGTATTTTACTCTCACTGGGTTACGTTTATCCCTGAAAGAACAGGGACAGCAAAAAGAGAAAGGAGATGCAGAGGCAACATCAGTAAAATTTGTCCTAATAATGTGACCTCTCTTCCAAATGGTGAGGTGGGCTAAATACTTTTTAAAAGATCATCTAAAAAATTTTAAGTCCAAATTTAAAAAAATGCCAGAAAGAATCAACCAACTTTGTTAAATATCATCACATCTCCCAGATAATTCAGTATAGCTGTATTTTCTCATCTCCCGATCTATCACTTGAAAACTGGCTGTGTAACGTATTTTTAATTTACCTTCTTTACTGTGGTTTTGGGGGAGACTCAGGAGACAGTATGAATTGTTTTCTACCCTGTTGCAATATGCTTTAAAGAAGCTAACTACATGGATCTTACCCTGCAATTTCAACACCTGTGACTGGATATTAGCTGCTTTCTCATTCTCATTACCATGTCAGAAGAGTGTAGGGAGTGTATCCTGAAGAGTTCCCTTTCTTTTTTATGGTTAAAATGACAAATATGGAACATCTATCAAAATAGCATGGTAATTTGTGTGCTTTAATGTGAGGCATGTATTGAAAACAAGAAAGAAGTGCATAAAATGTCCAACCTAGCTCTTACAAATGATCAGATGCCTCCTGAGAAATTTGAAAAAATTCATTTTTTGTAATGTTAATATCAAAAATAATTTAATGACATGAAGCCATCCCCAGAGTTGACATAAAGATGGGCACAAGTCCTATCTTGTGGATGTGATTCACATAAATATCTGAGACTGATATAATTTTATTCTCGGTCAAATCAGTGGTAAAAATCTCCGTCAGAAAAGGGTAATACTGAATATTTTTGAAATTTCTATTCAGTGCTTTGAATGTGCTCTTTCACATACCAGCCTACTTAGCCACTGCTTATGTGGGCTAAATTATTATCTGGCATTAGCCATTAATGGATTTATTCTCTCAGTAGACTTGTGACCATGGAAGCAAATTTTTTTCTGCTTTACACAGGCACACCAGAACTAAAGAAAGGTATAAAACTGTCTGCCTTGGAGACCGATGCCCTTATTTAATCACAGAATGGGAGGCAACTATAATCATCTCTCCCACATTGTCTCAAATATTACACTTACATCCTGGTGCTTGGATAAAAGAGTATCTCAGTTCCTTGCCCTTGTATCCTCATTCAGTCTTTGGCTTTGTAGACAGATGTGCCAGAAAGGGCCCCTCATGTTCCCAGTTATAGGGATTATTTTTGTCATACATTTGTCCAGAAGATACTAAACTAAAAATGCTTATTTATTCCATGCACACAAGTTAGACATCACCCTCACCGTCCCCCAACTTGATTTTTTAAATCATCTCCAGTAAATAAATTATGGAGAGCTTTGCAATAAGATTAACTTCAGAACAGCTCTTAAAAGAGAATATGTCTTTTCCCGTTTATCTGGCTGACAATCATAATGGTTTGGGAAGTGAAAAGGTAGGATTACCAATGCTGAAAAGTACGAAAGTGCCTGTCGCACTAATCTGAAGGTATTTGGATTATTATGTGGATTACTTCTGTAAACTTGTGTACACTGAGCTGGCAACAGTACTGCGTATTTATACCTGAGGCAAATGAATAAAATCACAGGCATAAGCAAGCATGCACACCGCTGTAGGAATCACAGGGTGAATTGGTTCCGTAGGAATCAGAGAGATACCTATTGACAGCAAAAAAACATAGGCTCTTGGTTGCCTAACAACCTTAAACACAAAAAAAGAGATAAATAGAAAAGTACATCTCCAAATTAAAAACTCAGGACAACGAGACGGATCTTCATCTTGTGCTGATGTTATTTATGAGGAGGTACTGTTGGACTGGAAAATCTCTCAATCTCACAGCACAGCTGAGGTCTTAGCGTTTCCATTTTTGTGCTGGGAAAAAAAAAAAGCCCTATTGTTGTTCAGGGCTTGAACTGTAATATTCAGAACAAAAAAAGGCCGATACAAATTTCCTTATATTCTTTAGAAAAAAAGTTGCCTACATCACAAGCTATGGATAATGCACAAAGGATTCCCCTAAAATTATGAGCCTGAACTAGGCTTTGGCCATACATAAAGGTTTTTTTCTTTTCCAGTTTTCTTTGCTATGTTACCGATCCGTCTTCATTTCTTTTTCCCACTTCTGTCTTTGATATTCCCATGCTCTGTTTCCCACTCCCTTCACTGCCTTCCTCTTAAGGGAAATAATTTTGTATAGCATCTCCAGCCACCCTTTCTTTCCTCTGCTGCAAGATAAACTTCTCACTCCCTCTGGAAAGAACTGGCACATGGGATGCTGCTGTCCCATGGTTGTTCTGCTGTATCTTTCAGTAACCCTCAGTGACTTCCCTGCTTCACCTGTGTGTTTTCAGCCTCTTCACAAACACATTCCCAGTCACTCTTATTAATATCCTCCTGTTCCCTATAGTTTTTCACAGCTGTCCCCAGGAAAAACAAAACAAACAAAAAAGGAAAGTGAATTTCCAGACAAATTAACTTTACCTCTAGGATTTCCCAAAATTTTTAATCTCAGAAAAGACACTCAGATATGTTTCAACTACTTTTTTATGTCAACATCGCACTTCCAGATTTCTTACTGTAGATTCTCTTTCCTTTCAATGGCAGAAAAACAGTGTTAAGGGTGTGATTCATCTGACCCACTTTCTAAGGATGAACCAACTATCACACCAGAGTGGTCTCTTTCTCTCCACTGCAATTATAGGGAGTCTAAACAAGCAGCTCTAGCACAGACATCTGCATTATAGACATCTATGTTGTAGGCATCTACACCTAGTCAGATGAATGCCAGATTAAACTTGCTGAACTCAAGCCACTGATCTGTTCAAATGTCCTAAGAAACTGATGGGACAAATTCTCCTTTGGTTTACACTCCTAGCCAAATGCATGACTCCTAGCAAGACAAAATTCATCTTATTTTCAAAGACCAGCATCACCTTAAAAAATCAAAGGCCAAGTTTTACTGAGACACAGTTAAAACCTTGACGTAGTTTTGTCTGGTATTTTAACCTTATTGCTTTGACTCCATCCACACTGAACAGTTTATGAACCACTGCAACTGAAGAGAATTGCTATCACATCATTTACCTGCAGGTTAAGATGATAATATAAAGATGCAAAGGAGAATACGTAAATCCCTTTCTTTCATCTGAATTTCAAGTGGAGGAGCTCAAATGCTCAGTGTTCCCAATGCAACCTCAAGGTGTTCTTGGGCTGCAGCAGCAAACTCTGGACCAGCTGTGAGAGAACTTCCATTGAACACAGCCAGCCCAAATACATTTGTCTTTATCCATGTCTTCTTTAGATTTCAGCGTTCACTATTTTTTCCTTTCCAGAGAATAGTCTGAAGTTCTAGCAATGTCCTTGGAGAAATACCTTGCCTGAAAGAAACATTTGGTTAAAATTACAGTGGAAAACAAACAATGCTAGCTGCTGCCATGTTTCCCTGAAATCCCTTTTCTGCTATTAAGCAAGAGTCTCAGTTCAGCAAAGAAAGGGAAAACTGGGATTTTTGTTAGTTATGTAGAGGGAGTTTTCTTAATAATATGATTATTTAACTATTAGTTTTTTAAAAAATCTCCAGAAGTAGCCAGAGTAATAGTTTTTCTGTCACACCACTTTATGGAGCAGGTATAGAGTATGACACAGTCAATCTGCTTTGCTCAACTAGTCTGCCACTGGTAGACAGTATTTTATGTATTGGTGCTTTACATTTGTTATTTTTCCCCTAAACTACTGGAACTCTGACAAGCAATTGTTTCCCTTGCCTGCTCTATTGTCTCTATTGTTTGCCTTCTCAGACCATATTTTCAAGTTCATCTCCTTTCCTGAGTTTAAGCTTCTCATTTGCATGCCTTAGTTCCATGGCTAGATATCAAACTCTGGATTCATCTTACCAAACCTAGCAGCAATTTTAGTCATCCAAGTTCTTTTCATAGATTCATAGAATGGTTTGTGTTGGACGGGTCACCTAGTCCAACCCCCCTGCAATGAGCAGGGACATCGTCCAATAGACCAAACTGCTCAGAGCCCTGTCCAACCTGACCTTTAATGTTTCCAGGATGGGGCATCTCCTGCCTCTCTGGGCAACCTGTGCCAGTGTTTCACCACTCTCATTGTAAAAAATTTCTTCCTGATATCCAGTCTGAATCTACCCTCTCTTAATTTAGAACCATTACCCCTTCTCCTATTGCTACAGGCCCTACCAAAGTCTGTCTACATCTTTCTTATAAGTCCTACTTAGGTACTGGAAAGCTGCTATAAGGTCTCCCCAGAGCCTTCTCTTCTCCAAGCTGAACAATCCCATCTGTCCCAGCCTTTTGTCACAGCAGAGGTGCTCCAGCCCTCTGATTGTTTTTGTGGCCTACTCTGGACCTGCTCCAACAGGTCCGTGTCTTTCCTATGTTGGGGACCCCAGAGCTGGACACAGCACTGCAGGGGGGTCTCACCAGAGGGGAGCAGAGGGGCAGAATCACCTCCCTCAACCTGCTGGCCATGCTTGTTTTGACGCAGCCCAGGATACAGTTGGGTTTTGGGGCTGTGAGTGCACATTCCCAGCTCATACCTGATTTTTCATCCACCAGTACCCTCAAGTCCTTCTCAGCAGGGCTGCTCTCAGTCCCTTCATCCCCCAGCCTGCATTGATGCTGGGGGTTGCCCTTACCCAGGTGCAGGACAAGAGGGTGTTGGAGTATAGGAAAAACCATTCCAGGGCACAGTTCATTTATCCTGGTGATCAGCCATGAAGGGAATTCAAACAACTGGCTCAGAGATAGACATGTATGTTGCAAAGTGAGATTAATGCCACTCCTGTTATCCCATTCTGTAATCTGTCTGTCAACAAGTGTGCTTCCTTTTTCCTTCTCCCTCTGATCCCTGTCTTCCAAGTTATCTCATTGGTACGAAATGACAATGCAGAATTTCTCCATCAAACTATCTTCACTTATTCACCCAGATAACCACTTCTTTCATGGCCTGAAAACAAAACTATCGATTCATCCAGGACATGAACCAGCTTGATCTCCATGTTTTACATAACTCAGAGAACAGTGCTTATTGAAACATGGTCTGGTTCTTTAAATATGTAAATACAAAATTCACTAGGGGGAAAAGGTGTGTCTGATAACATCCAGAAATTATTTATAAAAAAAACCCACAACACAAAAACAGGCAAAACAAAACAAAAAAACCAACAACTGTGAGAAAGCAATAGTCTTGTCCTAGCAAGTGAAACTGAAAGTCACTGTTGGTGATACTATCTTGCAGGAGAAGACTGCTGATAAAAATTTAACAACACAGACAGATTGCTTCTGAACTAGTTCATAATACTGGGGGGGGACAGAGGAGATAATGAAAGAGTAATGCAGTCAATGTGTTGTGAACTGAAGTACAGTACATAAAGCTCACCCTGAATCTCCTTACATCTATAGTAACATGAAGATCATCATCACGTATCAGAGTGGATGAGTTTCCTATAAGAATTGTCTTCAAAAAGGGAAGGTCTCTAATGACTGAGCTTCAGGGTCACTTTTATCTGCTGTTCAGCAGGACTTCACAAGATAAATTGCAGTGCAGCCATGCCTGAACTGGTACAGCATTGCATGTACTAGAAGCAAAACAGCTGTTTAAACACAATGTCAAACCTGAGTTATGAAGCCCTGTTTGGAGGATCAGAGTTGTCTCAACATCACATTCATATGGTTAGACTGCACCCAGGTCTAGGATCTCTTGTTACTTGAATACTTGGCTGAAGTGCCTCAGTGTTGAATTCCCAGCCATTCTGGGTTTGGGCTTACCTGGGCAGAACCAAGGCAGGTTTTTCTGATTATGGCAGAAGATATGCATTAAGTCAGATTGAGCTCATTTAAATTTTCACATCTAAAGATTAGATGTTTAATTAGGGAGGGGGAGGTGTCTATAACCAATGCAGAAAACCATTTTCATCCTGTTTTCTGAAGATTTAGTCTATTGACTACAGCAAGAGCCTAGGTTACTGGTTAGATGGGAAACTTGCATCTTGTTAAGTTTGCAGGGACATGACAAAGTTGTTGAACAAGCCATGTGAAGATACAGGACGTGACATGAGAAACTGCTGGGTGTGACAGGTAGCGGGGTAAGAAGCTGAGAAAAGTCACAGGGATGGGACATATGTGAGGGATGGTTGGGCTTCACAGGTGGTTAATGTGCAATTATGTGAGAAGCATCAAATCGGACAAATAATTGGAGGGGATTATTGGGGACCTTTTGGTTCATTCAGACCAGACCTTTTGCCTAACCATACCAAGAACCAAAGCTACTCCTGCAGTCAAGAGTACCAGAAAGATGGCATGGCATGGCATGGTATGGCATGGCATGGCATGGCACAGGACACTCAGAGTGCTTTCCCTGGATTGATACAGGCCAAGCATTCTTGTGCCAAAAAAGCCACTATGGATTGTCTCTCTCTCTCCCTGGAACAATCAATATATATCATTACATCTATAAAGGAGAACAGCTCAAGCTGAGAGAACAGGTGGATTCATCAAAGATAAACTATCACTCCATGATTAGGCTTCTGTCCTGAGAGTCTAAAATACTCCTCTTTCAGAAACAGAGAGGAAGATCGAACCCAAATATCTTCACTCAACCACAAAGTTTAAATATATGCTAGCAAACTAAATTATTCAAGGTCCTGCTTTCTGGCCAACTGCATGATCTGGTCACTTCCATATCATGAAACCTTCATAGCCCCAAACCGCGGTGGCTGCATCAAGCATGCTTATTAGGAATAGTTTCAGGCCCACACCAAATCATGAACTGTGCCTGGGAATTGTTTAAATAATGCTAATTTTCCCTGAACAAAGCCACACCAGGGACCATAATGAGTTCTGGTGTCTTAATCTGAGCCTTGGTACTGTTTAATTTTCTATAATAGATATAATGAAATAAATGAGCCACTGCTTTTATGTAAAGAATTTCAACCTGATACTTTTAATTCTGTCCAAAAATTTTTTTTTTATTATTATTTGGCTTAGCCAAATTTATTTTTGACCTGCAGTCAATCAGAAAAGAAAGGGGGAAAAAAAGACAACTTGGTTTAACCACAGTAATCAGCATGATCTGCAGAAAGCAAGCATGACCAGGGAAGGTAGGAGGGCTTCAGCTGCCTTTTGATTTGTTTTACATCATGATCATCATAGTGCAATCAGTTAGTAACAGCATTTTTATAATGCCTCATATTTCATCCTTAATTATTTCTCATTTTCTCTGATCTGACTGAAATAAAACCTGGAACAATTGGCTTCAGCAAGGCAAAGCCTGGTAGGAAGAGTACACTATAAATACAGTCCAGAATGATATAGCTATTGCCTTTATTTGACAACCTAACTGTTCCCCAAGCACTCATCCACCAGCCTTATAAAAGGAAATGTTGTTACTGCGGTCCAAATTCACCGTTGGCTTAAGTGTGTGCAATTCCACTGAAGTCAACACAATTGTATCTGTTTACTTTCATGGTGAATTGGGACCCAGACTTTTACTGAAGTAATAAAAGGTCAGTCAAACATACAAGCAAGAGACCAACATGGTGGATGTTTTGAAAGCTCTTGACATAGGTGATAGTATCAGTTAACAAATGAGCTGAACAGGCGCTGAAAGAATAAGCACTGAGGTATCTGAGTAAGTTACAGAGTTTTATGGGCATGTTATGTTAGCTGAGTCATGATTACATTTTTTCACCTTCTGTAAATGCAAAGAAATAAATCTTAGCTTATCTCATGCTGGAACAGAAGTAAGGCGATAAAATAGCGAGGTTGAACACCTTTAAGACAACATGCAATATTTGCCATTAAAGACAAATGAGTCTCTCGTATGCTTATGTATAATTCCCTCTGAAGACATTAGGTTTTGTTAGTTAGTAGAACTGAAAGCCTAAATTAGCTCATGAAAACAGCACAATTTGTCTTGCAGCCACTCCACTGTGTTTGGGAAACTCATGCAGAATCTACAGCTTTGCCTCACCAATCACATCTAGATAGCAGGAGTTGTAGTACACAGCAAAAAAGATGAGTCCCACTTAGCGGGATATAACTTGGTCTCATGGTTCCAGGGTCTCATTTACTCATATTATTATACCATCTAGGAGCACAACAGGACATCAGCTAGGATTCACATTGCCTAAGTTGAATGTATAGTTAGGAAACTAGTTTAAACAGCTAGGTTTAAACCTAGGCTCTCTCTGTAGTCAATGGAGACTGTATAATTAGTAAAAGTGATTACCATCCTGATTGCAATTCTCCACAGCAAAGAGATTTGTGTGTTGCCTGTAGCACAAATGGAAGAAGACATGCACACAGGAGGACTTTGGAGGGCAGTACAGGAGGTGACCCACAGAGTCAAGAGAAAGCCACCAATGACCAATAACAATGATGATAAATGCATTACAAAGCAAGCTTACAGCAGTGAACCTACAGCAGTGTTACTCGGTATCTCACCCATGTTTCTGGATCTCAGCCTAAGACACCAGAAGGCATTACATAAAACAAATGCCAATTGTGTAACACAAGAAAGCAACCAGGACACAAATAAATATGCAATGATAATGAAACTTTCCGAATATACCTAACTGATATTTATTTAGCAATAGAAAATGTTGTGTCAAGGCTGAATAAAGTGAATTGAATCCTTCAAAAGTGAAATGGCTGGAGATACTAGTTTACAATGGGTAGTAAACTTACTAATCCCAGTTACCATGACCATATAAGAATAATGATAACTGCAGACAAATCTTGCATAACTTTGGGAACATCTCAGTGTTCTTTGCAAAGATGGTTTTCTTTGCTGAGAAAGCACTTTCAGTTAGCAGAACTGAGGCAGAAGTGATGGATCCATGGTCCCCCTGCATAGGGAAGAAAACTGTTCAGTGTCTCAGGCTGGCACTTCAGTCATTAGACCATATAATTTGTTTATTCCCAACTATTTATCCCATTAACTCCACATTCTTGATACAGAGTTATCTTGATACATAGAAGTAAATATTAGTGTTTCATGTTTAGTCTGTTGGCTTTACCTTTTATCTTCCTAAACAAGTACGTCAGCATCTATAATAGTAAACAAAAGGTGACAGCAACAGCTATCTACCTTGAAGCCAGCTGGCACAGTGGAGCTTGTATCCATAGCTAAACTCTCTTCCATCTAAACAGGTTGCTGCATACAGCCTGTCTGTTGGGTACGGCCCCTGGATGGTCCTATTCTTGACCCAGGCCCAGGCACCCTCTGGAGAAGCACCAAATGACCTAAGCTGTGAATGAAACAAGCATTTTAACAGTATGGTTGACCTAATTGCAAGGTCTGGGACCGTATTCTGGCCTTGATTAGTTTGCTGTTGGCCTTAATTAATTTGCTGCACAAAGATGTAGTTTATGTATTAAAATAGAGAGGAAAGCATCTCAGTGTAGAGCATGAAAATCTTTAATTTTAGCACTTTAAGGTAGAGGCTGCTCCTGAGAGGCAAAGTCTTGCTATTTTATTATAGCTTTCACTTGCAATGATTCAGGTGGAATATGTAAAAATAGGTAGAGAAAATAGGACTGGGCAGGACCTCGGGAGATCATGTAGTCCATCTTCCTCCCCCAAGGCAGGATCTTCTATATCAAACTGTTTATGACATATGTTTGTTTAACCTACACCTAAAACCTTGCAGAGACGGAGATTCCACCACCTCCCCAGGCAGAGCTAGCATACATTTAGAAAGTTTACCTAATGACTAACCTAAATCTTCCTTGCTATAGTTTAAGCCCATTGCTTCCCATCCTATCCCCAGTGGATACGGAGAACAAGTTATTTCCTTCATCTTCACAGCAACCTTTTCCTCAGCTGCAGCTTGTTGTCCTCTCACACTTCTGTTTTCTTTGCTCATAAAATTAATAATGATCCTGAAATAGGAGTATAAAATATGTAATATATGCACTAATTCCACAGACATTACATTAAACAGGCTATTTGCAAGGGTAAAAATGGCATATGTGGGATTTTGCAGCTGTGTACTTATTTTAAATGCATTGCGTTTTATTTTAATTTGGGAGAGGGATTGTTTGAGTCATGAGGGTTGCTTTTAAAATATTCAGGTCAACCTGTCTTTACGTCTGAGCCTCAAAGGGTTAAGTCCCTGGCTGGTAATTCCCTTTGCAAGTCAGATTCTTCATTACAAGTAGAATCCTTACAAGAGGACATATTTCATTTTTTAACTGGAGCATATCTAATGATGCGGGGGAAAGCCCTGTCTCGTAACATTTGATCTAGCCTCAGACAAGAAGAGCAAGGTGGTATCAGCCTCTTCCTATTTAGTCACGAGCCAAGGAACTGCACCAGTATACAAGTGACATGCAGAACACATGCATCAAAGTAGCAGCTCAATCTGTACTGCAAATAACACTCTTTCATGTCTCAGCATGGTTGCTGGCCCTGAGCTGTAGTTCCAGTAATTGACATAGTTGCCCAATGCTAGAAAACAAACTCAGAAACTATTCTCATTAGACGTCCCCCTGGTTTGCTGCTCCGTTATTGTAAAACCCAAACACTGAGCTTCCTACCAGCGTGGCTCTGTTTTTAATTAGTTCTGATGGCACTGGGCAACGTGCCAAGGAAAAAAATGAACTTCCTGTGATTGAGGCTTGTTGCTCAGTATGTTGCTTCCTCCACACAGAGATTGTTTTCACAACATTTTCTGAAAAGGAGCTACTGACAGAAATAATATGAGTTTTTACTGCTTTTGGGTTTTTTGAACCTGCCTTCCATGCTTATAAAAGGCAGCTCAAAGTCAGGGATCCTTAAAGTTACTGTGTCATTATTTTGCCTTTGTGTGACTTGGCTGATTAAAGACATCCTAGCAGATTATTTTTTTTAATAGAATAAGCACAGGCTCTTGTTAAAAAATTTAAGACCAAGGACTTTTCAGTGTTTTAAATGAATTAATCTGGATATGTTCAGGCATGGGGCTGGGAGGGACTTGAGACATATTGAACAGCATAAGTTGTCACAGTGCGAGCAGGGGTGAGTGAAATGGCAGATGAATGTGATTCAAAAGCAGAATTAATGTCTGCACGTGGGGATGTGATGAAGTATTCAGTGTCTTAGCAGTGTACTTTGTTTCTTCTTAGGAGCCTTTTCCATTTCTTATGAAGCAAGGCTCAGGCACGACTATTTTATTCCAGGGAGTGTCTCCAGGTGGGATTCAGACCCAGATGCCCACATCTGGGTGCCTCAGAAGTGCATGTCTGCATCTGTGCTGTCTCTGATTTGAGTTGGAGCCAATGAAGATCCAGTTGATACCATCAGTGGAGTTCAGAGAGCAGCTGACCTGACCAAACGCAGGTAGCTGTTTCTGATGTCAGCTGAACTGCTTCCCAGTCTCCATTGATTTGTATGGATAGGATCCCCATTAATTATAGTGAAAGCTTAAATGACTAGACCTAAACTTTTGATTCCTAACTACAGACCCACGTAACAGTAGGCATCTGCCTTCAGGTGTGAAGAGCTCTCTAGACTCCCATTGACACTGATGAAGGGCTTGATTTAGCCACCCACACACAGGTACCCAGTGCTACCTGAGATGCCCCTAGGTCTCATCTTACATCCATCTGCCTCTTTAGAAAAGCATGGGTATCCTGTAAGTCCAGTGTTATATCTGTCAGTCCCACACAGATGTCTCACAGGCCCTTGGATGTCTCAGGCGGCACCAAAAAACTGAGTCAGACTGAATTGAGCTTTCAATTTTTGTTGACAGTAATGAGAGCTTAGGCAGCAAGTACACATACAAATTCCCACATTGCAATCATCAAAATTAGGCAACTGAACCAGGGAAAGAATTTCGCCTGCCATATGACTTTCCCTGGATGGATGCTGCTCTATTGGATACGTGGTAGGTCTCTCACAGCTAATTCTGTGCTTTGTAATTTTCATTTTAAAAGGTGGTTTGGGAGAAAAGGGACAAACTTAGCCTGAAAGCTTCTGAACCTGGTTTGTACAGCTGAATGCAAGCTGCGAAAGCCTGCTTGCCATTGCTCAACTACTGTGTGGCAGTCTCATTTCTACAGGTATATGGAGAGATAAAAGATCCATCCAATTCAATTATGTGTCAGCCAAGTCAAAAAGAAAAACCGAAACACTGGTTTTGCTTGTCATTGTGTTTCTGGAATGACTTGTTTTGCCTTTTAAAACAAGAGTGTGAGGGACATCAAGGCATATAATGAATATGCATCACACATTTTGGCACTCAAGAACACAAGGTGGCAGATTTCAGAAATGACCAGCTACTGCAGTGGTTATAAAATGGCATCTATAGACTGTGCAAACAATCGAATGTTAACAACAGGGCACTAAACAGGATAGCTGATCGTAAGACAGTTCTTTAGTTGTGCTTTTTTTTTTTTTCCTTAGTTAAGAGATATAGCCCCTTTGAAAGACATCTGTAAATAAAGAATTTTTTTAGTAGATTATGAGTAGATTGTCTTCTCTGTCAAAAAATATTGAGACGGGTAGAAAATAGTAAAAAATTCCACTGACAACTATTAAACAGAAAGACTGAGAGAATCCTGAGCCATAGGTCGGTCACCAGAACCTGGAAGAGCTACCTAGGGGATATTGACATGTATTTGCTACGTTGTACAATTCCTTAGGTGCCCTTTGCTGACCTCAGTCAGACATGGGATACTTTACCCAGCAGACCCATTTTGTTCTCAGTCCATACTGGACTGACCTTTTCCTCATATTTTTTGGGGATCTTTCCATACCCCGATTTTGAGTAATGGAAGCTACGGCAAAGACAACAGATGTTGCTCTGCTGCCTTTGTTTGTCCTCACAAGGCTGCCAGTCAGGATGTCATTGAAGGCTGAAGTCTTCTTCCATCTCAGAGCACCGCTTTTGGGTTCTGAAGAACCTTGTGAAGACAGCAAGATTTGAGAGAGATTTCTGTGAGCCAATCCCTACATGTATCAATATTTCAGGGCCTACAAGCACCAATACAATCAGCAAGGTTAAAAAAATAACATCTAAGGCATATATTGACTGAAAATGGGGAAAGAGGAAAAAAACAGAGCAACTTTGCCCTCAGGAAAAAAAAAATTCTTTGATTGTACACAGTCAAATGCTTCAAGTAGTTCCCAAACCTTAGGATCTGTTATACCTTTGGCTACCACTCTGTTGTGTTTATATACGCTCGATGTGCTTGAGAAAATATGCTGCACCAATTACTTAAGTATTTTTATCCAGTTTGGTGGCTGTGCTGGATAAGGTGAGAAAAGAAGTGTACAAAATGCTTCCATAGTCCCTTTCACTGTACCAGAGGCTGCAGCAACACTTGTTTCTTCCATTATCTGACTCCAAAACCCTGTTCATTGATCTGGTTAATGCTGGATACGAAGTGATTTGGATGAGTCTGTGCCATCGCTTACACTCACAGTCACACTTATCCCTCATCGCTCTGTTTTGCCCAAAGCACAGCCTGCAGACCCTGCGTGCCCTCACTCACCAGTGTGCTAGCACCTTATGTAGCCAGCAGACCAGCTGGTTTTTAAGCTGCTCCAAAGGGAACCCTGTATGTTGGGGACCAGCAGGGGCCAATGCCAACAGTGCTCTGAGGGTCAGGGGCTGTTCTTGAATTGCCTACTTTGGTCCAGGGTTCTCTTTTCTAAGAATACAACAAAAAGCTGATTCCTGCAGATTGTTTGGATGGAGTTGCACTACAGCACACCACTAAAAAAAAATGTAATTAACCCAGTTGTCTAACCCTGTGGCCAACTGGTACTGTCTAGTCATGTCAATACTATTAAATCCTTTTGATCTCCAGAAAAAATTGGCTGCACTGAATCTACCTTTTTGAATCATTCCCTTCTGAGACATGACCAGGACTTGCTGGGAAAGCACTGACTGGCATGGCGGAGACTGGTTTTATGCTGCAGCTATATAGATAACTCCATTGCAGGGCCTGAGAGTGTTCTTTGGCACACTTTAATTTACTAGGATAGAAGCAACCTAAGGGACCTGATTTGTTTAACATAGGTCACCAAACAGCTCTGCAGTGCCCCTCCAGGGAGATAAGAATCATGGACCAGATACCTTGTAAACACTGCTTAAAACTAAGATCCCAGCCAATAAAATGTTTTAATTACTTTCTTAAGACAGGAGATTAATTCCATTTTCTCAGTCAGTTTCTTGTGCAAAATGTTCTTGTTATTTTTCTTCTTAAATAACCATGCAAGTTTGATTTAAAACATGCTTTCCTAACTGTCTTGGGAGAGTAGCTGGGGAAAGGGACTGGGTTATCCCAGCTGCCAGTGACTTCACATCAATGGAAATCAAAGACAACCCCAGTTTTGCAAGATGACTTCCTGAACTCTGAAGTACACTTACAGCATCATTTGGAGAATCAACCATATTCCTAAATATGGTTCCACCTACATCCTCTTACAAAAGCATGAGCTCAACTCCCAGCACTCTCCTGGAGGAAATTCTGAGGATACAGAATCACAGAATTGTTGAGACTGGAAAGTAGCTCTGGAGATCATCTTGTCCCATCCCCATGTTCAAGCAGTCACCTACAGCAGGTTGCATATTAAAAAAAGCATACAAAAACTAGATGGCTCTGGCTGGGAACAGTAGCACATTGCCTTTTCATATCCAAGCCAAGTCTTTTAGAGCAGAAGTCATGAGTTTCACAGGGTGATGAAGTCTCTTTTGGATGCAACACCAGTATGTTAGCTTGTGTTGGCACAGGTACCAAGATGTAACTAAAACAGATGCAAGGCAGCTGGTCTTTTCACAGTTTCATGCATTTATGGACAACACTAAGGAATCTCAGTGGGACTGGGAAACATAGCATAAGTCCTACCTGGAAAAACAAATACAAACTAGGCAGGATACCTTACATATTTCAAAAGCTGGTAGGTCCTGTGTGGGGGCAACTGAAGTGATCCCAAAAGGTTCACAGAATCACAGAGTAGCTGAGGTTGGAAGGGATGTCTCAAGATCACCTAGTCCAACCCCTTGCCAAAGGGCACAGTCATGTGGAACAGGTTGCTCAAGATCATGTCCAGTCAGCTTCTGGGAAGAGTCTGGCTCTATCTTGTTTACTGTCTCCCATTAGCTCTTTATACACATGAATAGGTTCACTCATGAACCTTCTTTTCTCCTGCCTGAATAATTCCAGCTCTCTCAGCCTCTCCCAGCATGTCGTATGTTCCAATCCCCTGATTGTCTTTGTGGTCATTTGCTGAACTCACTCCAGTATGTCTGTGTCTCTTGTGCACTGCTGAGACCAGAATTGGCCATGCTTCAAGTGGGTCTCACCAAGCCAGACCTCCTGGCAAGGCTCTTCCTAATGCAGTCCAGGATCTTGGTAGTGATCTTTGCTGTGAAGGCATGTTGCTGGCTCATGTTCAAATTCTTGTACACCAGGACACCCTCTGCAAAGCTGCTTTCCAGGCAGTTGGTCCCCAGCCTGTCCTGGTTCATGGAGTTATTCATCCTCAGGTAGGTGCAGGATTTGTCATTCCTTCTGTTAACTTCATGAAATTCCTTTCAGCTCATTTTTCTAACCTGTCAAAGTCCCTCTGAATGGCAGCACACTCATCTGGTGTCCCAGCCACTCCTCCCACTTTCATATCATCTACAAATATGCTAAGGGTGCACTCTGCTCCATCATCAGGATCATTAATGAAGAACAGTGTTGGCCTCAGCACTGACCTCTGAGC
This sequence comes from Falco rusticolus, assembly GCF_015220075.1. NCBI lineage: Eukaryota > Metazoa > Chordata > Aves > Falconiformes > Falconidae > Falco > Falco rusticolus. The sequence continues at coordinate 15,470,165 of NC_051192.1, read as the reverse complement.
ACATCTCTATGCAGCAGGCTCCAGCTGGACATTGTGTCACTGATCACAAGCCTCTAACATGGCAGTGCAATCGGTTTTCAGTCCACCCCACTGTCCATTTATCTTCTCCATGCTTAATCAACTTGTCTATAAGAATACTCTCCACCAGCTTATTTCTTCTCTTTGAAACAGTAAACAAAAGTTTATGAGTTTTTTGTCTTATGTCCCAAGCTTATGTCTTGAGATCCAGGCAGTGGTGGGATGGAAGGCACCAACGTCCTTCTGTGCAGAACTCACTCTTGAGCCTGATTTTCAATCCTAGTATACCCCTGGCCATTCCACTACTTTATGTTGTGAGGTGGTACCTGGGTTCTACCTAAAATGTAGCTCCCTTCAAGAATCAGACATATTGCTATTTCTTTGCAGTATTTTTTAAAGAAAAACAATCACTTCTCAACAAAACCAATCCAACCTAAAAATATTGGTGATTTTCTAATTAAAAGCTGGTGTCTTTTTTTTGTTCTTTTTCCTTTTCCTACTCAACCCTTGGCTCCTTTCCCTACAAGAATTTCATAGAAAGGCTCTTTCAAATCACCCTTTTTCTGTCCTGGTTCTTCAAGAACTTTGCTGAAAGTTCTTGTCTTCCTGATAGTATTTCAGGTGCCCAACCCCAAAAAGCATGTCATTCTCTCAGCTTCCTTTACAAATCTCAATTTTCAAATGTCTGTACACGTCAGGTAACAGGAATCAGAAAGGTTGTCTTAATTAGCAAGGCTCCCCCTGACTGAAGAGTCTAGTCCTTAAAACCCGTGCATTTATACTCAGCTTACACATTTGAAGACAGAGTAGGTCACAATCTTCAGTGCTGAAATTCCAAAGCAGGCACTGGAGTTACACAAGGGATGAGTTTGATTCTGTATTTAGATTAACAGTACTCATATAAATAAGTTAGAGCTGATGTCAATCTTTTATGCTAATTGCTAGTTAGACCCCGTACAAAGACACGCGTTGCTTGGACCACTTTTGTAAGATTGCTATCTATCTACTGTGGAGAGATTTACACATTTGCTTTCCATTAACATTAATAGGAGCTGTCCACACAAATCACTCATCACTGGTAAGAAAAGATAAAGTCCTACTAAGTTCAGAGAACACAGGCTTTCCCAATTGAAAAACCTATTAATACTAAAAAATGTACAATGTATATATCTGACATCTGAACTGTGATATGAAATAAAGTGGTCCATGAAGTGATTGCTTCAAGGGGAAGCAATGCATGGCTATTTCCAAACTATTTTTAAAAACTCATATAACTCCTCTGGTATCGGTAAAAACATAAATAAAGCAAATAGCTGCAGAGGAAGGAGGAGGAGCAGGATCATAGTGATTTCAATTGTTATTTTTATCGTCTTTTTTTTTTTTTTTCTGCAAGGTAGTGACAGATCCAATAAAACACCTTGTTATACATGCAGAGAAGACAAAGATTGCTAGAAATGATAAAAAAACAGCTCTTAGCTAATCCAGATGTAACTGGGTATCAGATCATTTAGGCTCAGAAGTTAAACACGTCCAGATGCAATGCTTGCTGCCTTGCTCCTTGTTGCAATTCTTTATGAAATTGGTGTAATTTATCTCACTAGGCCAGGAAAACACATATGTCATTGGCCAGGTCTCCCTGGTACTTGGCATTGGGTCAGCCCAGATTATGATCTGTGTAACCACATGATATGATGATATACAAAAATAAAAGCAAAAAATGTTTTCCCTTTCTGGTTATGTAAATCGGGATTGATTCTAGTGAGGTTACAATAAAGTAACAGCGAATAATCAAAAGAACCAGGTTTCATCCATTGTGTTGCCATTGTTTAATCCTCTATGTTGTTTAAAGAAGTGCTATAAACAGGTTGCCAAAAGCCTTATCTGTGTTTCAATGTACATACACACATCTATTGCTTTGTGTTTCCTTCTATACTTAAAAGGACAAAACTGAGCATTAATTAGAAGCCATTGGTACAGCACTGTGCCATTAAAAGTCACCTATTAGAAAGCAAACTCAATGCAATGTTACATTTTGCAATTAATGCCTAATCACTTGATACCAGTGAAACTAGCAAAGTGAACATTGTGGCCACGTGTCGTGCATGAGAGGGGAATGCTTTCCTTTTAGGAAACAGCATTTTGTCTTAATTAAAATATCTCATGGGAATATATCTACTTGAATATACATGTTTGAGTTTCACAGGTGAGTGCCTATCAGAATTATTCTGGTTTTTTCTAATTAATTTCTTACAGGGACCACATACTTTTGGCTTTCTAATGCCCCGGGTTTCTGTGCCGTTGAGCATATTTTATTTGACTTCAAAACATCCCAGATAAGTTCCGGCCATCACCCCAAGAACCTGTAGTAGAGCCTGAATGTCTTCTTAGGAAAGACAAACAGCCTTAAAGAAACAAAATCTGCAGAATCTGCTGCTTCCCCTGGCACGTTATCCTGATGGATCTGGTGAGCTCTTGGCTAAAAATCTGAGTTTTCAATTTATTCAGCCACAAGATCCCTGGATCTTCTGCCTCTGTCTTTGTTACATGAAAGAGCCTTCCAGCATGGCAAATAACCTCCCTGGACAGGTAACTGGTTGTGCTGACACAGCTCGTGAACTGATAGCCTTCATTTGTGGTTTGGCCAAGGCTTTACCACTGGCCTTGATCATTAGGTGGAGAGGAACAATTCCTCTCTCTTAAGGAGCGCTGTGGCAGCCAAAGGTTAGATTGATTTTGGCTGCCAAAAGCAACATCTTTCCAGTTTATCAAATGCCTGGTAAGCTTGGATTCACACTCAGTACCCAGTCCAAACATCCATTTAATTGATGTAGGAAGTTGGCTGGAAAGAAACAACCAGAAGTGATAGTGATAACTTAGAAATACTCTGACACCTGCATGAATGGATGGGCAGAGCGGGAGTGAAGTGTTGCACTTGGCCAGGAAATGAGAAGCGAAAAAAAACCAATAAAAACTAGAAAAATGCTTAGCTATTATGACTTGCAACATCATACTCTGAATAAGCTGCTGAATATTTTCATTATCTTATTAGGGTTGTCTGAGATCCTCACAAAAGAAGTATAATTTATCTGTCCAGGACCTATGACAAGGAAATGAAGATCAACAAGCAGGCAAACAGGTAGATACTAAGAACATCTTTGTGGTCTCCTTTATAACACCTAAATATACCATAATAAGATTTATAGCACAGTGGCAGTGTGCAAAGCCCTGCATGTAATTTACACAGCAGAAAAAAGAAAGTAAAATAGCCAGGGTGTAAATGCAAAAGAACATGAAACTATTCCTCATCTATGCAAAAGTATATGAATGTGTTTCCGGTGATAATATTTTAATTAGGAAGCTTTATTTGTTACAGACACAGGTCATTCTGAGGGTGCACAAAAGGATCCAGCAGAACAAAAAGTAATGAAAATAAAGATTAGGATGAACCTTCCAAAAACAAAGAGGCTGGCAAAGAAAAAGAAAGCGTTGTCTCTGTGAGCACTAACAATAACAATAGACAGACCCTTTAGAAAAAGTGTAGCACTGATATTTTGTATCTAAACACTTTCAACCAACAGCATTGAGACCCTCCATGAAAATTAAACCAAATCCTCCCAAAAATGAAGTGATTGCATAGATACATATACGTGTAGGCAGACAGAACTGGTAAAAGAAGAGATACTGTGATAGAAGAAAAACAAAAAAGAACGGAAATGGCTGATTCTTTCTTTGTGACATATTTTCTCTCTCATCCTTGCATATTTGCATTAAAGTGATTGTGAATAATGTACATTTGACCAGTGCTGTCTGCGGAACTAATGCCTATTAAACTGATGGGAAGTAGCATATGTTGTGCCTTGGGCAGAGAAAGTCCAATCACCCCCACTGTGTGTAAGTCTCCAACTAAAATGCAGGACAGCCTGGGTTTTATCCTAAATGAACCCAGCAGGGAGAAACAGGACATAGTCCCTCATTCCACATTTAAGCTTCTAAACTAAGGTTTAAAGAGTTAGATTCAGAAAAAGGGAACTGTAACATCCATCATTTAATTTACACTTGGTGCTAATGTTATTTTATCTTTTACTGGTGCTATCAATACAAAGAAAAGCAGTAGGGCAGGGGAGGCGGCCATGTATTCAGTCATTTCAAGAACTGAGATCCATTTGCTTTATCGGTACCAAAGGAAAGAAAAAAGGAAGGAAGGGAGGAAAAAAAGGAAAAAGAAAAAGAAAAAGAAAAAGAAAAAGAAAAAGAAAAAGAAAAAGAAAAAGAAAAAGAAAAAGAAAAAGAAAAAGAAAAAAGAAAAAAGAAAAAAGAAAAAGAGAAAAAGAAAAAGAGAAAAAGAAAAAAAGAAAAAGAAAAAGAAATAAAAAAATCCTCCACTGCTCCACTCCTTTATTCTTTCACATTTTCTGCCAGTGCACAATTTTGTCAGTAATTGCAAAACGATTTGGGTTTGTTTGGTTTCACTTTTATGTTCCTGTGCTGTACTAGAAATGTTCTGCTATTTGAACAGTTTGTAAAGCTTTTTGAGTCACGTTACATAATCTTTCCAACGACCTCCAGCATCAAGTTCAGATCTAAAGCAGTCTTTCTTCTACCGGTGTGAACTTGATAGCTGGGGAAAAAAAAATGCAATTACAGAACTGTATGAGAATAATAAATTCAGCTGAACTAAGGAAATAAAATTTGCCGAACTGTCATGTTTAGATCTTTAGCAACAAATTTTGCCTCATTACCTTCAGCATTACAAAAAGGAGAGGGGGCAGGGGGTAGAAAGGAAAGGAGGCAATGTCTTTTTTTTTTTTTTTTAAATATAGTGTTCATAGAAGGAATTTATTTCCATTTCCAGTGAAATAAATCTGTCTTAAACAGAACTGTATCTCTTAGTGATGTGGAAAAACATTTGCTGCCAATGTAAATCAGGAGCAACTGCAGTGAAATGACTGGATTGGCATGGGATCCCAATTACAGTGGTGCAAGCTCTGAATATCCCACAGACTTGAGACTATTGCACAGAAGAGAGATTGACATTTCTTCTTTTTTCAGCATAAAGGTAGACTGAATAGTTAATTTAATTTGTAATCTTGATAGCAGATTATTAGCATACCTTGAACACTAATTATTGCTGGGTGAGAGTTTCAGAGCTGGTATTTTCGATTATCTCTTCATGAAGTCTAAACTAAAAGTTCCGACACCAGCCAGAGTCGAACCCTGTATTAGAGCTACCGCTGAAGTTCAGATGCAGATTTGTAGTCTGAAATTCAATTACAGACAAGCTCCAAAATCCAAAGAAGTGAGCTGCTTATTTGTACTTCTACTCGGTTAGTGACTGTAGATAGGAAATATCCCCATTTTTTTCTGTTTATTGCTGATGCTATTTAACTTTAAAAGGTAATGGTTAAATAGAAGGAAAAAAAAAAAAAGGAGACTGTATTGCTGAGATAATTACAAGAAGAGGCTATTCCCATTAGCAGAGCTTAAATTATATGATTAGACTTCCATTATTTTCCTCACTGTTGCCTAGGAAATCTAGACTGGCTTTGGAGGAATTATTTTAGCTTTTATTTCCTCTTTTTCTTATCTTCCTAGAGTAATTCCTTAATACCAGAAATAATAAAAGCACTATTAAATATCCAGAGACCCCAGCTGGATTCCACAACAGTAAGCATCCTACATCAGCACGCTATAGCTCACCATTGCTTTAAGGTACTTTAAGCACATACAGCCCCCAAAACTGGCAGCCTCACCCAAGGCCACGCTGCTCTGCCCCTTCCCCTGCTGTTATCACTTGGGACTATGGAACCTCACTGTGAGCTGGATCCCCCAGCTGATCTTGATAAAGAGGAAGAGGAGAAAGAGAAGATTAAAGTTCAGGCAGTTAATTTAGATGACTGCTCAATACAATTAAAAAATAAAATAAATTAAAAAAACACCAAAATGAAAAAACAACAAAAAAACCCAGCATGGAAGAGAAGAGGAAGATGCGGGGCTGCAGGTGGAGGGTCATCATACTACAATCCAGTAGACCAGTTTGCTCAGTTAAGAGCAACTGTTAGATCATAGTTCTAACAAATGAACATCTTATTCAAACATCTGCCAGATGAAACAGATCAAGACAAAGCACTGGTTTCCCTTTGAATGGAACTGAAGCACACGCAGGCCTGACCTTGGCCCTGCCTGGCTGTGTCTAATCCTGTTGACCTTCACCATGCCTGATCCTGACCCTGACCGCAACTCATGGGCTCATGTCCCCATCTCCACGGAGGTGTCTGACATCCTGGGCTGGAGGCTGCCCCCAGCTGACCCCATCCTCCTCCAAAGGTGGGAGGGATTCAGTTGAAGATAAGACATTCAACTTTGATGTCTACATACAGGTGTCTAAATAAGCGGGAGGTGTTTCTGATCCCATGGTCAGTACAGATATAACCAATACAGCCAGTAGAATAACAGAATCATAGAACTGGACAACCATTTAAGTTGAAAAAGACCTTTGAGATCATCAGGTCCAACTGTTAACCCAGCACTGCCAAGCACACCACTAAACCATGTCCCTAGGAGCTACATCTACACATTTTTTAAACACTTCCAGGTATGGTGAGTCCACCACCTCCCTGGGCTTCCTGTTCCAATGTTTGATAACCCTTTCAGTGAAGAAATTTTTCCTAATATCCAATCTAAACTTCCTCTGACACAACTTGAGGCCATTTCCTCTTGTCCTATCACTTGTTACTTTGGGAAAAGAGACTGACACCACCTCACTACAACCTCCTTTCGGGTAGCTGCAGAGAACAATAAGGTCCCCCTGAGCCTTCTCCTCTCCAGACTAAATAACTCCAGTTCCCTCAGCTGCTCCTAAGACTTGTGCTCCAGACACCTCACCGATTTTGTTGCCGGTCTCTGGACACGCTCCAGCCCCTCCATGTCCCCCTGCAGTGAGGGGCCCAAAGCTGAACACAGGGTTCCAGGGGTGGCCTCACCAGTGCCCAGCACAGGGGGACGGTCACTGCCCTGGTCCTGCTGGCCACACTGTTTCAGACACAAACCAGGATGAAGGATCATTTTTCCAACTGGCACAACTTGGCCACCTGCATGATTTAAACTCTCCTAGCATCCAAAATTAGATGGGCAGATACAAACTCCCTATTGGGAAAATTCTTTGGTCTGTGCTAATTTGCCTGATCCTAGAAGATTTGGCGAGAGTATCATCTTGACCTCAGCCAAAACCATCCTACAGCCATGGGCCCTGCCATCGCTTTATTTCCTAGAACAGATGTTGCTTACATGTCTGCCTTAAGAGAAGATTAATTGCTCTCCAAGTTCCATTGACTGTATTAACTAAGAATTTGATTCAAGTGCTCAGCCATAGGTGTCTAGTGCCACTTGTGATAACGTAGGTTATTCCACCAGAAAGTTTAAGTCCCTTATATACCCCATGTCATATCTAATAACCTGACATGGATGTCTTGGATACTCAGTAGTATCCAGTACCCTAATAGCACTAGGGACCCAGGTGGCTCAGTCAAGCCTATTTGGGGATTTTAGCCATCTAGACATAAACACCTAAATTTAAGTGTATTAATGGGAGAGGGAATCCCATGCTAGAATTCCTGAGCTCACCACTGCCTCCACCTCCTCAAGATGAGGGTGAAGAGCTGACCCACACAGGTCCCTCAGGCACTGTTAATATTGTAGTAACTGAGTTTAAGACAGAGCTGAATCATTTCTGATGATGTACTAGCTGCAATTGTCAGACACCGGCTCAGGATGCAGCTGGTGAGAGTAAACTTGAAACAAAGGCTTTGTTGGAGTGAGCAATTCAAACACTAAAAATTCCTCTCTTTTTACTACGTTTTGAGTAGGGACTGACCTTTCAGAGTTGCTAACAGCCTGAATCAACCCATCATTACCTTAAATTTAAAGGTTGTTGTAGTCAGGTTAGAGAGGCACAAGAGGCCATTTGAATATGTCCATCTCGCTTTCTCTCCCCTTGCTTATTCCCACAGAAAACAGTATCTAAACGTGTTCCCATTCACCTCGTACAGACTGTGGTCTCTAAAATTAGTAGAGATCAAGGAGTAAAATCCAGAACCAAAGGTGCATGAAAACTAAATAATACTAGGAATCAACTTTGTTCCCTCTTGGAGAACAGCCAGTCCTCCCCCGCAGCAGTGGCTGCTCAAGCTGGACACGGACTGTGGCTACTTCCAACCCACAAGATACTGTTGTTTTCAACACGTTTTAAATATAAACTTTAATTGGGTCATTCAAGACTTAGCATTGAAGACAACTCTTCTCACTTCAAAAGCCAAAAGAGAACAGATTTCAGGGGTCACAAGCGGTACTAACCAAAGGCCAACTGTCCCTAACAAAGTTGCACCGATTCCTACTGGCTTGTGCCATGCCTGTCTTTGGGTTTAGCTTTTGTGCTTTAAGTGGTCTCATTCCCTAGTTTGTGTTGACTGTCTCTTTACAGTTTCTGGTTTTATATACTTATCAATTATTAGTTCACTTCTCATAATTACCACCTCACTTTGAACGGTATGTTTTAACTACTCCCCTGACACATGAGTTCAAGCATGAAATAGTCTCTGTGCACCCTTTTTGGTGTACATTCCTTATTTTTTTTTCCTTATATAAAAGGAATAAAAACATTCCTTGAATGTTTTTCCCAAGTTCTGGGAGGTGCTCACTGCTATTTTCATTATGTTTCCATCATGTATATGCCTTTCCCTCATTCTGCAGTCTTTATGGTTCTCAGTTAAGAAACTGGAATAGGAAGAAAAAGGAGAGGAAAGGGGTGAATTACAATCTTAAATAAATATTTAAGACAATAAGAAATCCTTACAGTTATCCAGTCTGAATTTATATATGCACCTGAAAATTATGGGACTAACATGAGCATTTATGATAGCCTTCCCCAGACCTATCAAGCAATGTAAAGATGATGACAAAATTATTAAACCAGGATGAAGAGTTATGAACCAAAGGCAGCTCAAAATTTCAAACTCAAACTCAACCCTAAGGAAAATAAGTTTTTGAAACACCAGATTTACAGACTTTAGGTGCTGCAGTCCTGTTCACTATGGCAAAACCTGTTTGGCAAAGGATTACCAAAATTGCAGAGAACCTCAGAGCTCTGTTAAGTGATTAAACTCTTGTCCTTTTTGAAGTCGAGATTTTCTCCATGAACTTCAACTGTGCCACAATTTCTCTCCTGGTACTTTTTGTGCATGCACTGAGGAGGAAGAGGAAGAGGAAGAGGAAGAGGAAGAGGAAGAGGAAGAGGAAGAGGAAGAGGAAGAGGAAGAGGAAGAGGAAGAGGGTTTTGAGGAAAGGAATCTATTTGGTGACAAACTATGAGTTGACAGAGCTCATGGCTTGGCTTTACACTAGAAGGAAATTCTGTGCAGTGGTAGCTCCTTTACGCCATGGGAATATTGTACCTTACTGCTGAAAAGCTTTATAATAAAATGTAGGAAATAGTATAAATAGACTCCATGATAACTAACTCTTTCAAAGATGGCTGGACAGTACCTGTATATCTTGCTCACTTTTTTGGTCTTTTTTTTTTTTTAATTGCTAATTTCAAAATGCATCTATTTGTCCTGTGAGTGGATATGTTTGGCAAAGAAATTACAAGCAGCTACCACCGAGCACAGCTGTTCATTGTCAGCATTGATAGCGACAAATATAATCAGTCCAAAGCAAGATCACTCCTCTAAGGGGAAAGTATATTTAGCTATCATTCAAAATCCTCAGCCTGATATCTTTGATAGTTCAGTAACTCACTGTTTTGCCAGTGGGGCTGATAGAAGTTTCTTTGTTGTGATGGATGCATTTGCCATTACTCACCATACCGGTTTTCCCCTCCCCTCCAGCTGTTTTACTCTGGTACAATATCCAACACCCATGAATCTTGCAGTATCCTAGCAGCCTGGTCTGTAACATTCCAGTTTGACAAAATTAGAGCTAATAATTCAAACAAGCTGAAACATCAAATGGGAAAGAGTCAAAGGAGACTTTCCATTAAAGTCATTGACTATTGGGAAACCTGGGAGATGAATGGTGATCCAGTAATCATCCTTGTCAAATCAGAAAGTGTCAATGTATTGATTGCATCATTATAATTGAATTAATTATGGTTGTATCTCTTCAGATATTTAACTTACAGTTTGATATTAGGACTTGTTCTTGCCAAAAAGATGAGGGTTTGTTTCAAGGCCCTCAGAAGTTTGTTTTGTTTGGGGTTTTTTTTCAATATGAATTGCAAGTTTTGCAAAAGGATGCTGACTGGGAAAATTAATCTCTGGTTATCCATGCAAACAGATACAACATCTCTGCAAATTTTCAGTCTGCCAGCTCCTTCTGAGATATTTCTGTGAACCACAGCTGGAAGAACAAGGACTTTGCATCTATTTCATTGGAATCACAATGACAATACACTCCACGATGCGATGGAGTCTAGCAACTGCATTTATGATGTGCCTGTTGGTAAACAAGGAATTGGAGTGGGAAAGTCAGTTTAGTCCACATGATCCAGCAGGTGTTCACAGCTTTATAGAAAAATTAATTTTAATGATCTAGAAATCAAGCACAAAGCTCATGATAACACGTATATACAGTAATTACAAGATCAAACTGCCTTTCTACTTTGAGCTAGCTACCTAAGATCGTTGTGTTTCAATGTCTCCCACCTAAAGTCAACAGCAATAGGAAAAGTAATAGTGCACTGCATTAAATGTATCATTTCAGCGCAGAAGCTCCATGGAGCTCCGTGGAGAGCTTGGGAGTTGCTATTGCCAATTTTTTAGTAAATGTTGTTTTGACTGGCTTAATTAGTGTTGTTGTATTTGGTAGAGATGATGTCTGATCTTTTGTATCATCTCTTCACTCATTTATTTCCAATTGACCACTTATACATATATGGAAATACTGGCATGGGAAGATTAGGCATCTTATAAGATTTCTTTCAGGAAAATAACTGCAAATGCAGCCTGCTTGGATGTCTAAATAGTCAGAGCAGCATGTATGTTAATAAGCCGTTTTCTCTTTCTATGATGTTGTGACATCACTTCTGTCTCTTGTTCTTATTTAAAGCCTATGTATTTTCTATTTTTATCTTTAAAGGTGTTCCTCATTAATCTGGAGTAAATAGGGTGCAATCTAATATTGGATCATATCTGCTGATACATCAGAGTAATCACTAAAATGCTGGGCTTCTCAGCCTAATTTGTCTTTAATGATGTAAAAAAAACTTGTGAAGAAAAGAAAAATATGTAGTTTTCTAATGTTGAGAGGTGTAGCCCTTTCATAGGTGCACATGGTTTTAACTATTTTCACACAAGGGACACCATTAACACATGATAAGGTCTTTCTGTATTGTTTGCCTTTTTTTTTTTTAATGGGAAAATTTTTTTCAGTGTTTGATTTCAGGTCCACAGTGAAACACAAAAAGATCAAGAGAACACATCTAATTGCCAGGTCCAACTGTGAAGATGATGTTGCCTTGTGCTTCTGCCTCAGCAAAGAGGGTCACATTAGCAAACTGTCTCAGATCGCTGCTTAATGACACATTCCCCTCATCTGGGATTCATTCACAACTTTTTTCACCTGAATTGTATTTACACCTCTTGGAGGCTGACTGCCACATTGGTAGCTTCTCCACATGCAGAAACCATGCTCGATCTTAGTTCTGTGGAGAAACTGAGGTCGAAGTGGAGAAACATCCCTTTCTCCCCAGTATAAATGCCAGACAATCCTGTTTGCTGGTAGAGGAAGAGAATGATTATCCTTCGAAGGATGCAGGCTAAGAAACCACTGCCATGCAGTTTGATAGCAGGGGGACCAGAGGTTGGAAAAAAAACCACGTGCATAATTCATTGTTTGTAGATGCAAAACCTCATCATGGCACATATTTCTGCTGCCTGACCACTCTCTCTTGAAAAAAACACATACAAACCATCTCATCGCTAAAGCCAGAGACAAAGCAAGCCATCACCCTTGAATCAGAACACGGTGTGCATCAGGAGCTGAATAAGGACACTGGGTTGTGTTGAATTTGTATCTGTAACTTGGGCTAGAAAAGGGTGTTGCATGTATTCAAGGAACAGTAAGGCAGACACTCCAGATCTTTGCTATAACACCTCCTATCACTTTCATCAATCTCTTAATGTCTCTGTTTTCTCTTTTTTATAATATGGTACAACTTGTATAATAATAATAATTGCCTCACAAGAAAGATATGAACCTTAATTAAATAAAGGCTGATTATCAGAAACTCAGAGCATGTGCAGAGCCTGTTTGCTATAGCTTTTCTGCTGCTAAGCTTTTCTGCAGATCAAGCCTGGGCTGTACAAGAAGTGATATGAATCATCTGTATAAAAAGAAATATGACTCATTCAGGGCAGAGCCATCCGAGACCACAAATGAGGCATTATTTTGATAATGAGTGATTTATAGAGGAGACACAGGGAGAAGGATCTCCTGGTTCTTTTAACCTAGCCCCTATTCTAGGCCCCTACACAATCTCCTTAAAAATGTACATAATCTTCACTTGAACATCTTGACTGAAAAGGACTAGCCAGCAATTCATAGAAGATAGAAAGCAGATGAGCTTCAGCCATTTTTACACCTAAACTCAAACCAGACTTCATCAAGTTCCTCTGTTCTTTTACTGCTGGTTGCAAGCTGGGACTGGAAGTGGAAATGCCAAAGCATCCCAAAGACAGGCAGCATTTGTGAAGGGATGAGAAGCAGATGTTGAAGAAATCTCTGAAGAGATTATCTTCTCACAGAAATATCAGACCTTTTTTGCAACGTTCAGGTCCAAGACTTCAACAAACAGGTGTCTGCAGCCTCCACTCCAAAAGCTCTGTTTATAGTATGTCTTGTGTCATGTCCAACAGCTCCACAGTCATGTGAAATTTCCTGGAGCATCTCAAAGGCATCATGACCAACACATGAGTCATGAACTCAAGTCCTCGGTGTAGCTTGATTTTACCTGCCCAACAGAAGACAGGTTAAAAGAGACCCATGGTTTAAGGTACTGGTGCTCAGCATTTCTTTGAAAATCACAACCATTCCATTAGTTCCCTTTAAGATGAGGGCCTACAGCAATATTCAGGTACTGAAAAAAAAAAAATAAAAATTCAAGGATCCTCAAGAGAGCACAAGACATGATTTTCAAGGAAAGGCAAAAGGCTTCTGCAGCCCTCTGAAAATCCCACCATTCTTCCAGAGTATAATCCTTGACAGCAATACTTTGCTACCCCCCAAGATTTCAGCATGATTTGTGATGCTCAGCAGTTTTGAAGAGATCCTCAGACAGTAGGGACAGAGAGGGGCAGTGATTATAATGTGAGTGGAGTTGTGAAGGGACCAAGATCCATCCCTGTCCTGTATTATTGCCTTTCCTCGTGATCTCAAATAGGATGTTAGGCCTGAATTCTTAATACACTTTAATTTCCATCGAATTTGATTGTCCTAACGCCCTCAGCAACATGTTGTGAAGGTAACTACACTGAAGATTGTCCAGCTTCTGTGGCAAGAAGTCATACATAACTATTGTAAATCAAACACGGTCAAACAGAGAAATCCTTTGTATTGTCTCATTTAAATAAAATGGAAAGCTTAGGTGGAATTCATCTTACCTGAGCCTGTTTAAAGTCTTGAAGACTTAAGTTATACTAATTTACTACTTAATATTTATAGTAAGCACTATATATAACTATATATATAATAGTTAGTTACTACTAACATGCATACCTAAAGTGTAGTGATTACCTGAAGTAATAACTGCAAGTTCCTTGACTAAGAGAGAAAAACAGGCACTTCCAGAGAGTTGGTCATCTCAGCTCTGTTAAATTCTTCCTTTTGGTCTATTTATCTCAGGAATTACCTGTCTTCTCCACTGGATACAAAGGGAACCCAGAGCAACCTCCTTAGATTTTAGACTTCTAACTCGCAGACACCTAAATTCCACCTTAAAAAAGCACTGAGGCATAATTTAACGTTTTAAACTCTAACCAGAAAGAAGGCTGCAAGCATCTTCTAGTAAATATTTACAATAAAAATTTTGTTCATTAAAAACTACATTTTTTAAGAAAAAAAATTAAGAATGAATGCATTACATTTTATGTTTTATGGGTCTACAAGGAGCTAACAGAATGTAACATTTTGACTAAAGATTTTTTTTAAGGGCAATCAAACCAAATGGATATTAAATGAGGATACTGTAAACACATTCATAAAATATTATTTCTTTGTACATGTGCACTATCTTTATTGTTGCCATATACCTGAGTATTAGCATTTTTGCCTCTAACTCTTACAAAATCTCAGAGTGCTTTATAGTGATTAATTAATTAATTATAGCTCAAACTCATTTTCTTGGATAGAAAACTACCTGATGGGTTCCCTGAGGCACAGAGTCCCTTATGGTTAGAGAACAAGTGGGTGGAAAAATTAAATCTTTTTACCTCCTGCTTTACCCCCAAGAAGACACTTATATAGGGCACCACAGGGCTCAGGCTACAATTTTTCATCCCAACCAGTTTGACCAGTTACCTGTAGATATTCTGAGGCTTCATGTCACCATGCATTCATGAAACGAAGAGCAGCTTCACACTCCAACAAGCACATGGTTTTAAAATAAATAGATACTTCACCCCTGTTTATGAAAGCCAACAGGAATTTGGAGACAAACTAGCATTTCATTTCTTAAAGAACTGGAGATTCCTCAATGCATTTAAGGTGCTTAGATTTCTGGAGCACACATGAAACTCATCTCACTAACACCTATTAAGGGTAGCGCTAATCACACTTAGGTCTGTGTTAGGCACCTGGAACCAACCAGTTATCTGGCTTCTGTGTATGGGTTCAGTACAAAAGAGGTAGGAACCTCCAGACAGTGATTTATTCAGTCCTAAAACAGGTTGCCAGTTGGTTAACCAAGATGAGGTGTCTAATCTATAGACAACCAACATGAAGTGAGCTTAATCCCTTCATAAACAGTCAGCTACTGCTATAATGCAAGTCTTACCCAAATTAAATCAGTCTTTTTTAGTACCAAGTCGACCAGACTACTTGTTTCAAGCCCAAATAAACATCTCCGGTAACAACCAAAACCAAATGTGAGAATTACCAACATAAACGCTCATTTCGATGAAAAAATAAAACCCTGTTTTCTAAGGCTGTTTGGCTTAAATCAAACACCCAGCTAACCCTTGAACCAGCACTGGGAAGTTTCCATTCCAATGAGAGCTCTAGGAACACATGCCAACAACCTACACTCTATCCCCAGTTGGCAGGACGTTGGCAGAGATACAAAAAAACATGTTAACAATGATGCTTTTTTTCTATATATACAGTAAACCTTATGTGTATCAACATACTTGTTTAAACAGCTTTTTGAATCTGACTCACAATCTTCATGAATACATAAAAAGTTCCAGATGTTAAAATGTCCCAGGACGTGCATTTTAACCAACTTTGTTCTGCATTTGTAGCCTGACATGCGAAGGGGGCATATTGATTAGAATTACTGGCATACTTACTGCTTCAGTTTTCCTGCTTCCTACTGAGTGGTATTTGCCAAGGAATGACTAGTCTTTGTACTATTTATTCCTAGCTCAGTGCTCTTGGGATCCTGGATGCTTTGGAAATTCCCTTTTCATCAGTAGCTGGAAAGCTAAAAAAGAAAAAAGGAGGGGGAAAGCAGTCTGAGACTTCACAGGTGCAATAAGGGAGAGGTCGAGGGGAGGAAAAGAAGAGGGTGAGAGAGAAAATCCATTTTCCTTTCTCTGTCATCACAGGTACTGAGCAGATCTGTGCTCAGCTGCAGCTCACCATTGGCATGTCCATCGCAAAGCCCTTCACACTGGTGCAAAGTCACTGTTTGCTTTAACTCTTACCCATTATTAAATTTAAGACCCAGAATCCCCTGTAGCCATTTGCTTTTATTAACAGTGAGCATGTGTGCACCGCCAGAAAATCCAAGGCCTGGGAGAAATAGACTGCAGAATGTTGCAGCTTCAGAGAAAGCCCATTAGAAGCCAGGTATCCTGGATAATTTGCATGGGAATTATCATAAGGTCTTAGTGGAGCTGAAAAAATGGATTTTGTGACTGTTTCTGACCTTGCTTGTATTGATGTTATACCAGTGCCACTTTGCTGATTTCAGTTTAGCTACTTCTGAACACGAAGAAATAAAGTTTAGATGCATTTTTCTGAGGTGCCTCCATTATTCTGTTTTTTAAAATGAAGAAGCACTTAGCTGCAGGTCCATAAAGGTTTGATGGAGCCTGTGCTCCTCTGTACTGACTAGGATCTTAGAACGTTATCCAGATCATTTACTACAAACACTCAAAACAGGCATCACAAAAAGCAGCAGGTATTCACTAGACAGGGTAATCCAAATGATGACATTTAGGCTACCTGACAAGTCAGCAGGCACCATCAGGGCTGATAAAGAGCTCTCCAGGGACTGTGTACAGGTTTTACTCTATGACTTTTCAGTGCATAGATGACAACAGGAACTCAGGAGTCTTCCATCCGAGCGCACAAGCCAGCTGCAGAGCTTTTTTCCCTCTTGTTCCCCTGGTTCCATAAATTTTGCATTCCTTCCTGCAGAACAGCTTACACCTAGTAGCAGGAATGGAGGATAAATCCCTATTCCTTTCCTTTTCCTCCTTTGCATCAAATCTCAGGCTACAGAAGAGTTCTTTGTGTGGAAGATGCTTCCTGGTCAGGGGGATCAGTGTCTTCTTCAGGGCCATAATGTTTTAGCCAAACTCACTCTGGCAGAGTTAGGCACAATCTGTGCAAGGCTGGCTTTTGGGGACCTGACACCACAAAGAAGGCACAGCGACAGTTGGCTCAGCAGAGACACGCACAGCTCTGGGTATCATCTGAAATAAATGAGATACAAGCAGCCGGGAGGTGGTTGGAGCTACACAGACTTGGCCACAACTTTGAGTGTATGGCATTTTTCATTTGGCCTCTGAACTCAAGCTTCTGGGGTATCAGATTAAAATTAAATGCAAGCATGAGCTGGCACCCTTTCTATGCTCCACTGACAATGTTGACTACTTCCATAGTAGGACATTTAATACTTGGAGTGCCCATAGGCACCTGCATGTTAAATACAACATTCAAGTGCCTTAACCTCTAACTGAATCCCACCTCTCTTTAACTCTACTTTATGTATCAGCATGCTTGGTTTCATCTGGCACTGGACTGTAGGCAGTGCCTAAATACAGGCACAGGATTTAGGTATCGTCCAAGTGGTGCGAATGTGGCCTTGTGCCCCATGAATTTGGCTATTGGTGCCAGAGAAAGGATGGATGTGGGAGAGATGATGGAGAATATTGTAGCAATATAATTAATGCTCAAAGACTGGAGATGTACAAAAGCTTGAGTAGCTCAAAGCCTTTGGCTTTGTAATGATTAGGTTAGCAATGTAACCAAAGGCAACTCAAACACTAAAGATATTTATTCAGATTGGAGGTGTTAACCTGGAAGCACAGGAAGAGTGAATTCACCTCAGCTAACTTTAGCCCTCAGAAAGTTAGACATCTGTCTACACTATTTAATAATTTCCTCTTATAGTCAGTGAAGAAAGGCGCAAACCTCTAGAAATGGCCTAATCCGTCCCAGTACGAGTGAGATGAACTGCTCTCTGGAGGATCCTGGCTGCTTCCATTGGCTATTGAAAGATGATCAACAGCTTAGACAACTAGTTTATATTAGGCACCTACCGTCTAGACGCTTAACATTACATGAGACTAATCTACCCCCCAGATATTCAGTATCTCTTTAGAAATCCCATGAGTGTTGTTGCAGTAACAAATAGTGCTTTTTCATATTTATGCTTCCCAGAAGCAAGTTTTCATTTGCTAGTGTATCTCTTTTCCTTCAACAATGATTCATTG
This sequence comes from Falco rusticolus, assembly GCF_015220075.1. Classification (NCBI taxonomy): domain Eukaryota; kingdom Metazoa; phylum Chordata; class Aves; order Falconiformes; family Falconidae; genus Falco; species Falco rusticolus. The sequence continues at coordinate 15,452,214 of NC_051192.1, read as the reverse complement.
TCATTCTCCTCTTCCCCTGTTTAAACACATGTATATGCGTGTGTATATGCATATACATAGTATACGTATGAACTAATTGTAACTGTGTATGTAATGCAACATGGATGTATTTTATGGCTTTTTTTGTTTTGTTTTGTTTGGTCTCTTATGCACAGAAAACTGGGAAATCTGACAGTCTCCAAGTTCCTGCATGCGAATTCTAGGCATGGGATACTTTTTGTGTTACCTATTGACCATGGGAAACTTCTGGAACTCAAAAGCTTCACCAAAATATTGATTTTATATGCTTAAGGGTTATTTTTAAATCACAGTCTTCCAGGTGCTGTAGTTAGCTTGTTCTGGGATACTGAAGTCATATTAACTTTTGAACCCGTCTCATCTTTTCCTCCAAACTTAGTCAGCTGAGGCTTTTAAAGTTCACACTTAAAATTAACCTCTTGTCTATTGAGTCTTATAAATGTCCTAATTTATAGTTTGTGGTTCTGACCTACCGTCAGTGACTGTCAGCTGCACAGCTGAAATAATCGGCTTTTTTCAGCATTTGAAACCAGAAGAAGAAAAAAGAGAGGAAAAAAGCTGATGATACATATACAGTCTGTTTGTATCCTAATAATATCAGATGGACTTTTTTGCAGGAAAATAAATTACCAGATAAATAGCTTGCTTGGATACTAAACAGATTAGCCCTTCATGCCATTTAAAGGAAGAAAACTACTTTGTAACAGGAAAATTATTTTTATATCTCCTATCTCACCTGGTGCATTTCCCTTCCATTCTACTGATAATTTCAACATACTTTTTATGAAGAGCAATTCCAGACCCCATTATTGTTCCAAGCTCTGACATTCACATAGGAAATGAAAAACTGCCCTAACCTTCCTTCCTGCTCATAAAGTCCTGGAAGAGGTGGATAAGACCACAGAATCTTTTGACTTAGGGTACAATTTTTTCTGCATTTGCATAAATCCCCCAGGCAGGCAGGAAGAGACAATATTTCAAACCCAATCCCAAATATTTCATTTGGAGCAGTTATCTCATAATTACAGAGCTGCTGCCAATTAGCAAAAAAAGAAATTTGTAGAATAATTTTGTGCTGTTAGACATGGAGGAAGGGATGGGGCTGATGGGCTTTAGAATGTATTGTATGTAGATATACAGCCCTGAACTGAAATGGGCAATGCCACAGAGTGACCAGTGATTTCTTAGCCTGGAGGGTACACATACCCTGTACACATCAATTGAAACACCTTTTCCTCGTGAAGATGTTTTTTGTTGTGGGACAACCATTGCTGCCACAGTGATTTAATAGAACAACGCAATATTATAGGCAATCTGAGGCACAGACTTTATTCACCCACAAAAAATTCACAGAGAATTTAGAGAGAATATAATTATCTTTGGCAGGGGATTAGTGTCCACATGCAGAACTTCCCTGGGAGCCTGACAACTGCAGAGAAAAAAAAAAAAAAAAAGCCTTTCCTTTAACATCACCTGAAACACAATGTCTGCAATAGCAAGCACCCCCAATGTCATGTGGCTCCAGAATATAGTGAGATGAAGAGGAGTACCTCTGGGCCATCTGCAACTCCTGCTGAGCAACAGCTTTCTCTTAAAACATCTCAGACTCCCCATTCCTTCACCAGCAGATCAAACTTTGTGGTCATTGCTATGTCATGTCTTATTCTTAAAGGTTTCCAACCCACTCAGTTGCTTGTTTGCACACATGCTACTTAGATTTGTAGAACTGATAAAAATGCAGGCTGCTCAAGACTTTGGCAGATGAACACAAAGCCATGGTACACGGACATGAGGATGGGGCAGGAGGCAAGACTGAAGAACTCTTCCACCTTTGCCATATATTTACCATTTATGAACCAGACATGTCTTGTGATATCTCTTCAAATAAAGAACCTCCATGGCATTTCCTGCAAGTGAAAAATTGAGGGTGTTTTTCCCCACTTTAACATCAAACCCTGTCCCTGGATATGAGGTCAGGGTTCCCTTTAAAAAAGTCATTATTTGCCTTTTGGCCAAACAAATATGTGAAGCATTATCTCACTCACAGAAAAGGTCCACTCATCGCTTCTCAGGCTCAGGGATGAGGAAGACACCTCTAAAAGCACAGCTATGTCTACAGCAGGTTACAAGTGGAGCTGACATAAGCATAGGAAGGTTCCTGTCCTCTGTGCCTTGCTAGCAGCTCCAGTGCAAGCTCCTTACAACCACTTAATGTGCCTATATACCACATTCATGCACAAGCGCTCCAGCTTTGCATGGAGATTTGGTGTCAGAAGGATGAGCAAATGTAACCTTCAATGTCACCTCAAGGGCAACCCGAATGAACAGCACAAATTATCAGCTGTTACTGTATGAGATCCCTGATGCAGAAGAAGTACCACGTCACCACTGCTTGACAGTCAACTCACTTATGTCATGGTTCCAGAGTGCTTGAAATGAGCTGGTTCTCTGGATGTGGTTGGATAAGAGATGGAGAAACTCTGTAATTTCTCAGACACTGCACGGTATATAACTAAGTAGGTTCATTCATGCAGTGGGTTGAGGATGTTGAAGGTCATAACCAGTACAAATCTGATGACTGCAAATATGTCAAAGCAGGGACGATAAGACTCCTGCCTGTTAGCCTTCCCTAACTAAAGAAAGTCCACCTGTAAGTGTTTCCAACCCTACCCCTGGTGGTGGGTTTCTGCCTACTAAATCCCTGGCCTTATGTGGTCATAATCGGAATTTGACTTGGTTACTTCCAAGAAATCCTCTTTTTTCCATACATATTGTACAGGGAAAGTTATTTACACATGACAATAATAAAATCACAACCTTAAAAGAAATCCTTATGACACATTGATTCTGACTCATCCCAAATGACAAGGGTGTGCCCTTAAAAACTTCAGGAACATTCTGTGTTGCTTCAAGAGGGCAGCAATATAAATCAATTACTTTACAGCGGACAGCACTGAAGAAATTAAGGCCAGGCCCTGTTCCTACTGAAATCAATTAGAATTTTGCTACCAACTGAAATGAAAGCTGAATCAGACTTCATAACTACTTTTCTGAGTACTTTAATAGCCAACCCTGTGTTTTTATAATGTCTGTATTTAAATAGCTTATTCATTTAACAACATCCTTTCTCTTTTATTTATGTTACAAATAAACAGAAAATGTTGAGCTGATGCCTAAACAGGAAAAAAAAAAGTAAATATTTGCTACAGTAACAACTAAAAAGTAGGATTCACCTCTGGCCCTGCATTTGTTAAGGATAAATTGGGTCCAGGAATTTTTATTGCACTCACTATAAAACAGACCACACACTAGTTTCTTTTAGAAATATTTAATCAGGGCTTTAAAATCATTTGCATGGCTCCTAGGACCTGTAGCACCTTGGGATGTACAGAGGGTATCTACCAAAAAGGCTCACCACTTTCCCTTCTGATCTGTTCAGAAAAATACAATTACTGGTACCATTACAAAGAGGTGAGTACTGGAGGCATCTCCTACCACCAGCCTGACACCAGAAGGTGTGATATTGTCTACGTTTACATCAAAGTCAAGCAAATGAAGAATAATCTGCCCCATATGGATACCGATATGACTAGATTGTGCCATTTGGGCCTGATGCCAAGCAAGTAGGGCCTGATAGCTCCAAGCTGTCTGCTGTAGAGGACAGATTTATAATTCCTTATGTTAGAAATATAATTTGAGTTTCCTACTGTTTGGGTCTTCTTGTCTTTTTTTTTTTTTTTTAATGTCCAGAAAGGATCATCAGAATAGACACAACCTGGCATACTTATCTTCTGTCTTGTGAAGCTTTTCCAATGTCTTTTCCACATCTCCAGGCAAAATGACAGTTGGCTAAGTGCCACCCTGCATTTTTTTAAATAGACTATGAAAGCAAAGGAAAAATAAAATGGAGGTGGAAAAAAAAGAAGGAAGAGCAATGAAAACAGGGAAATAAGATCTAAAATAATATAATTCACAAACAGGGAGAAGATTCAGAGGTTGCTAGGATAGACTAATTTTTTCACATTTTAATTCAAGTTAGTCAAAAGAATGGAAGAATTGAGATGGAAAGACCAAGAAATTCTTGCAGCTGTTACTACTGCTCTTCCCCAGATCCAGGCCACACTTCCCCTCTTCCTTGTTCACTGCATTGTGTTCTCCTGCTACCTGGCAGAGCAATGAGTTAGTTAATGTTGGAAGGCAAGCCAAGGTAATAGCTGTTGTTCTATACAAATGCTAGATGTTGGTTTTACCATGTGAAAACCGCTGCTCCATTGATCTCACCAGATGAAAAGGGAGCCTGGCATGCCTGGGCTGGGGATACAGCCCGAGCAGTCAAGCTGAAGTCACACATGTACTGTTGCATAGGTGCTGAAGCACTGTGCCAAGGCAAGGTCTACAAATGCAATGTATAGTTTCAAACCATGGGTCATGGCCAGCCTGTGGAAAACTTGCTCGTGTTTCAGCCTGTGTTGTTAACCAGGGAGATTTGAGGGAAGGAGGCAATCCTGTCCCTGTTCCTAGTGAGGCTGCCAAAAGCTCCTGCTGCAGTTTACATCTCCAGAGATCATTGGGGAAAAAACATCTCACAAATTTTCGGCTGATGAGTGCATCAGGAAGGCCCTTGCCTGTCTCACTGCCACCATTCACACCCAGAGTTACAGTCTCTAATAACCTTTCACATGGCCTGAGAAAGGCCTGGCCAGTTCCTCTATTTTTCCCGTAACAAGAGAGAGCAGGAGAAACTTTGGAGTTTATGGACACAATAATCTCATTAAAGCTTCACCGTGGCTTCCAGAAGTTTTAATAAACCAGCTGGTTAATCACAATAATATCCCTCCCCCCTTCACTTTATGGAAAGATCCTGCGGTCAGGAAATATAAAACTCTCAACACGTTGACCACAGCGAGGATTACAGCCTCATGCAGTGACACTTTTCCAACTGTAGATCTTGTGTGCTGCACAAACCTCAAACAACCTCATAAACAAGTTTGAAGCAGACCTAACGCCAGGCTTGCCAAGGAGAACATCAAGAGTGATTCTGTTAATGAGGTCTGGCTGGAGCTGAAACACCTCTCCTAAGTGTGTTATTTTTAATCAAGTCATTTCCAGCAGGAACCTTTATAGAAGTGTGCAGTGATTCATTCCTTAAAATTTACACTTGAAGGCCCCAGTCTTGGGCCACTGATGTCACTGAAAGCTTTAGCAGTGACGGATGGGTGTTGAATCAGATACCACGAGCTCGACACTCAGTGACTTAACACCCACAGATCAGACTAGAACTCATGTCCTCAGACTCTCGTACCTCAGAGGGAAGGCTGGGAGAGAGATCCAAGAGCTCACCTCTATGACAGATGAGGAGGTTAATAACAAATCAGATAACTGTTCTTGCATTGCCTCACCACTGTCCTGAGCTGAGCTAACGTGCCACCTGCCTGAGGCTCACAAGTGGGGTGCTCCTGAGCACCACGAGGGGGGCCAGTCCAGTAAGTGTGCTCTGACCTGAGCAGGGTGGGTGAGCAACAAGGGGTGTCACTTCCAGTTCATGACCATTTTTATTCAGAGTGTAGCTGAATGGGCTATGAAGATGATTAGAGGGACAGGGGCATCTCTCTGATGAGGAAAGGCTGAGAGAGATGGGCCTGTTTAGCCTGGAGAGGAGAAGGCTGAGAGTGGACCTTGTCAACATCTACAAATATCTCAAGGGTGGGTGTCGAGGGGGTGGAGCCAGGCTCTTTTCAGTGGTGCCCAGCAACAGGACAAAGGGCAATGGGCACAAACTGCAGCACAGGGAGCACCATTGGAATATGAGGTAGAACTTGTTTTTTTGAGGGTGATGAAGCACCAGAACAGGCTTCCCAGAGAGCTGGTGGAGTCTCCTTCTCTGAAGACATACAAAACCCACCTGGATGTGACTGTGCAACGTGCTCTAGGAGAACCTGCTTTAGCAGAGAGTTGGACTAAATGATCTCCAGAGGTCCCTTCCAACCCTGACCATTCTGTGATTCCGTGAAGCAGGAGCTGCTTTTGCCCAGGAAGAAGATTTAAGGTTAGTGTCCTGCTCCTCTTGAAAGATTTCAGGCCCCTGTCTCCCAACAAAGTCCCTTAAAACACCAGGCTATTTTAGAAAAAGATGAAAGAAAAAAGTAGAAAAAAAAGTCTCGCTCCCTCATGCTGTGATTACGCTACTGTGAAACCAGGAATGAGGAAATAGGAGGGAGTATGATTTCCCTTCAGATAGTGATTTTGCATCCTAGACCTGCCTCCATATCACAAATGGTGGCACATGTTAAATGTGGAGACTACATTCAAAGACCTTCTGCTATCAGTAAACATTGCATTCCTCCTATCAAAGCCTACAAATCCAAGCAGAGCATGACCAAGCACCTGAGACCGTGTCAGAGCAAAGTGGACATGGTGAGCACCTCTGTGACTCTAAAGATACTGTGAAAGCTGAACTCATGCCTTACCAATATAGCCCTCAAAGGCTGAATCCTCCTAGGTCAAACATGCTACAATTTAAATCCGCTTAGGCAAAGAAGCACAAGACAAGGAAGGAGTAATGTCTACAGAGACTTCTGGGGAAGTGCAGAATCTGAAGACCTCAAAGTGCTTCTCAGCATCAAACAAGTAGCAACGATCATCTTTTTACCACTTATTTGTGGCTAATTTAGCAACTGTGTCAGACGTGCCTTCTTAGTTCATTCAGCGTATCACTAAGCATAAAAAGCAACTCAACATCTCCTTTGAGTCCTCTTAGTGCCTGTCATCCCTGTCCATCGAGACACAAAGACATACGGATGATGTTCATCCAGGCCATCTAGATACGTGTGTCAGGACGGCGCAAGGCAGCTGCTGGAAGACACTCTCTCTACCCGCATAGAGGGAACCTCTGCAACTTAAACAGGTGTCTACCCTATCGACAAGTAAAATCTAGTGAGATTAACTTCAGTCTCTTAGTAAACAACCAGAATATGGCTCTCTTTCCCCATTTATATATATAAAAAATGAGGGACAGAGCAACTGTTCCAGCAGAGCTGAGAAAATACTGCACTTTCCCCCTCACTCCCATGCCATGCCTCTACTCACTGAGCCATGTTGTTTCTCTAACGGTTTTCTACTCCTGGAAATTTACTATTTCTGGATAATGGTTCCCAAGTAGTTGTTTAATTAAAGCCCCCATGTAGCCAATTTTATTCCAGAATTCTGGAATAGCTATTCTGGTAAATTCTGAAGTGTCGAGAAGCCCTAAGGCATGTGAAGAGAAGTGTGTGCCTGTCTCAATGAGAAGCTGTTAAAAGGAAGGTGAAAATAATAAGAAACTTGCTTATATTGGTAAATGGCAATGAGAGTGTTGCTGGTAGCATCATTTTAAATCATTCTGGCACACAAACAACTAGAGCTGTACAACTAGTTTAGAGGGGGAAAGAAGGATTGAATTAATTCAACTTCTTTTTAGATTCACACGTGGTCTTTAAGGTTACAATTTAGTCATTATTTGAACTCTCATTCCAAATAATTTCTTTGAGGCATCTTGGTCTCAAGCCTATGAGTTGTTCATTGTATATGTTTGATATATGAAAATCAAGCTGGGCTAATTAGTTTTGATTAGATGCATAGTTTATGATGTGTTAGTTCTTTGCCTTGATTGGGTTAATTTAGTTCTTAGAAACACGTGTTACATGTGAAAAAGGTATTTTCAAATACCTTTGCCACAAATATCCTCTAACACTGATTGGAAATTCCTCGTTTGTACAAACTTTCCTGCAGTAAACTTGAAGGCTAAACTGCATGTAAAAAAATTAATTCACTGGGAGCATGAACACAGCAGAAAATACGTATAGGATTTTATGTGAGCAAGTAGTCAGTGTTTTGTAGACTAGCCCAGCACCATTCACTATTGGGTTCATTAACTGCATCCACTAATTTTGTAGTCCTTGTTCCTGGTACTGAGCACTTACTCATGCATGTTCAGCTGCAGTAAAGTCAACGGGATTGCTTGTGACTTTGAGCACACCAGCAGAAGGGCCACCCCAGCTAACACCACAGTTTAGAAAAGCCAGGCTGCATTTTGATTACACCCCACACGCTCACCTCTCACACGCCTTGCTCCAAAAACAGGCTTTCAACTGATCTCTTGCGGTCCTACTGCTGCCGCCCTGCTTTCTGCGAGTCCGACTGCACACCAGCTCCACTGCATGCACACCCAGCCACACTCACCTTCAGCTTCAATTATGCCCTCTTCTCTCCACTAACATGTACTCACCCAGACACTTTCACATTTGGTTACATACCCAACTTCTGGCACTCACATTTGGTTATGCTTAGAGTGTTACACCCACACTTAATTACAATCACACCCTCACACTCCACATCCAGTTACACCATCAGTGCTGCCTACCTTCCCCCACACTCAATTATAATCACATGTGATTAAAGCTGCAATTCTGCACCTACGGTATAATCCTTCACTGGCATTCGCATCCAGTTATGCTCAACAGCCTTCCCTGGGATGCACGTCTGCTCGTCACATTCATGCATGCATGGAAACACCAGATTTCTTCTTTCATTGTGACAGTAGAGTGGGTTTTACTTTTTCTTTCAGCAACACAAACACCACTCACTTCTTACCGAGGAACATAATAATCTCCCGGTCCTATGCATCCCAGAAAATCACTTTGAGCCCTTATTTTATACCTCCTGCAGAATGTATGCTATGGTTGGGTTTATTTTAGTACCTAGTAGGAATTGAAATCAAGGTGCCATTTCACAAAATGCCAGGCACTTGAAACAAAAGACAGTTCCAACCCTAAAGAGATTAGGCTGTATCTATCAGCTGGAGAAAATGACAAGAGTTTCTTACGGAGGAATATGAAGGTTACCTACTCAATGCCCTGTTGGATTTATGGAGATGTTATAAAAGCAAATTACTGATATTCCTTAACACGTGGCCAACTACTCACCACTGCAGTGACTCGCTGTCCAAGCAGCCTGCAGTCGTCTGAGACAATCTGTATGTATAGTCTCTTCTGCATGACCGCACGGCCATCTTTTGCAGTTTGCTAATGGCAATGTGCAGGTGAAATCCTTCTTCTTCTAAAGTCAACAAAAAGGTTGTTTCAGTGACCTGTCAGGTCTTCCTGATGATAAGATCCACCACAGAGGTGTGTAAAGCCCACACAAATGCTAACAAGAAATCCGGGCTGCTATGGGACTGTTTTCACCAGATAAATTTAATTTCAGGAACACTAACCATAGTCATCACCATTAATATAAGATCAGAAAAAACAGAGAACAGAAAAAATATTGTGCATAGACACTTTAGAGGTGCAAACAAAGCAAGCATCATCTGTACCAACCCATGTGCACCCAGATGCACAGACATCTTATTTTTTCCCGTATTTAAAAGCCACAGTCAGTCTGAACCAGACTTAAGAGGAAGCTCTGATAATCTGAAGTAATTTCTAAAGCAGGTTTTCATTTAAAAGGATAAGGCAAAGCTCTGACTAAGAAGCCAATTTTCCAATTGCGCATTCCTGACAGGCACTTGGACTTGGGTTTTCTTAATCAAGACATAAAATGAGAGTCACACCAGTTCTTCTAGAAAGAATGGCAGGTAAAGGGTTGGGCGGTGGGATAGAGAAAGAAGAAAATAAAAATAAAAATAACAAAACCAAAACCACCCAAACCTAAAAAAATACCCTGCAGGATAAGACAGACTCTATGGATAAGTGCCGGCCGCCACAATAGGATACATATGGCCCGTTCAAAGATGCCTTTGCAGGGAGCCAGGCCACAAATAAAACAAGACATGTGGTGTGGGGTTGAATTGGCCACTTTTTTATTAAATAAACAATTGATCCAAATCAAGTAACTCTAAATCATTTAGGAGGTCTTTGTTGATCCTGACCAGAACTAATACGTGCAGATAAAGACTTGCACTTGGTCTAATAATTACCATTCCCTGCACAGCTACCACCCGTCAGAAATCCCACTTCTGTGTATCTCAAGGAGGCAGGAGAGAAGATGAGAGAGAAGACAGGGAGGGACACAGAGAGGAGGAACAATCTCTTTTCACCATCCAAGCATCTTAAGCAGTGTCTGAATCTGAACAGATACAAATGACAAAGACATGGGGGGACCAGTCTCAGTGTTATGGGGCTGGCACCCCCATTCTGTGCCTACCACCATGTGTTGTGCCCAGTGTTGCATGCAGGGAGAGCTAAAATACCATGACTGCTCCTACCATAATTCTTGGCAAAGTTGACAGGAGGGGCTTAGGAAAGTTAAGAAGGGCAAAATGCATCCTACAGTTCATTCGTGGAAAGATTAAAAGCCAGATCTTTGCTGCAACCTGATGACATTAAAGACATTCTTTCTAACGGAAACTATAACACAACACAAGGAAATTGGAAGGTATTTCACCACAGCAGTTGTCATAATCAACAAAGATGAAAAGGGCAACACAGAAAGAATATTTTGACTAAAAGTCTTGCAAAATTTTCCTATTTGAAGGGGATGAGGTTAGGGCTAGGCTGCTGTGAATACTCCCAGTTTCACTCATGTGATTATTGTGGCTGCAGGTAAGTTATTTTGCTCCACTGGTCTTGGATGACTTTCATAAGTCAGAGACCTTTTGGTCAACATTTTTCAAAGCTCTATTGACTTCTTGCTCCTCATTCTTTTTCAGGACCCCATATTTTAACCATCTTGGAGAAGGAAACCTTTCCTTAGAAGACATGCAAAATGTCACCATTTCATAGGACAGTCTCATCTACCCTGCAAAAATGGAAGCATTTGGGAAAATGCAGTTTGATCCTGATGTAACTGAAATAACACCTGTGAGTTTCTGCCATACACAAGGGAAGGATTAGGGTGAAAAAACAAAGGGCTGGGTTCAGAGGAGTGAAAAGCATGATGATGACAAGAAGGATTACTATTATGTCACTTGCTACTAACATGAAAAATAGTTTGAATGGTGTCACCACCTAGGACGTGTAGTCTTCAGCTGGTGATCAGTCAGTGCTAGAGATGAAGGTGGTGTCAAAATACGAAAAATGCCTTCAAAGTAGTGGTTTTCTGTAGTCCTGATCCCGATGGACCAGTCCCAGCCCTGAGGGTCCCTCAGGGTCTCAGCAGTGTTCCTGTGGCACCATCGGCATCCCAGTGCTCACTTAACCTTCTCTTGTGAGTGTTTTTGTGGATTTACACCCAAAATGATCCAGACCTGATGTTTGTGGTGGGTTCATTTCCTATGGAGTAAAAGCAGGGGGAAAAAAGCCAGCAGCACTATCTGTGCCATTATTAAAATCAAAACGATAATCAGGATAGATCAGAGAGAAACTTTACAATAAAAAGATCCCAATTAAGATTTTGGGCTTACACCTCTCAAACAGCTTGTGGGAAAATAGTAATAGCGACAACAATAAACACAGGAGCAACAAAAATGTGGGATCCCAATGCCTGCGCCCACAGTGAGAATAAAAAATGCAAAGCCTGGGCCACCTCGCCTTTAATTTCCTAACTGCTGTTTTGTAAGGCTGTGTCATGCTTCTCAGTTCAAACACGCTTTGGCTCTTTATTATTCATGGGCCTTTTTCTCAGTCAGTGGTGTTGAATAATAAAACAGCCCAGGATCAAATGGGCCAATTCTCCACGCCTGACACCAACTGCTACTGTTCGCTGGGCTCTGCCAAGCGTTGCCTCTGATAATGAGTGGGATTTGGTTAAACAGTAAATTAATGAATAATGAAATATCCAGGTTGATCAGTTAGAGAGCACGCTTGCTTTGCCCCTGGCCAAATGCCGGGGGCAGAAATTACTCTCAAACGGCACTTGCCTGTGTGCTGGGCTGGGTAACTATTTTACAGCCTATTGCTTGACAGGATGTTGGGGAGGGGGCGAGGGGAAGGGGGGAGGTCGGGGAAGCAAAGCGGGCAGGGCAAGGTCCTTATCACCCCGCACGGAGGGGAGAAGGGGCCGGTCTGGGGCCGTGCGGACCTTCACTAGGAGGGGGAGAGGGTAGAAGAGCTGAAGGGACTCGGTGGGGGGAAGGATGGGCTCCCCTCTAGGTCTTCCTCACTCCCAGCTTCAGCAGGGGGTTACTTCAGCAGGGGCTTACCTTGACCCTGGCTATCGCTGGGGTTAACCCAACATTTCTCTCCCCTCCCCCCCCCCCCCCCCCTTCCCCGCCCCCGCATCAGTGTCAAGCCTCGCCCCGCAGCAGCCTCCTCCAAGCGCGGTCCCGAGCTGGGCCATCCCTCCTGGCAGGGGTCGTAGCCCAGCCCGCAGCAAGAGCCTCCCGGAGCCGTGTGTCAGGTGGTTTTGGCAAATTTTCACGGGATGGGGCAACAGCTTATAAACAGAGAACTGGAGAAAGCGATGCAGCAAGGAGAAAACACCCCCGTAGTCTTCATTTTCTGCACCGGGAGAGATAAGTAGCTGTAAAATATTTCCCGCAGGTCAGTAGCACAAGCACGTATATATGTACACAAACACACACGCACGGTTTGCACAGCTGGAGGAGGGGGGGAAAGCCCTGCTTGGCTTTCACACTCACCCTCCAGAACTGCTCAGCACCCAGCCGGGGGGGGATGGGGGGGGTGGGGGGGTGGGTAGTGAGGGGTTGAGTGGGGGTATTGCTCCATAGAGAAACCCGCTCGAATTACCACCTTTTTTCTCCCAGAAGGGAAACTCTCCGTAACCAACTCAGGGGTTTGTTTAAATGATTATTCTGTCCAAACTTTCCAAACAACCCCCAGCTTTTCCAGCCGAGCCCAGAGCAAGGAGGGAGGCGGGGGGGGGGGAGGGGGGGGGGATAAATAAATAAATAAATAAAAAAGGAGGCGGGGGGGGGGGGGGGGGGAGGTGCGGGTGAGGAAACCTCGCTGATCCCAAAATACGAGTTTACATGTCGGGGCTCAGTTACTTTGGCTTGTCTCATGTTAAAGAAACCTCTGGAGCACAGGGAGGGAGGAGGTCCCTGTCCGCCTCGGCCAGCGCCCCGTGTCCCCCCACTCCGAGCACAGGGAAAGGCTCCGGGGTCCTGCCATGGCAAGGTCCCGGGAGAGCAGGACCGGAGGGGCTCTGAGGATGCTCTCCTTCCCTTCCTCAGCCTTCCTCACTCATCTTGCCTGCAGCGTTTGGCGAGGGCGGCTCCCCGGGGCAGGTTAGCGCCGCTGTATGCTTTGCTTGTCAAACAAAACCATCTCCCACATTCACCTTCAAATGTTGATATTAAATCCCAGAACTTTTCGTTTTTAAGTATTTCCCGCTCGCTTTAGACCAGTTTTAAAGAGATTTTTAAATCCAGCCTATTTCCATGAAAAGCATTTTTGGATAAAAATTCGCAGCTCTTCCACCACCAACCCACCCTTCCCATCGTTACCAGTTACTGGACTGTGATTTTTCTATGCAGAGCTGGAAACGGATTCCCTTTTTCCCAGCCAAAACAGGATCCACTCTGCACTGAAATAAAGCCGAGGATGGGGCAGACCGGGGCTTACTGTCATCCCGATGCTGCTCCCAGCTCTGGGAAAGAGCTGCAAACAGCTTTCGGTGGATTCACTGGGAGTTTTACAGGAGCAAAGGCTGTCAGGTGATGCTCTGTGCACCAAGAGCCAGATAAACTATTGTTTGAGCTGGTTTCTTCCTGGTACTTTGATGGATTTTTGCAAGGGGGAGAAATGTCCACACGCGTTTCATTCACCTCGGCGTTTTAATCGAGTAAAAACTACGGATGTAACTACAACTGTACCCAATGCTCTTTGTAAAGCTCAACACGCACTAATTTATCACCTGAAAAGAACTAAACGTTTCTGCTTTAAAGGACATGTTCTTCTCGACCTGAGGAAAGCCCCCTCCTCGCCTGGCGTCAGAAGGTGGCGGCTATTCCGCGCACGCCACTGTTTATTTAATAGCACTAACAACCACCGTCACAGCACCCCCGGGAGGTCCCACCGCACCGGGGACCGCTCAGGATGGTGTTTGCTTTCAAAACACCTTGCCAAGCGTTACACCCGGTTTTGTTGTTTGGATTGTTGTTGGGGTGGTTGGTTGTTGTTTCTTTCTTGATTTTTGGGTTGGAGGGGTTTTTGTTTGGGGTTTTTGTTGTTGTTGGGTTTTCTGGGGTTTTTTGTTTGTTTGTTTTTGTGGGGATTTTTTCATTTGCCCCATCCCGGGCAGATCTGGATGGTAAAAGGATTATTGTCTGTGAAAATTCGGGTGAAAAATACACACGCAAAGGCACACGCACACATACTCCTTTCATCCGAGTGTTGTTTTGAGGAAACCCCGAAGTAATTGCGTAAGATTCTGGGGGTTTTTTCGCCTTCATATTAAAGAGAGAGTATAAAGACACTATTAACTTGTGAATCCCCAGTGACTCCCTTCTCCCCTGCTCCGAACGTGTCCCCCAGCAGAGGGGTGGCTGGCTGGCAGGGAGGTGGGGGCAGCCCTTCCCCGCTGCCCCGGGCGCAAGATCAGGCCCGGCCGGGCGGGGAAGAGGGGGCTCCGCGGGGGGGGCGCGGAGGGCAGAGCCCCGGGCTGGGGGCAGCGCGCCGGGCAGGACCAGCCCTTGGCCGCGGCTGGAGCCCGTTGCAAGGGTTTCATTCCGAAGGCAAAACCCAAGAGTATTTTTCTTTTCCCTTAACTGATCCAAGTCAGTAGCGGTGTGGGGATGGGACCGGCTGCGCACGACGAAGCAGAGCGACGTGAGGTTGTGACACACAGTGTCCTAGGCCGGCTGTGCACGGACACACATACAGCTACGGGGGGAAATATGTGTGGGTGCCTGTTTGCGAGACAGACAGAGAAAACAATGGAATTCAGTGAATATATTGGTACTGGGGATTATTTAAGACATTTGACTAGTTCCATCATAGGGACACCAGATGTTATTTATGAGGTCTCATATAAATGTGGGCCATACCATGCAGGTGGGGAGGGAAAAGGGAAAAAGAAAAAAGGAAGAAAAAAAAAAGGCAAAAGGAAGAAAGAAAAAGGAGTTCACCCCAAAGGGATGAAAGACAAAAATTATGTTTATGACTATATAAATCAAGGTGAAGTTTCGTAATGGAAAGTAGAACTGCCTAGAGTTTGAAAAAGAGAATGGGGCAAGGCAGGAGAGCCGGAGAGAAGGTCCCTGCTGGTCATGACTGGGAAAGCAGATCATAGCATCAGACCGGTGGGGAGGGGAAGTTTCGATGAGCCAGGTTACTGCTGCTATTCATTTATTTTTAACCTTAGTTGGGGGAAAAGCTAGAAGAGGAGAAAGACCAGGAGGTAGAAAGAGAAGAAGGGGAAGAAAAAGAAGAAGGGGAAGAAAGAGAGAAAGAAAGAGAGAAAGAAAGAGAGAAAGAAAGAAAGAAAGAAAGAAAGAGAGAAAGAAAGAAAGAAAGAAAGAAAGAAAGAAAGAGAGAAAGAAAGAAAGAGAGAAAGAGAGAAAGAAAGAAAGAAAGAGAGAAAGAGAGAAAGAAAGAGAGAAAGAGAGAAAGAGAGAAAGAAAGAAAGAAAGAAGAAAGAGAGAAGAGAGAAAGGAGGAAAGAAAGAAAGAGAGAAAGAAAGAGAAAGAAAGAGAGAAAGAGAGAAAGAAAGAAAGAAAGAAAGAGAAGAAAGAGAGAAGAGAGAAAGGAGGAAAGAAGGAAGGAAGAAGGAAAGAAGGAGAGAAGGAAAGAAGGAAGGGAAGAAAGAAGGAAATAAAAGGAAAAGAAAAAAAGAAGGGAAGAAGGAAAGAAAGAAAAGGAAAAGAAAGCGAGTATCTGATCTTGGCTTGTTGAAGACCGTTGGGGAGGTGCGGTGGAGCAGAGATCAGCAGGAATATTTCTCCTTCCCTGCCACTACCCCTGCAGCCCCGCCGGTGTGCCCCCCACCCCAGCACCGCTACCTGCCCGCGGGGGGAGCAGGAGGAGAGCCCGGCCCCGGGGGAGGCAGGGCTCACCGGCAGCCTCCCGGAGCTGCTGGTTGTAGTTTATCATAAATATATACATATATGTGCCTTGAATTTGCAACCTTGACACTGTCGCCGTGAGCCTGGGAAGCTCGGGGTGAGACCTTCCTCGCCTCGTCGGGTCCCGTTTTAAAGGGAGCCCTCGGTTTCCACAAGCGGGTGCTTCTGCTGAGTTACAAAAGAGCTTTCCCTGGTGCATTTTTTTTTTTTTAATCCTCTTTTTACATAACTGTTGCACAGTTCTGGGACAACAGAGAAACTTCCTGATTCCCTCCTCGTCCCCCAACAACCCTCTCAGTCTCCGCCGGGAACTGCGAGAGCTGCGTTGAAAGGTTTCATGCAAAACGTATGCTGTACTAAAAATAATGTCATCGGTGCGATTAAAACAAAAGAAAACAAAACAAACTCAAAAAGCATGGCATGCACCCTGGCTTTTGGAAATCAGCTCCGGTGTCGCTGGGCTTCCCAGCACTCCCTGCCCACCGGCACCTTCCCCCCACCCCTGCCCGCAGCTGGGTCAGGGGGCTGGGGGAGGTTTGGGGGTCCCCACTCCTTGCCCTGCAAAGCCCCGGTAAAAAAGAGGAAAGGGCGGGGGGTGGGGGGATTCCCTTTTTTCTTTTGCTTGCAGCTCGGCTGCTCCCCCCACTTCATTTTCCCCCTGCTCGGACCTCGGGCGCTGCTGCCACCGTTCCGCTCCCCCCCTCCATCCCCACCCGCTCTCTTCATCCCGGGCCCCCCGAACTTGCTCCGGGCGGTTTTGCCATCACACCACGGAGGGAAAGTAGGTCACGGCTGAGTCCAAGCCTGGCTGAAGCCGAGGCAGCCGAGCCTCCAAAGCTTCCCCATAAAACAGACTTTGGGGTCCTCGTTTGCAACGTTGTTGGGGCTTTTTTATGATGATGATGATGATGATGATTTATTTTGGACACCTTGGACGATCAGCTGAGTCGGTTCCTGTAGTCCAAGCTGGAAGGAGAGGGAGAAGGGAGGTAGTTTGGGAGATGGAGGTGGGAATGGATTTAGTTTTTGCTGTTCCCCCACCCCCTTCGAGAGAAATGTTAAGTTGCAAAAACCGATCCACTGCCTGTTACAGCTCCTGCATCTCCCCGCCTGTCCTCTTAAACCACCACTGTCTCCAAAAACCAAAGGATAAAACCCAACCCAGAAAGTCTTCAGAGCGGGTATTCAGCTAAAACAGTTCACCGCAGTAAAGGAAATGCTTTAAACCGGTTTCCACCCTCCGGGTTCCCTGTTTGAGCACACGTGTGTGTTTGTTTTCAGGGTGACTGTGCGGACGGTTATATTGACAGTCCCTTTCCAGCCTCTGATTTACGGGGGGGAGAAGAACAACAAAAAAAAAAAAAAAAAGAAAGGTTCTTTCT
Organism: Falco rusticolus; assembly: GCF_015220075.1. NCBI lineage: Eukaryota > Metazoa > Chordata > Aves > Falconiformes > Falconidae > Falco > Falco rusticolus. Next base: position 15,434,871 of record NC_051192.1, on the reverse strand, counting down.
ATAACAACATTGAAAAAATTATTAATAATCCTGAGGCCCTAATCTTCCCAATCTTCCCCCTCTCTTCCTTCACCCACTCGCAGGGCAAACCCCGAGTCACTCCGGAGTGGCTCCGGCTTAGCCCAGGGGATCCGGATCTCCTCTCAGCTCTGCTTCACGAGTGTCGATTACAAACCTAAATAAAGGCGATTTGGGAACGGAGGGGAGGGGAGGTGGAGGGGAAAAAAAAGTTGTTTTGGTTTGAATATTTCCTTTTGCTAATTAGCGGTGCTGCAACTGTAGACCTAAAGGTAGAAAATAATCCCGCGTTGTGAATACGAGCATCACTCCCCATCTGTATAGAAGAGCACACACACACTCACATCCATGAATACATAAGGGAAACATATAGTAACAGTAACACAGCGGGGGGCGGGAGGGGGAATGTTTCCTGATACTGAAGGCTTACATAACATTAATGGCTAATACTTTGAAAAGAAAAAAGGATTTGCTGCTAATTCAGCTGGTAAAAGCAAAATGAAACAAAAGCTCACGTTCACATGACATGAGGTTTATTATAGGTCTGCTTAGAATGAAGAGGTAAGAGTGGTAAAAATATGGACACTTTTGAGTCAGACAGAAATAAAATACCAACATTTCTGAGAAGCAATATTTATTGTCTTCTTTTTTTTTTTTTTTTTTTTTTACTGTAGAGACATGTCCTGAATTTCCCCAAAGCCTAGACTGGGAAAATAAAGACTTCTTGGTGTTATAAGTAAATCCGTCTGCAGAATCGAAGCAGCACCAACATTCAAAAAAACTGAAGAGGAAAATACAACAAAACACAACAATCTCTTTTTTTTTATTCTTATTCTTATTATTTATGTAAATCAGGTCATCACTGGACAAGAAACCAATTTCTACCCATTACCATAACAGCTTGTCTATAAAGAACAGAAAAGATTCAGATAGGATACTATCTAGTCAAGCGGGATTTTTTTTTGTTGGTTTTGTTTTTTTCTTTTTTATTTGTTTTTTTTTTTTTTACTTTTTCTTTTTAAATTCCCCCACCCATTCACAGAGGTATAGATTCACAGATAAATAACCCAAAAACTACTTGCTCGCCATATTTACACATTCCCGTTAAATTAAGCATAAATAAATATATACAAACTCAATACTGAATGCCTCTCCACATTTCTTCTCAGGAAGAGTCGATAAACTGATATTTCTCACTGCATGGTCAGATTTTTCAAGAAGAGGGGGTTAAAGGGATAGTTTGGGGTATAAAAGGAGAATTATTTTTTTTCTACCATCTTTCCAGTTTCTCATTCGCTTTTTCAGAGCTTTGCATTTGTTTGGGTTTCATTTGGTTGTTTTGTTGGGGTTTTTTTTTCCTTTATTTCTCGCTGACACACAATGTTTTGTCTCTCTCGAAATGTTCAGGCGTTTGCCAGTGTGTTTGGGGATATTTTCTTTTACTTCTTCCCTTTGTATAAGAAAATATACTATTTGTAAAAAGCCTACGGTCTCTCACACAGGGAAGCCGGAGGGGGCAAGGGGGTTAGCCGGATCGATCTGGCAATGCTTACGGCAGCTGAAACGAGCACCAAATTCTCCGAGAAACGTATTAAAACAGAGCTGAACAGGTCTGCGTGATAAACTGGTCAGAAAGAGATGAGCAAGGGAAGGGAATAAGCCCTTTGGGCACAGCTAAAGGTCTTAAAACCATCCTCCCCCCTCCCCCCCAGCCCCAAATGCAAATTTGGGGGTTTTGGGGGAGGTTGGTCTGGGATGCAAAGGGACTTGAAACAGCTTCTCACAGAGAATTTCTATTAGGTGGGACAAAACACAACCCAATTTTAAAGAAATCATCGGGTTGTAAAAGGATTCCCATCAAACTGGCTTCTTGTTTCCTTCACACCTTGTGTGAATAACAACCAGGGAGAAAAACAAAACAAACAAAAAAGTCAGGGAACATACAAAACCAAAGATCTTTCCAACGGAAAATAGAGAATTGTTATTAAAAAAAAAAAAAAAAAAGTGAGACTAAAAATTAAATAAAATTTACAGCAACCCACCTGTTTGGTTTGAAAACAAACTTTTCATGGTCTCTCCTCAAACTTTTCCCTTGAGTTAAAAAGCAAAGCTGCCGTGTTAATCCTCCTGTTTATTGATTTATGATCCCGAGGAAACCAAATCTTTTAATAACTCGATTATCAGATAAACGTCTGAGGTGCCCCGCCGACACAAGTAATCGGGTTGGGAAAGTTCAGGGGAGCAGGAAAACACCTTCCAGTGGGAGGCTGGGCTTAGTTTTGGGGGGACCTCAGTCCTTCGCACTGCTAGGAGCCACCCAGGAACGGATATTTCCCTCTGGGACCAGCACTAGACTAGGGGGAAGAACAGAGATGGATACACTCCTGTGCCGTGTTTTCTCCCTGTTTGCATTTAAATCAGAAACCTCATGGAATTTTGTCTCCATACATTGGGGAGCAAATGTGGGGCATCCCACTGAAATCAATGGGAATCTTAATTGGCTTTATTTTGCCTGAGCGAAGCCCAGTCTGGCATTTGCAGTCTGTCTCTTCCAGGTAGAAGGCACGAGGGGCAGATCCAAAGTTGCCAGGAGTAAGCTGAAACTCTTCCCTCAACTTTCTCAAGGTTTAGGTCCTGGTCCAGGTGACCAAACCTGTGCCTAAGGGAGATTTTCAGCAACAGCAGAAGCAGGATTGGGCCCTCACACATGCATGAACATGTGCGTGTGTGTACAGGTCTTTCCCCAAGAAGTTGCAAGTGGTTCCCTCTCCTCATTCACACACAACGGTGGTGGGATACTGTCTTCTGCAGTTAAAAGGAGCATCCCCAGCATTCCCCCACAGACAAGGAAGGAGCATCCCCAACACCCCCACCCCCGCCAAGCCTTCAGCTGGAAGCTCTTGGGGTGGCAGGGAGCAGGACCCCATGTCCCTGCATGTGCAGCTTGGGAGGTGGAAGACAGAGCTAACTTGGGGTCTCCCCATCCGCAGCAGCCCCCACTGGGCTGGGTGATGTGGGGAGGCTGGACCCATGGGCTCCTCACCAAGGCAAAAGCAGAGGCCAGACAAAGCAACTGTCAACGCTTTGTGCTCTGCTTCAATAAAGAGAAGGTTCTCATCAGGCAGAGAAGGGAGATGTGCTTGCAGGTGGTACCAGTCATTCCTCCCCAGATACACACACACACACACATGTACTCCTTCCCTTTCCCACACATCACTGCTGGGGTATGCCCTGTGCTGGAGCTTGGGTGGTCCTTGCCCAGGGGCCTGCTGAAATTGGAAATGATTGGCAAAGGGTAGACTTTGGAGGTCCAGGGCCTGCCTGGGGGCTGCTTTTCAATCTGGGGGTCCCCTGCATACTGGTGAGGGATCCATGAGATCTACATTACCCAGGGATCCACACCTTCTCTGGTGACATCTGCAGGGGCATGCCAGTTACCAAACCCACTGCCAGGGTAGAAGAATGCCTCCAGCTCATCCCAGCAGCCCATGGAGAAGGCTGCCTGCCTCAGTTTCCCCCTTTTTTCATGTGACACTCTGCCCCACAGCACTCTGCCCCAGAAGCACCAAAGGTATGTGAATGAGGAGCAGTTCCAGAGGGGTCAGTGCTCCTTGGGTCTGGGTGATTCCTGGATTTCTATTGCCACATGCGTGTCCAGCACACATGTAGGGAACAAAAGCCAACCTTTGCTTGCTGCACAAAGATTTGAAAAGCAGAGCAGGCCAGTTCTCAGATAGCTAAGGACACTAAGGTGACAGTCAAGAGGCTCATTTACTTTTTTTCTTTCCCAAAAAAATTGTTGGGGGATGTTGAAAGTATTACTGAGTTATTACTCCCCACCATCCACTTTGCAAAGTATCTAGGAATTAAAACAAGGCTAAAGCTTCTCTTTTATTTCTCTCTGTCTCCCTTGCTTTGAGTTCAGGTGTGCCTGCTTGGGTTGGTGGGATTGAGTCCTGCAGCTTTAACAGGCATCCCGGGGGGAGGCCTGACCCCACTGGAGTTTTGCCAGCCACTCCAGGAGAGATTTACCCACACCCAGTAACTGTTCTGACATAAGCAAAAAGATGTGTTAGTGCACGAACCTTACCCCACTGAGAAACACATGCAATTACCCAATATGGCAGAATCCAAACAGAAATTCATATCCTTACACTTCAGCATTGTTTTTACCATAGAAGACAAAGAAATATATGTTAAAAAAAAAAAAAAGGAAAGACATCAGACTTCCCCTCCACCCCCTGCTGAATCATATGCATAAGACATCCTGTCAGACACCAAACCACTGAGAAAAACATTGGAGTTCAGAAGTTTTTTCCCCCTACCACACTGACTTGTTCTAAAGCAAGAGTCACAAGACATTTTTTTAAAAAAGCTTTCTAAGAGAAACAGATTTCCTCTGACTGAGCTCAGAAATCAGGATATTCCCTGGCAAGCCCTCCCCACTCCCATCACGAGGAGCCAGCTCACATGGCAGCCCTTTCCTCCCTGGGTACAAAACCCTAGTGCCAAGCAAGTGCGATAACATTCAACACAGCTCTTATTTTCTTTGCAGTTTTACACCTGGATTTCAACTTATATTTTTATCTCATTCAAATTATTCCCTTTGAGCTTCTTTAAAGAAGTGCACCTACAGAATTCGGAAACAACTGGCTTTGATTTGAAAAAGCAAAAAAAAAAAGAAAAGTATCAGAATATCAGAATTGTGGATTTTTTTTCTCTGTACCTGATATATTGTGTAGGGATCTCTAGTCCTCTTTGAAGAAGCTCATAAGCCAAGCGGGCAAAGCTTTAGGAAACAGAAGAAAATAAAATAGTGCATACTCCTGAGAAAGAATTACATACTCATATCACTCATTTTTTGTCGTTGTTAACAGTTCTTTAAAAATGGGGGAAGATATCTCTCACACACACATTACTCAAAGAAATTAAGGACTGAAACATTGGCATAGTTAGGAATATAAAACTCCCTAGAGAAAAAGAGGAGACCTCAGAAAATTAAGAACTCAGATAGTGTTGACATTTTACCAGACCTTACTTTCAAATTTTGCAACCCATTATAAACAAGGCATTTTACTGTCAAAGTACTAATTTACAAAGGTATGTTTGCATGCATGAATATGTGTGACTGCGCACACATATTTTATATATATATGTATATATCCATATATATTCATATATATATACAAACATACATAGGATACACACGCACCCCTATCAAGTTATGTATGTGCATACACATATGCACACACATAGGCACACACACGCCCATACACACCTGTAAACGCTGGTAATCTAAACAGAGTCTGTCTAGACCAGGAAAAATAAAAAAAATCTTAAAAAATAGAGTTAGCTAATTCAACCGAGCTATGACGACTTGAAACTTCCTATCTAATGGCATCTAACGTTAAGATGCTGCCACAAACGCAGCTTGAACTGGCTGGTGTTGATGACTTTGTGAGAGGTCTGGGTGCTCGCCTCCCCTCCTTTCCTAGTCTAGACAGAACCAGGGTGGTGAGATGAGATGGGAAGAGCTGAGGTGAATGAGGCAATGGGGTTGCTCAGAAAGGAACGCTCTGGAAGATCATTTTAGCTAGGGTGGAGACAGGACATCATTCAATTGAAAAAAATAAAAGAGAACAAAATAAAAATAATAGCAAGACAGACTGTGCAGCTCAAGAAATCAAAGCACTGACACCAAAAATGTTTCTCCGATTTCTTCCAATAAGTTATTCATGTCTTTTTTTATTATTATTATTAATAATTATTATTATATTTCCCTCCCCCCCAAATCATTATTTAAAAAATGTGAAAGAACAGAAGTGGGAAAAAAATCCTGGTGGTTGTCTTCACATGTTCCTGGCAAGAGACTCTGAACCACTGGTCTTGCGCCATTGTGCTCCTCTGATCTTAAATTATTGTCTTTCTTTTATGATTTTATTATTATTATTATTTTGTCCTACCTAATAGAATTCTTCCAAAGCCCAATCCAGTATTTTTAAAGCTAAAATTAAGACGGTTTTGTTTTAAAAGATTATCTCTCTCTTTTCTCCTTTTATTTACTTAACTTTTTTCTTTTCCTGTCTTTTTTTTTTTCCCCTCTCTCTCTCTCTCTCTCTCATTTTCTGTGTTTCTCTTCCTTGTCTCCAGTTTTACTACCTGGTCCTTCGCCAGATGTGTGCCTGTTAGCAGTGTTGTTGTTCAAGAACATCTTGTCCATGCCTTTGAGAGCTTCAGTCAGGTAGTTCTGAAGGGCCGTGAGGGCAGCGCAGATAGCGGGGGCCCCAAAGCCGTGAGTGATGAGGCTGAAGTGAGTCAAGCAGCTCTGAATGCCCGGTTCCAAAATAGGGGTGGGCCGGCTGTTTCCAATGGGCGTCCTGTCCTGGGCCAAGAGATCTGTAAATTCTTTACAAAGTTGCCTGCACGGAAGAGAGAAAAGCAAAGAGAGGAAGAGAGAGAGGAAAAAAAAGCAATGGTTAGGCTCATCCCACACTTCTCCTAGACAACCAAGGTTGAAGGGGCAGATTCAGGCCAGAGCTGATCCAAATAGCCAGGATAGGACCTTTTTGCCACCTTCTTTTCCCCCCCAACAGTGCTCGGGGACCGGTCACGGTGAGCCAACAGCTCCCCGCTCCAAATGATGCTCTTCAGGAGAAAGATTTCCACAACTGCAGGTTAACACCAGGTCTGGAGACAGAAATCTCTCCGACAGCTGCAAGCACTGTGAAAACCCCGTCCTGCTTGGCAGCTCTCAAAATAACCAGGCTGAAAGGGAGAGGTGCCATGGGTTTGCCAACCACCCACATTCCTGGAGGCCTGACCCTGGCTCTAAACAGCTCCCATCAGTGCTGTTCCTGGAGGAAAGCACAAGCACACAACAAGAGCTACTGGGTGGCACGGGAACATGGTGCAGGGAAGGGCCAAAACGGAGCCTCCTCTGAGGCTGCTCAGGCTGGGCCACCTTGTCAAGAAAGGTCAGGACTCTGGGACTCCATGCTGGCTTATTCATTGTATGAGCAGCAAAGCAAGCACTTCCTACTTCATTTTTGGGTGGTAGCACCCCAGTTAACACATCAGGGGTGACACCTGGCTTTTGTTTGCTTGCTCACACCTTTGAAAAATTAGATTTGATTTTTCTAATGAATTCACACGAACACACACACTTCCTTTTGCATTGCTCTGGTCCAAAAGGCCTTCAAAGTCAACAGGTACCCAGGCAACATAGAAACCCTGGGGGCTGGTGGGGTTCCCAAAGGAACAGTATCTTTGAGACAGATGTCTACCCAGAGACTGGAGAAAAAAGGGTTGGAATTAAAAAAAAAGATAAGAAAAAGAAAAAAATTTAAAAAGAAACCCTTAAAAAAGACATTCAGTGCTCATCCTCTGAAATTATCTGAAATTCCCAGTGGGTTAAAGGTTTCAGAGGGTGGGGAAAGATAAAGGTCTACTTCTATGTGCATTATCCATTAAGAAAGTGCAAGAGAGGAAACTTTGAATTTGGAGAACAAACAGTAATGAGTCCAACATTTTACATCTTCAAAGAGCAAAGCAGGGTCTGCGAGCAATTAAAGTTCTGGGACATTAATATCTTCTGACCCTGCGGAAAAGGGCAATCAAATTCCAATCACGTCTAAAAAACATCTGGACAAATTTGAGCAAATGATTTTTCAACCCTCCATATATTTCTTTAAATTACACTGTCATCAGAGACAAGCCACATCCCAGAGCATGAAATGAATGAGAGCTGTTTGGGCTGGGTGCTTTTTTTTTTTTTCCTTTCTTTCTCTTTTTTATTTCCCCCCCTTTTTTGGCCAGATAGATGAAGATGTGTGGAGACAGCACCCACTGCTGAGGCCCTGAGCAAACTATGAAGCACCCGGTTAGCAGCCTGGGAGGCACAGTCAAGTATAAATCACCACATACAGCACATCCACCGAGATAATCCCAAGGGAGATAGATGGGTGGGGAGGACCAAACTGAGGATCATTAGCAATATATGGTAGTGTCTTGGGGGGGGTGGGGTAGTGGGTGTGTCTTTTTTTTTTTTCCTTTTTTCAGATTTATTACATTGTATGGAAAAGATGTAATTTGGTAGCAGACAAACAGGTGTGTGTGAGCAGCTAAAGGGACAGACAGACATACATGCTGTGGAAGCAAAGCATAGATTTTTGGTCCCTTTTCCATAGAGATTTTTTAACTGGGGGTGGCCTGGAAACGCTGTACAGTAGCTAGGGAACAGTCACTTACACGCTCTATAGGGACAGCCTGTCCCACGCTGCAGAGGGACGCAGAGGCTATAGGGTCTAACCTGCCCATAGGGCGATACAAGCACCCTCTCCCCACCCCACCACCCCCCGCGGGGCCGTTGTAACTTAGGGACTGGAAATTCCGTCTGCTTTCCAAACAAGCTCCGAGGAAGGGTTTAAGGACAGGGAGGATTCTCTCGGGGGAAGGCAGAAAGAGGGGGGTAGTTAATTCGGCACTCACTTTGTAGCAAGCAGCATGTTTTTCCTGGAGTGGAGGTCGCTGGGGTCCGTGTGCTGTCTGTTCAGGTACTCCGAAACAGCTTTGGCTGGGAACTCCGTTTCGCAGATGTACCCAAAATCCCGAGCTAAATGAACGGCCTCACCTGAAGGGGACGAGAGGGGCATTAACACCTCCGGGCCGGCTCCGAGCCGCCCACCCCACTCCCCCCGGGCCCCCTTTGGAGCCCCCTTTGGAGCTAGGGCCGGGCTCCACGTACAGGTTTTTCCTCCATAAGCCCCGTTTTGGTGGCAGAAGTAAGTTGCTGGGACAAATTTTCAGTAGGTTTGTCTCTTATGATGCGCTTGTGGTGGTGTGTACCCATGACTGTGGGAAAAGGGGGGACACACATACACATACACACACACACACACACTCACTTTCACACTAACTGGGCCAAAAACCCCAACCAGGGGAAACTAGTTAAATTCCGAAAGACAGAAAGACCCAAACTTTTCTCAAGAGCAGAGAAACCATTCCTGTTGCAATACACCAGATCGTTGTCCAAAATTTTACAGATGTGGACATAGCGTTTAATACTAATGTAAATTCCTTGTGGGGCATTATATACACACTTATTTATACATGCACACGGAGTTACTCGTATCGTTATCACAATTATCGTCACATCTGTCAAATGATGGAGATAACCGCGTTTCGTCCGATGGAAATTATTAATCTGATTTTTTTAACCGACCATCATGCAACAGGAACTCTTCTCAGTGGAAAGACAGCAAGGAATGGCAACCTGTTCTGTGAAAAATAGTAATTATTCTAACTCTAATTCTAATTGTCACTTTTCCTGCCTGCCTGGTTTCAGGTTTCTTGCCTCCAGAGGTTCGTGTCATCCAACTCCTACTGATGTACTTCATGCCACAAGAAGAAGACAGTAGCTGCAGAAAGGAGGAAAAGGGGGGGGGGGGGGGAAGGGGGGGAAGCCTCAGACTCTAGGGGGATTCCACCAGATTATAGCTCAGACCCTCTAGAATAAAGCATTAAAACCTTTAAAGCACCGCCTGAGGGACCAGGGGGGAAGATTTCCAATACGCAAAACGGGTATGTCTAATAACTCCAGGACCACATTATTTTTAACGATCAGGAGTTGCTTTTCCAACGTCATCTTCTTCTTTCCAAGGCTTCTCGCTAATCACCAAAGCGTTAATGAAAGCGGGGATGGGGTGGTGTCCCCGCCGGACGGGCTCCGGGCGGGCAGCGCCCGGGGGTGGCGGCCGGGGGTGGCCGCAGCGCTGCGCTCCGGGCGATGCCACAGCTGAAGCCTGGCTGATAGCAGGGGGGAGGGAAAAAGAAAATAAATTCAGCGGGTGCAGCTTCTTCCGAAAGGAGGGAGCTCTCTCAAGGTAAACTGTTGACTTGTAAGGAAATCAGGGGAGAGGAGGATAATGTACACCTTACTACACGCTTGACGCAAACCTCAGCATCGCTACACAGCCACGCAGCCTTTCGAACCCCAGACCAGCTTCGGGGAGGGGCTGATCCTCCTGGGAGTAGGATGCGCAGGTCTTCACACAGGCAACAGGGATGAAGCTGCACTAACCCCGGTGTTAAAGGGCAGTTGTCACACCCGAAATGCTTCGCGTCGCCTATTAGCGCGACCCTATATCCCGTAACCTACACCGTGCTTCGCACACCCGGTATAACCCCTATGCAGGTACCAGGAGAAGCTCCTTCCTATCAGCCCCCGTCTCTTCGCGCTCCTGCCTTCAGCCCTGCATGCGGTAAGGGCTTATCGCTCGCACAACTCAATCAAAGGAGTGGAAAAGTTAATATCTAGCACAAATGTTTATGCATGGTTATATGCAGAAGAGATAAGTGGATTATTTATACGCCTCTCGGTGTGCATGTGTAATGCAGATACACATAACTCATAATTGCATCCATACTATTCCCGTTATGTTTTTTGGAGAAGGTCCAACTTCTCTTAGCATAAACACGCACATATCCTAAACATATTAGTGGCTCTAAATTTTACTTTTCGATACAGTAACAATAAATCAAAGAAGCACGCCGACCACCGAAATTATGTTAGCTGACTTGAAATGAGGGGAAACTTCATCGTCCCCTCCCTCCTTTCTCGGGAACAACCTGCCTTTGCGCAGTCCCAGCCACCTCCAGGTACACCGCCCTCTGCGACTCTGGAATTGTTCTGATTTCTTTAAGAAAAGATCGGTTCTGTATTATTTGTCCTCACTTGAGCGTCCTGTAGTGGCCGTAAAGAAGCTCGGGAGGAGCGAATTAACGGGAGGATGGAGCAGACGTGGAGTCGGAGAGCACAGGCTGGAAATCCATAGCAAGGAGGGACAGCCCTGCAGGGTCACACACTCACATCCACCCACGTGTAGGCACACACCCAACCTCATTCTTGCCACCAAGGGGGATCAACGACCCTCCAGCCAGTGAGTTCATTTTGGGGAGTGGGATCCTTAACCGTGGCAGTGTCCATCCTCACCCGCCCTGAATGTCACATCTGCAAGGGTTTTCCTACCTGATCCCCAAAGCTAATTTTTATGGGTGGGGGGTTTTAGGGATTTTTTTTTCGGGGGGGGGGGGGTGATGGTGGTGGTGGTTCTTGGAATGTTAGGCAGGAGTCGGGAGCAGGCAGGGATGTGAAGAGAGCTGCGACCCTCGGCTTACCTTCCACCAGGGAGGTGAGTAAAGTGACATTTGCGGCCTTACGCCTGCCGGCTGGTAAATTCAAACCGATTTTTTCTAGCCTTTCTCGCAAAGATCTGCCCCCGTTTTTCGATTTGGCTCTAGAATTGCAAAGAAATTAACATCGTGATTAACCCCGCAGTGTTCCTGGAAGAAACGTTTAGTCTGTGCAGTCAGTAGAGCCTGGGAGGGTTTTCGCTCGACATTAAGGACTTGGGGGGGGTGTTGATTTCTGCTTGGGTTTGCTGAGATTTGCTTCATTTCTCCCCAGGGGTGGGAGTGGGGATGAACCCACTTTTCTCCCTGTTTTATCCAGGGAAATCAAATAATGCCAGATAGCAATAATTAATGTACAGGGTTCTGATCTAAAGAGCAAACGGGTTCCTATAGTGCGAGGGGAACTGTATTAAGATGAAGAGATCGGTACAAAGGTAGAGGAGGAGAATTAAATCCTCATTTATACCAAGAAAGAGCCTGAATGGGAAGGGGGGGGGGGGGGGGGGGAAGGAACAACAACAACCTGGGAGGTTCGAAGGGGAGAATGCGCGTGCCTGTGGATAAATAGAAAAGAAAGAAAAATATTTATTAAACCACTTGGTGCGTGTGTGTGAGCGTGTCCTTGCGCGGAAAGGCGATGCTGAGAGGGAGAGCTCACCTGAAGGCAGGGTGCGTTATAGAGAGGGAATTGGTTGCCTGGAGGAAGATTTGAATGTCTGTCGGAGGTTACTGATAAGGACAATAAAAGGATGAGTGAGCTATAGGCGGGAAAGACAGAGCTATTGTTCGGACGCCTATACATATGTAAATCCCCAGGGATAAAATCTTGCCACCTGCGAAATCAGGGAGAGTTTTGGCACCTGAGATCAAAGTCTATCCCAATTATCTCTTAGTTCTTACTTAAAAATTGTTTAAGAATTAGCAGTCACGCTTAACGAAAGGAAACCAGAAATGACAGAGAAGCCAGACTGGCTTCCCACGATCTTATATCAAAGTAAATAGGGCTAGATAGCAGAATTGCAACAGCTTTATATATTTCACCTGCTCTGAACCAAAAGCTTGTCTAAAATTTAGATTCGAGATAGGAATTGAAGTCAGCAGCAGCCAATGATTACGGCTTGGGCCATCTCCAGAAATCCACTGAAGTTCAATAATGATGTTTCTTTACCTTGATAATTGTATTTTCTACAATGTCTCTCTCAGATGTTCTCCCTGTTCCATTTGTAGTTGTACAGAATGAGCAGGCAGGTTAGCATCTGTAAGTAAAAATCTCTGCTGCTCTCACTGGCAAGGATCACAGCTGAGCAATGATTACAGACATTCACGTGGAACAGCATCTATTTTAGGAGACTCTGATTCTCACGTGTATTTTTGGGTGATTGACTGCATGTAGCAGGAATTTCCCCCTCCTCTGCAGACACGGAGCTGAAGCCCCTGAAATTCATCACAGAAATTTTCGCATGGAGGGGAAAAACAAAAAAAGGGGCAAAAAACCCCAAACAAAACACACATACACACACACACACACAAAAAAAAAAAAACCACCAAAAACACCAAAATCAAACAACTTCATTTTAAAACACCTTACAGTCAACATTGCCCAATTGCTGCTACAGGGCTTGGCAAGTTATTTCCTCCTCTAAGACAAGCACCAACTTTTAAACATGAGCCGATATTTATTCAGGGTTAAATTAATTGAATTTTTTTCTGTCTCGAAGTTAAGCTTTGTTTTCCAGTCTGGCTTGTACCTCACATGTAGAAAATGAAGTCTTATCCCCTCTCAGCCTTCCACTGGCTAGAGTGAACTGGTATCTCATACCACATCGTGACTTCTTCCCTGCTCTGACCGGAGACGGAGCCTTAGCTCACCTTTCCTACAGACAAGTCGTACTGACTATTCACAGTCCTTCAGTCACTGCCAAGAAAAACAAAAGCCTTTCTCCTGTTAGTCTTTCCAGTTAGTGACCTCGGAGCTTAAATCCCTGTTGCTGGTACCTAAATGCACAACCTCGCACTTGATATGATGCGGTGGCAACCAGACCTCCAGGCTATCCCTTGCTCCTCGTTTTCCTCAGTACCACAATGTTAACTGTTTTGAGATCTTCAAGAAAATCCACAAGGACCTAAGTGGGTGATCTGCACAAATGTTAAATGTTAAAAAGCAAAGATCTGAAGACCAACTGTGAGTAATTCTTCTTGCAACCTTCTCTAGATGAAACACTAGGCCTCTGACATTCAAACTATCTGTTGATGGCTTTTCTTTAGTCAGGTACTTACCTACCTTACTGATTGCCTATTAATCCCCTTCCAATTTCAATGTCTTATATGACACCATACTAATCGCCTTATAGAGGAAGCCTCATGGATTTATCTAGGAAATCCCTAGGAATACATCAGGTCCTGAAATACACCCAATTCATAATTGCAACACGTCCATCGGGGCATTTTGTTTTGTCCATTTTCTAAGTGAGAAGTGTGGGGAGAAAGAGGAAAAATAGAAGCTGCCTGCATGTACAAGAGTGAAAATACTCTTGTTTCAGTTCCTTCATTTTGGGATTCTTTGATAGGAACTGTACAAGGCCAAATCTTCTCTAGCCTCCATATGTTCGCTTTCACTTCTGAATACAGCATGGTTTTGACCTTACCCTGAAAATTAACTCACATGCTATGGCGAGAAGATCAATGCGGATTTGCAATCACCTTTACCGTTGCCCAAATATTTCTGGTGCATGCATGGATGCCCAGACATGGGCATGGTCATGCACTCAGCCCAGCCTCTTACCTTCTAAGTACTCCTCCTAGGAGGGATGCATTCAGACACTCAGGAGGAGAAAGGCGTCTTTGAACTTCTCCCACAGTTACTTTGTACTTTGAAGTTGAACTAAGCAAAGACAAGCGGCCAGGTACCGAGCAAAACACCTCTCCGGTATTGACTGATATTCCACCCAGGAAGCCATCTTTATTCATCATCAAAGAAGTAACAGATTTTGGAGGAACTGGAACTGAGGAAAGAAGAGGGGAAGAGAGGGGAGAGAAACCATCATGCCATGAAGGAGCACAGGATAACCACAGTCTCTCTGACATGCACAGAACAGCAAAATGAAAGGGAATTTTGAACCTCCGGCTACCTCCAGCAACCTAAAGGGTGCTGCTCCCCCAACCTCTAGAAAACTGCTCCACGAATGATGGATGGAGAGAAGGGTGGTGCAGTACAGCCTCTATGCAGGGTTTGATCATTGGGAAATAAAATACATATTGGCAAGCACCTGGCAACTTTCGGGTTTGAGCCTGTGTCTCACCCAGAGCCCCCCGATGCCTTTTGTACAACGGACAGCGCCTTTCTGGAGGGGAAAAAAAAAAGGAAATTTTACTTTTTTTTGCTAATGTTTCCATTACTGCCAAGCTGAGCCAGGAATAAATTCACTACACGAAGGGAGTCGCTGTCTTAAATAAGTATCAAGGCTGGAGGATACAGCAACCAGAAGACAGCTCTGTTATTGCTTTGTGTTTTTATTAAGTCTGGTTTATGAAATAAAATGAGTCTTTTCCTGCAGAAAAATGAACACCAGGAAAAAAAAATAATAATCTGGTCTAGCCATGGCATTCGCCACCTTGGCCATATTGTGCTGTCCGTGAAGTAGTAGGAACTCTCCCAACCCTAAATAAAGCTGATCTAGTTACTGTAACACAAATTTAAAGGTAGTTGGGGGGGGTGTGGGGGTGTCAAAACAAAGCAATAAAGTGAAACTAACCAAAATAAACCCGCGTTATTCTGTCCACGATAAACCAAAACATTTCTTTTCTCTGAGAAACTAGTGAGGTTATTTTAAGAGTAACCAAGGGGATTATAACCAACAGATTCCTGTAATAGCAACCAGACACACTGAGAAATAAACAAAACAAAACAAAACAAAATTGGCTAAAGTAAAAATGAGCGCAATTCCCCCGTGACATGAATTTTGTTTACAAATGAACTTAAATAGCTGCCTCATAATTGTGTGTAACTGTTATGATTTACAGCAGGTGCTCTAATCAATCAATCAATCACTTTAATTTATAGGGAGCCTCGCTGCATTTTCCCAGTTGTTTCATTTCTGCAAGTAATTGATAACAAACCGTACTTAAGGTATGTTTTATGCAGGAGTTAATAAGAGCTGACAGCTGCTACTGCTGCTTCCTCTCGGAATCGCGGCAACACGCGTTTCCTTATAGAAAATATACTCCGAAACTGGGGGGTTTGCTGGTGGTAGAGTCCTGGCAGTCCAGCGGGCATGTTTCAGAGGAGAAGACTAATTGATTACACACCCTCGCCGAGCAGATCCTACTTCACAGTCTCCCATTTCCACTCAATCAATTGCAAAACCAATTCGGCAAATAATAGGGTTCTATTATGCACATATGCCAGCTATTTAGGTAGTTATAATACATGTCAGTTAAGTCATAAAACCCCTGTTTATTTGCAACGTATCTGGAGAATCAAACCATTAGGGTTGAGGGGATATTTAAGTCGTCTGGAGCTGCTAAACAATAAGATCGGGTATCCTAATATATTACCAAGTGCTAACTACTGGGCAATTGCCAATTTTATAACCTCAGTGTATGGAATAGACACAACCGTGTTTCACTGTTTTTATTACAGATCATTTCCTACTGCCAGACCAGACCCCCACAATAAAAGCTCTATAACAGCTAAAAACCAAAAGGCATGTCGATTTTAGATATACATATTGCTTCGTATGCCTTGTATATAGTCTCCAGTATAAACAAATTATTTTGAGTAGCTTTACTTCAGGGAATCGGGAAGTGGAATGGATTCCTATTTCTCTATTATTTTAGTTAGGCACTTTATGCAGCTCATAAAGGTGGTTTCAAATAGTTTGAGAACGGCACAGAAACAGTTATAAAAGAGTTAGAGGCCCGCTTCTGCTTTAGTTGCTATTAATAGGATTTTTTTTTCCATTGATTCTATAGGAAAAGACTCGTTTTGAGTATCAGAGGTAATGCTGGCAGAAAAAGAACAAATCTCTCCCCACCACGATACATACATATATCTCTTATTTCATGCACGATGTTCTGCAACATTATTCAAGTAAGGCATCAAGAAAAAGTTTGTTTGTTTTAAAAAGGGTTAGATTAAAGCAGTACCACCAGACAGATTTTCATTACTGACATTTTTTTCCTCGGACAAACACATGGGCTCCGTGGTTCGAGTACACCTTTGCAGTGGCTATTTTTAGTGACCAGTTTATCAGGTCACTGGCCAGTGAACTGAGAAATTAAACAAGAGGCAGCAATTCCACGAACATCTGATCTTAGTCCAAACTCACTAAAGAGAAAGAGACCCGTGCAACGCTTAAATGCTCCTCACCCCACTCGCTTTGGCCTTTTGGAGCACTCATTACATTAGTTAGCCTTTGAAATATGGATTTCCACGTGCTTAGTATTCCCCCCCACCCCACCCCCTTGCAAATTGCTTTTGGGAAGCAGGCTGGCTCCCTTCCCTGCTATCCTGGGAGCTCCACAGCTTTTCCTCCTACCACTGCCTCCCCGACAAGGACCATATGAACATACCCATCGGTTGGAGTCTAATAACTCTAAACCCATTTTAGAAGCTTACCAGGCGGTGTAAGCATATCTATTGCAATTTCATAGCTTCAGAGAGATGTATTCTATCTAGACTCTATATCTTCTGTAAATTACCTAATGCTGCCTCAAAAAAAGTGTTTGCCATGGAATGAATTATCTCTATCTATATCATATCTATATGTTTATCATGGCTATAGCTTTTCGGATACAGCCGACATTACCAGAGATAATATAACGTGGCAGCTTTAGCGGGTGAAGAGAGATGCACGTCCGCGTGTGCAGCTGCATCTGGCAAATCCCTGCGTGTATGTAAATAAACTATAACGCAGGGTGTATTTTTAGTCGATGTCAACTTTCCCAGTTGGTTTGGGATTGCCATAACTGCTGAAATGATACAGAGTAACACACACGTACATCTCGCAGCGTCCCCACCAGTTCTGCTTCAACTTTTTCCCATTTAGGCCTTGTTATCCCCAGAAGAAACCGTTCCATTTTCTTTCACTCCCGAACTCTATTTGCTGTGTGCATGTGAGCACCCACAAACACGAGTCCCCCTTCCAACATCTCTGCCACTCTTTCTTTTCTTTTTCTTTTCTTTCTTTCTCTCTTTCTTTCTTTCTCTCTTTCTCTCTTTCTCTCTTTCTCTCTCTCTTTCTCTCCTTTCTTTCTTTCTTTCTTTCTCTTTTTCCTCCCCGTTCTCCTTTTCTAGCCCTTTTTTCCTCTCCCTCTCTTCTCCTGTGGTTACTTCCAGCCTCTTTGTCATTCCTCCCCCTTCCATTTCTCTTCAGCTTATCAATAAACCGGGAGAGCAACAGTAGCCGCTTGATTTGTTAGTAATTATAAGCCTACTGTTCCTGCAACGGGATCTCTAGATGAGTGAGATCGCTTTAAAACGACAGCAGGAAATGGTGGGGAAATGGAGCATGGCGAAACTCAGTGTGAAGCTTTCAGTTCTTTACATGTTTACAATTTTCTGTGCATACATTAAGTCTTAGGAGTTGGGTGGTTGTGTTTGGTGGTTGGGTTGTTTTTTGGTTTTGGGTTTTTTTTTTTCTTGGTGGTGGCTCTCTGTTGGGTTGCTCTCCACAAACGCGTGGAAATGTGCACAAATACAGGCGCACAAGAGGAAATTGAAAGAAACGGGCATTTCAGCAATGCTAAATATCAACAAATAAATAGAATTATGTCCTGAAAATAGCTGAATAATAAGGCTGTAAGCGATGGATATGGTTGCAATAAACCTGGTGGATAATATGATAGTCGTTCAGTCAATCAATCAATTAGAAGAAATTTTTCTTACTACCAAATGTCATGGGCAAACTTATTACTAATCAGCTACCAAACTGCCTTCAAATCTCTTTATTTTCTTTTAAATCTACCTAGCGGGCCTGAAATGAGTTAAAAGTTCTTTGTCCCTTATAACAACAGGACTTTATTGTAAGTAGTGATTTCGTCTGACTTGGTAGCCAAACCTAGAAAGTCCGGGGACAGTGTCTCACCCATTGTCCACCCACCCGCCCCCGCCCCAACCCGCTTCTTATTTCAATTTTAACGAACAAAGGCAACAAATGTGTGTTCGTGTCCCCTTCCCTCCTGTCCCCCCCCATCTCCTCCTCTTCCCCCCCGCCCCCCTTCCCCACTGCAGTCCCTTTCCCCTGAAAGCCGGGGCTAAATTTCAAAGTGAAATGTATTCCCTCGAAATTGTTTTGCATTCAATTAAAGGGGATCATAAGGTTCAACGTGTAAACCAGGAACAGGCACGAAGCAGAGTGGCAGCGAAGCAACATCACCGATTCCCAGCTCCATCACCTGGAAAGCTGAGGCCAGGGTGGTTTTCAGTTAATCATTTATCCGTATACTTCAAGAAGAGGTGGGAAGGAATCTTATGCTGTATTAGTTAAGAGTTAAAAAAAAAAAAAAAAAAAACAAAACAAAAAACCAGAAAACAAAAAAACCCACAAAAACAAGACACCTCCTTTCATATGTTTCTTTAAAACAGTGTGAACAATACAGCGTGTTTGCAAGGAGACAATGAACGAAGGTGTCGGGGTTAAGATGGCCTTTCGTGCTCCATCAGACGTGAGCGTGCAGGCGATCGTCAGAAACAGCTGAAAGTAAATAAGTACATCAGAATAATTTTAAGGTCACTGACTGTGCCCCAGAGTCACAAAAAATTAACTTGGGACTCGGGCCACGCAGGATTTTGCAAGAGGACAACTTCTTTCGCCATAGACGATGCCAAGAAAATTTCAGATGAGCAGTTGACATAGGGACCCGATCTTTTTATTCCTGACACAAGGAAAAACTTCCCTGCGTTTCGGCAGAAATTGGGGGAAAGGCCTCCAAACGTGCAGCCGGTAAGCTCTTAAAGCCGAGTTAAATCTGATATTAATGCTCTTGGTGATTATTATCATCTTGATGATTTATCTGGCTCCCTCCCTCCCACTTCCACCGCCCAAATCTTAATGGAACTAGGAGTTAACGATGATTTTTTAATGTCTCGTTGCATTTTTAGACTGTTAATGTACCGCATCCTTCTCATTATTAGTTTATTGATTGTTCATTGACCAGCCCCCTTCAAATCGTATTAACCACCCTCTGCCAGTTTAGATTAGGAGAGTTTAAAAAGCACCTTTCATTATTTCACCGCCACCACCACCCACCACAGTAGAGTTCAGGCTTGGTAGCTTAATGCTCGCTCTAATGGGGCAGCTAAGAGACGAGGGGCCACGGTCCCTGCCTATTGCATTAATAGCTCAAAGGGGGCTAATACAGAAAATTAGCCTTAAACGAGCTCTGGAGATCTCCAAATGAAAGAGCCATTTATCACGCTGGCTACCTTCACTCCACTCGTTTGCTCTCTCTACTGGGAACAACTCATTTCCTCTTAACTAAATTACTTCAGAAATGTCAAGTAAGCTCAGATAGCAAACATAACAAGAGACTGGGTATATGTAATCTATCGTGCGGGATCGATACGTGAGATAAATCGATAGCAGCCTATGAATCCCTGTATAATTTCCTTAATATTTTGGCAACCCTTTTGCATAGACAATTCCCTCTGCAGGCCTCCAAGACTATAAAGAAATAGACACTTGCAGTCTGAATGATATAATTAAGTTTAGACTACACACACACACACACACCCCCATGCTTTTTTCTATGACGTTGTAATTAAAGCATTTTAGGCACCAAGCTAGGTTTGGATGAAATCGACCCCCTTCAACATTCGTGTAGCAAATATGCATCGCAGGGAGTGCTCCTCTGCACAAAAATCAGCCAGTAGTGTCCTGTCTATCTATCTATGCCATCCGCCTGCAATAACGACTTACAGAGCTGAAATAACTTATTCTTACTTCAAAGTACATCCTCACAGCTACAAACTGCAGGGAACAAAGCGAAATTGATCCTGAACCCTCTCTGTGTTGCTCCTTCTCTCGTCCTGATTAAATATTGTCGGCCACAAATGTGACCCACTATTTATTACCCATTTCTCGTCCTCCGCACCCAGGAAAGTCGCTGTGCAAAAAGAACCAGAGCTCACGATATTCCTTTATGCTGCAAAGTTTCTTGGAGCTCAGCATCACTTCTTAGAAAGCAAATGCCGCTACAGTGACTTTAAAACAGTTGCAGAGGGATCTCAGGATCTTTTTCAGTAACCTAATTTCCAAAGTGCATATATATCTGTTCATCACGGATAAAATCAGAGCATCTCTTCTTATGGCTGCAAACTGGCACATGTATTCCCACCTATATGGGATTCTTTATGTGGCAGCTGCTCGACGTGGGGCCGTTGCAATGCCCATACGCAATAAACACACCTAAATCTATACCTAATACACATAATTATTATCATTCCCATTGTAGTGCTACGCGCGGTCGTAACTGTGCCACCCAGCCCGCCCGTTAAACGTCTCTGCTGTCCTCGTCATCTGAAGGAGGGAGAGACACCGGGGGGAGGGGGCTTAAAAAAAGAGCATTTTGGGCCGGGTGATAAACAGAAGAGTGTTCTGCGAAAAAAATCCAGGTTGGGAAAGGAAAATGCGAGCACGGAGCAACGTTAGAAAGGAGTCTCTCGCCCACAAATCAAGCACCAATTAATCAAATACACCCAAGAGGAAACATCGTGTATGAGGTGTCAAGAGGGGATGGGGAGGGGAGGAGCGGGGAGGAGGGGGGGGGAAGAGAAAAATACAACCAGAAACCATCAGGTTACAGACCCTGAGCACAAAACCTACCGCACGTTCAACCTGAACTAAAACTGGAGAAACAACTCTTTCTTTTTTTTTTTTTTTTTTTTTTTTTTTTTAAGTAATTTTCTGCTTCTCAAAACCACCTTCGGCTTTTCAACCGGTGGTCATAAATGATGCTGCTAAACGGTCTTCAAGTTTTCATCTGTCCTCCCTCAAATAACTAGACCTTGATCGTGTGTGTGAGAGACTGTACACGAGGCTTTAAATTAAAAAACAATAAATACACGGAAGGACCTCATGCTGCCTTGAACACATTTTAAATAAACACCCTCCCTGTTATTTTGCTTTATGTTCTAGAAGATCATCTCTATTAAAGTATTTGTGCGCATTTGACAAATAATAAGGTCCTGGAGATAAGTGCTGTTGATAGCAAGCATAAGGGACAGCATTTCTAAGCCTCATCTCTGGTACTTAAAATTGAATCTAGAAATAGAAACTCCTTAGATAATTAAAGATAGCTCTCCCTACATTTGCAGTGTGTGATCTGTTTAATGTCTATCAGCATAACACAACACTAATCGCCAAGCATCTTCGAGTGACTGTCAGAGAAATGTAAAAAAATTAAGCAGCTGCAATACGCCCAAAATGAGTTATTGTAATTACATTTAATTAGTTTAATTAGTTAATTATTTTGCTTACAGCTGTACAAGAGACTGCAAACATTTGTTAATATCACATTCCCTTTAACAGTATGGGGTGATTCTGCAGTTACACTAAATCATGTGCGCATATGTAGAAAGATTTAAAAAATGGGCATGGGGAAGGGGGGATTCTTGGAGGAAGGGGGGAAGGAGGTCGGGGCTGCCTTTCCACAGGCATTGCTTTCTCTCCCCTTCACGTTTGCATTCGCCTGGGAAATGCCTTTAAGCCCCAAAGGGAATCAACCCTCTTCCCCCATTACAAGCCAAGGGGTCCCCATCGAGGACTATGGGGGAGCGGGCGGGGGGAGGAGAGGAGGGGACCCGTGGAAACTGCTTTTGAGCACGGGGTGCTCCATTAGAGAGCATTTGTGTAATTAAACCCTTCGAAGGCCGGGGGAGGAGGGGGTAGAAACTTTTCCTTTCGCGTATCTTCCCTTTTCCCTTCCATCTAGCTGTCCCTCCGATCAACTATCCATCTTGCTGCCATGTATGCCTGCTTCCCGGGTAAATTAATTGCCCCAAAGTAAAAATATATCATGAAGATATTGCTACACAGTAAAAGTTTGTCTAGCTTGTTGGAATAATGCATACCTTTTTTAATGACAGACTGGTCCAATAAGTTCATACCGCTGTTATTGGCATCTTCAACTGACTGTGGATATAAAAACATCACTATTCAAATTGACTGGATATTAAAGAATCGCGTACATAAATCATGTCATTCCAAACTGGAGTTTCTGTTATTTCCATTTATATTAATTCACTAGGGGAGGAGGCGGTTTTGTTGTTGTTGTTATTATTGTTATTATTATTCCCCCAAATCGACAAGGAAATGAAATTCTTACAAATTATATAGTCTTCTAATAAAAAAAGAGGTGTGAAGCATATGGGGTGCAATACTGGTTTTGTTATCTTATAAAACATAGATATCACATAGACTTCTTTGCATTCGATAAAGCTTTATATTTCTTCCTTTGAAAATCTGGCAATTTGGCAACATCTGCAAGATCTATTGCATGACATAAATGAACACGATTAAGACCAACTTAAATTCTCCCTCCCCTTACATTCCCACCCCCTCCCCCTTCCCTTCCACCACCACCACCACCCCCTTTTTTTTTTTTTTTTTTGGTTTGTTTGTTTGTTTAACCCTGCTCCATCTTAATAATTCAAGGGCCATTTACTTTTTATATATAATAGTTTACATTATGTACTTTTAATTAAAGCCTGAGCAATTCGGAGTGCAGCGCAACGCCCACATCGTATAGGGTACAAGGAGAAAGAGATTTACAGCTCCCGAGGTTGCCTACATGTCCTGAGTCAGGGGGAACTGGAATATACATTATCACAAGGATGAACTATTAAACTGATTGCCTAGAAAAAGTCTCCCCATTTCCCTTTCAAAGCCTTCCTTCCCCCCCCCCCCGTTTTCTTGCTTTTCTCGCTTTTTCGGCCGGCTTAGGAGCACACCTGTTATTATGGCATTAACTTCTCCAGCAGGGAAGAGAACAAAGACGGGCACAGAGGACAGAGCAAATGTTGGGTTTCATTTCTCAACACGAAAGTGGACTCTACCAAAACCAACCAACCAACCAAAAATTACCGCTGGATCTGCGGTCGGCACAGCAAAATCATTTCCCAAAGAGAAGAGGTGTCATAAGGGCAATTTATTGCAGAATTAGGACAGCTGCCGGTTTAGGGTAAATTCTGGGTTTCAGAGAAAGGGAGGACCTGTGGGCTTCTTGCTTTTATTATTTTATTTTTCTCATTACTATTTAGGGTTTGGGTTTTTTCGGGTTGTTGCATATTTGGGGAGTTGTCACATTTTTTCCCTGATAAGGAAAATGCCTTTACAGCAAAGCAATGATTTTCTTCGCTATTATTTTAACTTTATCTTTGCTACAGCGAAAGGCTGAGCTTATCCGGATCCAGCCCTTATCTCCGGTTCTCTCTGCTCAGCAGAGACGTTCCAGGCGGAATATGATTTAAGAGAAAATTACATCTCACAAAAATGTGACGGAACAATATTTTCCTTTCATTTTCCTGGAATACACACTCAAACGGGGCGCACAGACACACACACGCAGAGCGGTTCCTTATACTGTGTATTTGTGCATGGCTGTGTCTCTCTCTCTCTCATAATCAATAGGCTACATACCTAAAGGGCACAAAATAAAATTACAAAGTCTTCCCTCCTTTCCCTGAGTAGCTCCCAAAGAGGGATGATGAGCAAATCCCGCAGCCCGCTGGAGTGCATCGTGCTGCACCTCCATGGCACAGAATTGCAGGTAAATATGAAACGCCATCTTTCCTGTTCTCTTTAATTTTTTTTTCCTTTTTTTTTTTTTTTTTTTTCCGCCCTCCTTATCTCACCTTATCTCTGGAGTAGATGGCTGTGCCCACGCTTTATGCGTGTGCGTGCACTCCGCTCGCTCCATCAGCAACGTGGGTTAGTTGTTGTAGTTAATGAGAAGACTCCTGTCTGATTTTCTATCTAATTACGCCCTCCTGCTGGGTTTTTGTACAGGATATTCGCTCAGCATGCTGGCAGTTAATAGTCACAGAGAGGATCGTAAAGATTTAATTAGGACTGCATGCGGAAACGTGGAAAAACAACTCAGACTTTTAATTACTAGACTTCTTTAGTTAAAAGTGATACCAGGGGTTACTTTATAAGAGACTTGAGTGTTTTGGTGCAACTTAACTTTCCGTGTCTCTAGCTAGCACGTAGGAGCGGGGACGGCAGAGTGAGTGAGGAGGAGTAGTAGGAGGAGTGGAGGTGTGTGTGCAGGGAGGGGAAAGGTGATGAGTTTCAAGATATACTTGGAAAATCTAGTGAGGAAGATTCCCGTCCCTCCCCTTCTCCAATAATCTGATAGCATGGAGCTGCCTCTATACCATAGATATCCACCACATTCGACAGCCATGGATCTGTCTGAGAGAAAACCTCAAAAACTGATCAAACTGATCTTTTTGTTTCTCTTTAAAGAGTCTAAAGAACCGGAATTATCCCCTGCATATTTTCTTTATTGTATATTTTACTAGTATAACACTATTTTTCCCTAGCCGGGGTGGGGTGGGGGGAGGGTAATATCTGGGGTTGCAGTGTGGGGTTTTTTTTCTTTTTTTCAGAGTCCCTATTAGATGATGCAAATTTGTTTTCAATAAGTAGGTCTTGGCTTCTCTGTGCCCTGTCTGAGGGCTGTAAATTGCAGATTTAAAATTCCTCTCGAAAGGGGCAGCCATAGCAATACAATACGTCCTGTTTACAATAACAGAGCACTATCGCGTTACAATCACTTAATTCTAGCTCCGGACAATGGCTCACACATGGCCTGGATTTGGTGTTTATAAAATAACCACCGTTTCTTTCCGTCACGCACTCTCTTCCTCTGCCTCATTCTCCCTTGTCAGCCCAACCCATTCTCATGGCACGAATTTGATCAGATATGCATAAGCCAAAGGGACCCATCTTTATACAACTATATACCTAGCTATCGGTTCAACTTTTTGGACTACTGGAAAAACAAAAAAAAAACAAACAAAAAACAAACCCCAAACAAACCCAGACTCTGAAGCTATTTGAGCCCCTTCCTGGAAATTCTCTGTAGTATTCGTGGATAATATGTTTATGTCACCTAAACAGGAATCCCTCTAGCTCCTTGCATCTAGAATAAATCCATATTAAAAATCAAGGCGGGAAACTGCCCAACTTCAGCTGTCACTGGTGTGGGGAAGAACAGAAACCGCTGAACGGTAGGAGCGAGTGCTGGGCTTCTTTCCCTCCAGCCTGTGTTAACTTGCAGTTCTTCCTTCACGTGTTTCTCCTTGGGATACCCTCCTCTCTCTCTCCCCCTCCTCCTCAGCGTGAGCCCAAACTTTCAGAAATAAAAGGCCTGTTCCATTTCCCACGGCCTCAGCACCCTAAAGCAAGAATCCCAGCCCTGCTGGCCCACAGCCTCGTCTGTTCCGACCCATCTCCATCCCATCCCCTCCCATCCCACCCCACCCGACCCCGGCCCGGGCCCGGGCGAGCGGGTGGCGGGGCGGCCGCGGGCGCAGCGCTGCGCTGCGCTCGGAGCCGTCGGGGGGAGGCACTTTCCGTCCGTGCTGTGCCCTGCCCGCAGCAGGGGTGGTTTATTGGAAAAGAGAGGGAGACCTGCTTTATTTGAGCTGAGCAGGACTTTTCCTTCTTTCCTCTTTTCTTCCTTTCTCTCTCACTTTCTCCCTCTCTCCCTTTCCTTCTTTCTTTCTCCTCCTCCTCTCTCTCTTTATCTCTCTCTCCTTTTTCTTTCTCCTTTCACTCTTTCTCCTTTTATCTTTCTCTCTTTTTTTTTAACCTCTTTCCCTTCCCTTCTCTTTCTTTCTTTCTTTCTCACAGGAGCACAACAATTACCAGGTTTTCTTCTGGGAAAGTGTAAATATCAAAGCACAAACAGCACTTAACGCCTATCGGTTGTAGAGAGAAAGGAGAGCGATCCCCTTTCTGCCTTCACAGGGGCAAAACTCGCCTTGACCTGCAAGCCAGTTTCTGTGAGCCAGGAATGCGAGACGAGACCTGCACATCACGCCCGTGGGGGTCAAGGGCTGCCCCCGGGTCTCAAAACCAGCTTGGAAACCCGCAGAAACCAGCCACCCGACGGCCACTGAGCTTGGAGGCAGAGGCAAATCCAAAGAGAAATCCCTTCCTATTTCTAAAGCAACTCACCCCAGCAAAGCTCGGAGATTTTCCCCTGAAGCCCTAAGACAAGCCTCAAGCCAATGCAATACAGCTTCCCACCCCACACCACCCCCCCCCCCCCCCGCCACATCTCTGTCCCTGATTCCTATAATGTTCAGCAGGATCTTTTTTCACGGCTTTTTTTTTTTTTTTTTTTCTCAGCCTCCTCTTTTCTCCTTTCCCTTTCCCCTTTCTTTAACTTTGAAGTCCGTATCTCATCCAGTGGTCCATATCTTTACTTATCCCAAGCCTAAATATGGATGTGTGATACTTAAATTTGGCGGAAAAAAAAGGAACGGGGGAGGGGGGACACCCCCAAATCCTGACTAATAAAGCCTCATGCAGGACCTGGACCCTGGAGGCTCCGGCTCGGGGGTCCCCACCAGCTAGCCATGCCCTGCTCCAGCAAGGTGCAAACCACCCCAGCACAGAAGCTGTTAAAGACCTTTCTGTTTTTAGGAAATAACACGTGATGATGAGTTTCGCGTGGGATAGAAGAGGGCTGGGAAATACTGTCCTTTGAGCACGGTGAAACTCCTTTGTTACCCAAAAGAGAGAATAAGCCTATTTAAAATCAGTGCTACCCTACCAACTATACTTTAAAAAAAAAGGGGGGGGGGGGGGGGAAGCTTGTTCCTGATCACCGGTTATTGCTTTTGGTTTGGGTTTGTTTACATTTTCCCTCCCTCCCGGATAAAAAAATGTAGTAATTGGACAGTTT
The DNA here is from genome assembly GCF_015220075.1 of Falco rusticolus. Lineage (NCBI taxonomy): Eukaryota > Metazoa > Chordata > Aves > Falconiformes > Falconidae > Falco > Falco rusticolus. The sequence continues at coordinate 15,407,742 of NC_051192.1, read as the reverse complement.
CATCAAAATCCCTGAACTGCAGGAAATTGGTTGGGGGGGTGGGAGGGGTGGGTGGGGGGCGAAGGGAGCTGAGATTGCATGGGAAATAACTGGAATTTGAAAAGCCAGGCTTAAACTCTGCCAGCTTTTGAAACACGTGGAATATTTGGAGCAGTATGTCTGCCATCCCCTTGCACTCTGCTGGCTTGCCGTGCAGTGGAGGCTGTACAGAGCACAGCCTGTGCGTGACAGCGATGAAATAAATTCTCCTAGCGAAAAAAAAAAAAAAAGAAAAAAAAAAAGAAAGGGGAGAGAGGGGGGAGTATGACAGTTATAACCCCAGCGCGGAAAAAGGATGGTAACCACCACCCCCACCACCCCCAGTACTGCTGTAAAAGCCTCACTGACAATTCCTAGCCGAGGGCTGGGTCTGCAGCCTGGAAGGCATTACCCAGGAGAAAGAACCGCTGTGCCTTACCTGGACCTCCTCCATCCCTGGGTGTCCGATGCCATGCAGAGAAAGGCTGTCCCCCATGCCGGAGTCAAGGCCATGGTGAGCTGAGTGCAGGAGGACATCTGGCCTCCGTACTGAGTGGTAGTCCCGCCTGGGGTCCAGTCCCGAGAGCTGGGGCAGGGCGGCCCGAGGCTGTGGCAGCAGTGACCCGGTTTCTGATCCCACCTCTTGCCTCTGCCTCTGTCCCCAGGGGTGCTGCTGGGGTTGATGCAAGGGGTTTAGGGAGTAGGGGTCATTGACATGGGAGTAAGGGTCCTGGCTTTGGTGGTAAGGAAGAGGCTGGTAGGGGGGTGGGAAATAAGGCGGCTGGAAATCCGAGGATGGGGTGTGAGAGAGCGGAGGAGCGCTGGAGTAGGGTCCCTGGGAGACGGATCCCAGCTGGGACAGCCTGGAACTGTGGCTGGGCACTCCATCATGCCGGTCCTACAAGCGGAATGAAAGAAAAACAACAAAAAAAGAGGACCTTTAAAAAAATAAAAAGGAAAAGGCGCACAAACCCATCCCAAAATAAAATACAAATGTAAACAGTTGTAAAGTAGGGTTGAGACGTGCCCCCTTCCCCTACCGCGGATTAGAAATGTTCCAGCGTTTCGCCCCCAGGTCGTGTGTATTCCCAGTAACTATCAAGAAGGGGGAAGGGGGGTGGGGTGGGGGTGCGTGTGAGGGAGAAATGCTAACTATCATAATTAAAAATGTAGGACTAGTGCTCTATATGCGTGTATGATCTGTGACTTCAGTCCAGTAATACGATTCCCCCTCCAGCAGCCCCCCAAATAAAACCAAAGGTAAAAAAAAGAAATAAAAAAATTTAAGAACCCCCAAACCACCCATCCTTCCAAACAATCCACTCCTTGTGCTGCCTAAAGTTTCCAAACATCTGTTTATTCCCCCTGCTGAAGTCCTGAAACTCAAAATCAGAAACCCATCTTCACGTGGAAAAGACCAAAAAGAAAGTTGCACTTCTCGGAGGACTCCGAGGTAAGAAGTTGTGCCAAAAGGGACTTGGGGAAAAAAAAAAAACCAAAATAAAAATCACAGGGTCTCTTTGTATGAAGAGAATCCACCCCATTAAAAAAAATATTAAAAAATCAAATAAAGTTAAAATGAAACATAGGTATTGAACAAATCCAGTCGCTATGAATTTCTGCAGCAACTTCCAGTGTCTTTTGTCTCCTTTTCCAATATTATATTCCGGAGAATGGGGTGGGGGTTAATTGTAATGAAAAGTCTTTGGGGTGGGGGGGGGACGACGTGTGTGTGTGTGTGTGTGTGTGTGTAGGCTTCAGAGAAAAGGTGGGAGAGGAGTTTTGTGGAACTCCACCGCGCTGAAGCTGCGAGGCTAAAGTAAACAAGAAAAATATCTATTCCACAAAGTGTAGTTCAAACCCCCACAAGCAATGGCACACATGATTTAGAAAAAAAAAAAAAAGAAAAAGAAAAAAAGTTTTTTCCCCCCTGCTCTCCCCCCCAAACTCCCCTAGCTCAAATCGAGAACACACAATGCAAAAAGGGAGAAGCAGCTGCAAGCCTCCTCCAATTATTGTGCTAAATTACCAAGCCAAAGGCGTTTAAAAAGAGAGAGAGGGAGAGAGAGAGACAACAGATCGAGAGAGAGAGAACATGCAATTCTAGTACAACATGGATCCAAACTCACCATGGCGGAATAGGTGTGGACTAACATCTGGAAATAAAAAAAGTCTTGTAATAGCTAAAAATAAAATAATGGTGATAATACTAATAATTGGAGGGAAAAATATCAAGGAGATCTGCAAAGGGACGTGTTGGACACAGGAGAACAGCTTGAGATATTTCGAAGTCTATCCATCAAAGAAAAAAAAAAAAAAAAAAAAAAAAAGACCAATGCCCCCAAAACCGAGCCTGGAAACCTCTATCTACATATATGATTTACCCCTCCCTCTCTGGGTTCCCCCCTACCCCCCCCCCCCTTTTTTTTTTTTTTTTTTTTTTTCCTTTGAGCTCCCAAATACAATCCTCTTCAACCCAAGGCTAGGCTCAGACTGCTCCGCTACCCCTTCCTCCCTTTCCTTCTCTACACCGCCTCATAATAATTGATATTCATGACTATTAATATTACACGACTACTTTAAAGGGAGAATGCAGGACCAAATGGAGCGTGAAGCTGGCAGCCAGCTCGAGAGCTCCCCTACTATTGTAAATGACGTTCATTCAGTGGAGAATTACTAGATGTAATCAGACGAGGGGGGCTGGCAGAAGCAGAGTTTGGGGAGAGGGAGAGGGGGGAAAAAGTTTAGCAAGGAAGAGGCATAACTTCAATTAACTCGAGCGGAGGAAGATGCGGAAAGTAGACACTGCTGAGCTGGAGCAAGGAAGTGAGTTGAAGCAATGCTAGAGGCGAAGAAAAAAAATTTCCTTTTTTTTTTTTAACATTTAATTATACAATCCTAATACGAGGAATTGATTGCCTTTGGTGCTTTTGTTCTTGTAGTCGTTTGTTGTTGGTTTGTTTGTTGGTTTTTTTTTTTTTTAAAAAAAACTAATAATGAAGGAAAAGAGGTTTTTCTAATCCTTTCCTTTTCCTTTTTTTTTTTTTTTAAAAAAAAAGAAATGGAAGAAGAAATGTGCAGTCACTACAATATACGTCTATTTACAGCGAAGATTAAGCCCTTCTGGTGCATGTTACAGATCGTATTTAATCGCAATAGCCAAATAAATACTTGAATCTGCGTTGAGTTGGGGTTCACATTTTCTCAACCCTGTTCCTCCCGCCCAATATGAAAAGAATAAATATATATGTACATATATCTCCCGATTTTCACCCAAATGTAAAATGTATGCAGTGAATTTTAAAGGATAGTAAATTTATAGTTTTGAGGCAAAGCCAGGGGCGATATAAAACCTTTTTGATGTTGCAGGAACCCGTTCAACTGGACTGTCTGCCATTTCTGTTAAAGTTCAACTTACGTTCCTTCCTAAATAGACTCACACTTCCCAGAGCAGCACACACCCCCCCCCGCGCGCGCGCACACACACACACTTTTGTTTTAAGAACAGACTCAGTTTAAGTGGCTGAGACGCCCCTACTAATGTGTTGTTATTTATAATTCGGAAAGAAGAGAGAAAAACGATATATATATATATTAAAGATAAATCTGGAGGGCTTCAGCTCTTAAAAAAAATTAACAACAATTTTTCCCTCTCTCTTTTTTTTTTCTTTTTTTTTTTTTTTTTTAAGGCTACACGTTACAAAACGTCTTGGAGCGCACCCCACGGTTAGGGTATACCCTGCCCGCGGCCAAATCCCACCCAACTGCTCCCCCAAGTCTGCCTCTCTCCCACGGCAATGTGGAAACACGAGTGTCCGTAAAAAGCACAGCGGCTTAGAAAACCCCTTCAAAAGGAGGGTAGACAAAAAAAAAAAAAAAGAAAAAAAGAAAGAAATCCCCGACCTCACTGGCCAGGGAGGGGAGATGTTTTGTCGCCTGCTGCTGCGGGCAGAGACAATGGCCGGGCTGCGCCTGGGGATGGGGAGGGAAAAGCAGCGAGGGCTCAGCGGGCTGGGGATCGCCGGCGGGACACACACACACGCACACACACACGCCGGGCTGTGCCTATTCTGCATATGCTGGGTTTTGCCAGTTGATAATTAGCTTGACGGCAGCTTTTGGGAGTGGAGACATTTCTCCCGTGCGGCCGGCGGATCCCCACCCCACTGCCCTCCGTCCCGTCCCGTCCCTTCCCCGGCCGGGCAGAGCCGGAGCTGTGCCCTCCTTCTGCCTCTTTCTCCGCTTTTCTCAGGAGTTTCCCCGCTGTAAGTGCGAACGAGCTCCCGGACGAGGGGGGCTGCTGCGCCGCCGCGGGGCTGGGGCCGGCGGAGCCCCGACGGCGCTTCACCGGGCGGCGCTCCCGGCCGCCCCTAACCCTGCCCGGTACACGGTACCCAGACCCTGCCCGGTACCGGACCCTGCCCGGCCACTGCCCAGCCCGTGCCCGGTACCCAGCCCCTGCCGCGTACCCAGCCCCTGCCTGGTACCGTGCCCTGCCCGACCCCTACCCGGTACCCGGCTCCTGCACGGTACCCAGCCCCTGTCTGTCCCCTGCCCAGCCCCTGCCCGGCACCAGCCCCTGCCCGTCACCAGCCCCTGCCCGGCACCGGCTCCCGCCCGACCCCTGCCCGGCACCCAGCCCCCGCCCGCCCCCTGCCCGGTACTGGCCCCTGCCCGTCCCCTGCCCACGGAGCAGCCCCCGCGCTGGAGCTGGCGGCTTGCACCCTTCTGAACCATCTCCCCGCCGCTATCACTGTGCAAATGCCAGCCCCAAATTAAAAAAAACGAAAGAATACAAATGAAAATACAATTTTGCAGAGAGCCTTTCCTCACACATCTTTCCCTCCCACCCCCTTTTCGGAGCAAATCCAGCACGCTGGATAACTTACAAGAAATGCAGTCGCGGCTCCCGTTTGGGAAAGATCCGGCTGAGGAAACCGTGCAAAATTAGGAAAGGTTTCGCGGTGTTTGCGCTGTGGGTTTTTTTCCCCTTCAAAGCCCCCACCCCACCCCCCACCCCCCACCTTGGTCTGCTTTTTGACCTCGAAAATAACGCGGAAGTCTGAATAAAGCCCACAACTTTTCGTGTCCGCGGACTCTGCGGAGCTGCCTTTGAATGTGTCAGTTCGGGTGTGTGTACTCACATACGTGCAAGAATGTATGTGCCGCTTAATTAATGCGAGTATATGTATACGTGCACATCTTATCTATCGGTATATAGGCATAAAAAGTCATAAAAAACGTATCCGATTGTGAAAAGAAGAAAAAGAAAAAAATTTTCTAAATTCTGGTGGAACTTAGCTTGGAATTGCAAAATAAAAAATAAAAGAAAGAAAGAATAGAAAGAAATATATCCAATCCCTGAATACCAGATGCTGTTTCTCTTCAATTTTCAGCTCTTTTTTTTTTCTTAACGTTTGTCCATATTTAATCGAATTATATTCAATTTGAGGTCTAAACAATCAAACTCTTGCCTTTAAGTTGCCTCATTCCAACCCCCAGATCATTTCTTTGATGTTTTAAATCGCATCAAACAGCTTTTCCATGAAAAAAAAAAAAAAAAGTTTAGGGCTTGGCATAGTGAATACAAATACACAAATAAATAAGCATTTAAGCATTTACTCTTGGTTTCCCGTCTCTATGCTTGTGTGTGTTGGTGTATGCGTGTCTATTTCTGCCTATATGTATATGTAGAGCTATATATGTATTATATTGTCATGCCTGTATCTATATACTAGATGTATATTTAAATATACATATACTCTCTTACTCATATGCATATTATATACTCACCTCATAGATATCTTCATACTTGACATTTTCAACCAGTTTCCAGAGCATGATGGCAGGCTGTTCTCTAGGAGGTGAGTGCATTCATGTGAAGAGCAGATGTCTGGATTCTCAGTACTTCTCTGTCTGTAATGATCCATCTATAATTGGAAATGGGGGACAGACACCAAATCCGACGTTCCTCTTCCATCGCAACTTATATCTGTTGTCTGAAACAATAGGCTGCCGAAGTCTACCTCAATCGGATAGTAAAAAACATTATCTGTTACATAGTTACATATATCTACAGACATATAAGCGACTAGATATATACATATACACACATATATAGACTTAGGCATATAAAGCTATATACATACACACAACTGCACATACACAGACCTACATATGCATGCACATAAACACATGTATATCTTCGAACATGTAACTTTTTTCCATGTACAGGTATATATAAATTGACATAATTATGCATGTAAATTACCTATATTCTTGCCTATGCAGGCACATGTATACTACACGTTACATATACATGTATACATACAAACCTGGTCAATGTATATAAATGCATATTTGTGTATATATTTATACATCTACACATATATATATGGTTATACAGTGATCACATGTCTTACGTGGTGCATATATCTGCTATTTTAGTAGATGGATAGATGGATGGATAGAGAGATAGAATGGAGAAATTAATGAATATTTCTTCGATGGTATTTATATTAAAATAAATAATAAGTTGCCTCTGCACTAGGCGATTCATCATTTACAACGAGATATTACGCTTTTCCCCACATGCAATATGCTTTTATTTACATGTCCAGAAATTATCCTCTCATATGCAGTAAAACACCAAAACAGCGTCTCATCAAGCACATTCAAGCAGATCTAAAAGGAGTGAATTTAGATCAATGATTTCCATTTGAAAGCCTTACGTTTCAGACTTGGACTGTATATTTTATAACTTGGAAACACTTTCTCTGGGAAAAAAAAAAAAAAACAAAAAAAAGAGAAGACCAGGAAAAAAACAAAAAGGAGTTTAGCAAACCCTTCTCTGCACACGTTTGAATAGCGATTAGCTACTTTCTGAAAAGGGTTGAAAACAGAGTTGGGTTTGTGCATTTCCCGGGTAGCCCTTGGTTTGGAAGGGGAGAGGAGGAGTTGGACCATTTTTAACCTTTATTTTTTTTTTCCCCCAGGCAAACCTTCCTTCGCATTGTCCTTTTTTTTTTAATTTTTTTTTTTTTTTTTTTATAGCACGTTGTACCGCAAAGAGACAACCTATTCTGCAGGCGAGCAGAGCCCATCTCTGACTTTGAAAAGAAACAACTGAGCTTTGCAGTGGGCTGGTGCACCCGGGGGGTGGGGGTGGGGTGGAAGGGAAAAAAAGAGAGACACTGAGGCAGAGAGACAGAGAGAAAGAAGGTGTTTCTAAATTCAAGGTCCTGTCTCTGGAAATTTTAAGCTCTGACTGTAAGGTTCCTACAAATCTTTGTTAGTCTGCATGGGCTCCTATGGGAAAATACATACTGTCCTTTGTACTTTCAAAGGTCCTACAGGTAAAGGCGCATATATATATATATATACACAATCTCGAAAACGGTCGAACTTCATCAGAAGACACTTCTGGTGGTGTTTGGTTGGCTGGTGGGAAGGGTGGGCTTTTCTGTTTCTGTTCGCTTTGGCCTCAAATTAAAGCAGAAAGCATAAATTCATCCCTTTCCCCTTCAGCCTCTATAGCTCCCCCCTTCCAAAATGTACATCTTCTACTAAAAATTCAACCCTCGAAAGGCAAGAGACAAATAACAACCAGATATTGTAACAGGAGCTGGACAACGGTCTTGCTGGAAGTTGTTGAAGCAGACAGGAGTTTTTTTTTTTCTCATCACAGACACCGCTGCGCAGAGGAGGAGCAGAAAAGGGCACATCTTTTAAGTGGGTTGGACAGATGATTTCAACCAAAGCACTCGTGTAAAAAACGCTGAAAAAGGAGAAAGGATGCATGCTGTTTGCATGTGGAGGTGCAGAGATACCCATGCAGCCACCCCACACATGCTCTCATGAGCTTATAGATCTGTATGGCCCTCTTAGAAAAAAACCAGGCTCATAAAGGGACACTGTCATCAGTAAAGTCTTTTGAGTCATGTCCTGGGAGGCTGGCACAGGGCAGAGTGAATGTGCTTCGTGACAGCTCATGCTTTACAATTCCGTGGCACCCTGAATTAGATATGCTCTCTGTGCTGGGGGAGGGGAGAGGAGGGGGGGGAAAAGAAAAAAAAAGAAAAAAAAGCTAAATTAAACTTGCCTACCGCTGACTCTTTGCTAACAGAACGGCATAGACACTCTTTGCTAACAGAATGGCATAGACAGTAAATTCTTACTTTCAAATCCCACTATTACTACGTTTCGCTCGCACTTGCGAAACGTGAAAAACGTGTCTCAAGCGATCATTTAGGAAATTAAACTGAACAAAGGTCCTTCGCGTTCCGGGGGCTTGTTTTGCACCCCCCACCCCCGCAGCCTCCTGAAGTCCAATTTAGTAATTTCTAACAGGAAGCCTCGCACCAATTTATACCTGAAATGTGCAATAAACCCTGGGGTCCAAAAATGCGAGGCGCATACTCAGAACTGACCATTACAAGCTACAGTTTCAAACCTAAACAGATTTTAAAAAAAAAAAAAAAAGAAAGAAAGGTGGTGTGGTGGGGAAGCAGAGTTTTTTTGGCAGTTTGGGAGATTGCAAAAGGACGGGAAAAACCCGAAAGCCTTGTTGTTTTCAGCGGTGAGCGGGGCAGCCGCGATTGCAAAGGAATATTTTATGTTTTTTAAAAAAGAATATTAATAGTAATAATGATAAAAAAGATAGCTTTCCAGCGCGGCCCGGCTGTGCCGGGGGAGCCCCCCGCCGGGCAGCCGCAGCGGGGCCGGGCCCTGGCCCCGCGGCCGCGGCGGCGTTGAGCGGGGCGGCGGCGCCCCCTGATGGGGCTGCCCTCCCGCAGCAGCTCCCTTCGCACCGCCCCCCCCCCCCTCCCCCGCCACAGGGCGGGTACACACAGCCACACACCGCCCCTGCTAGCGGTGATGCCGGTGTCAGTGTTTCTGCCGGTAGGATAAAGCAGCAGGTTCTCATTTACACCGATTTTGTATACCCCCCTCCCCAACAGTCCGCTCAGTGTTTGAACCTCCACGCCATAATTAAAACAAATCCGGTAGCCACCGCTTTTAAAGGCGGTGTTGTAGCCTGGGTGAAATATCCGACTCATCTCAACGAGCTGGCTGTTAAGGGCCCTGGGAGGAAGAGGACCTGCAGCACCGTGATGGCCACTTCGGTGAGAAGTCAGAAAAAACCACAACCCCAAACCCAATCTTAATTCAACAAGTTATGCTTCTCTCATGTCATACGATGTTTCCTAGATGATGTGTTTGGTTTTTTTTTTTAACTTTGCCTGCACCTAGTCAAGATCCTGCTTTCGGAAACGGGCTTTCAATCCGGCTCTGACTTTCAAACCCAGCGTGGTTTATCTAATAAAGCATATCCCCCTCTGCATCCAGCCCGCAGAAAATCCAGCGCTCGTTCGAGTTTAAAATAAATCCCATTTATCCCAGCGCCCTCTGCTGCCCGCTGCTCGCCCGCACGGCAGGCCGGCTTGCTGGCACTTGGAACTGGAAAATTCAGTCTTTTTGGACGTTTGATACCGTTTCTTGTCAGCTACCTTTTTTTAAAATTTTTTTTTCTTTTTTTCCCTGACACTTTTCTTACATATGTTCTCACGTGTATTTCAGAATTCAGGATTTTTTTATTATGAAGCTTCTTTGCATTTTGATTCACAGGCGCAAAAACAAATCATCTAACATCACGGTTATCTCAAAATGTAGCTTAAAATTTGCTAAATAAATAAATAAATAAAATTTATTCATGGTTCTACAAAAATCATTGCTTTCCTGTGCATTTTATACCTTTTCTTTCTGGACAGTAGCAAAACTCATTTCTTAAAATAAATCCAGCTTCCTATATTGTGTGCTGGAAAATCTAGTTTCCCTATTACATCTGCAGACATAACCAGGGTTTTTCATAGAATGGTTTGGGTTGGAAAGGACCTTTAAAGGTCACCTAGTCCAACCCCCCTGGCAATGAGCAGGGACATCTTCCAACAGATCTGGTTGCTCAGAGCCCCGTCCAACCTGACCTTGAATGTTCCCAGGGATGGGGCATCTCCCACCTCTCTGGGCAACCTGTGCCAGTTTCACCACCCTCATTATAAGAAGTTTCTTCCTTATATCTAGTCTGAATCTACCTTCTTTCAGTTTAAAACCATTCCCCCTTCTCCTATTGCTATAGGCCCTGTTAAAAAGTCTGTCCCTATCATTTCACATTTTCCCAAAACTACAAGTACTCATTCTTCATAAAGGGATGTCACCAAGCCCTCTCACTGCTGCCTGCTCTCATAGATGCCAGGAGCAGTTTGTAGCAAGCCAGGAAAGCTCAACCATGTGCTGAGCCCCTATGGACAGGCCCAAACTGTTTGCCACATTTAATAACATTGTGGGGAAGAGTCTGCAGGCTTTCCTATCAGTGGTGACCTCCCTGGGACACCCTTTGCCACAGCCACTTTCAGGCTGTTCCCAAAGCCAGGATCAGGGTGCAGGAGTCACCTCTGGGCATCAGGACCCACTTCCCACTGCCCTGGGGCTGCTGACGTCCCAGCACCATGGCTTGCAGCCAGAGAGGACAGGGCAGAGACAGTAACTCCACCTGAAAAGCCTTCCCTAAGAAGGGCTCTGAAACATCCTAGTAACCATGCGTAGGAGCAAGCAGGCTAGAAAGGGCTGGCATGACCGTTTCAACCATCCGTACCACCCACCCATGAAAAGAAGAGGCAGAAATATCTTCCTGAAGTCAAGTGGAGTCTTCCCGGTGATTCCTGACCATTTCTATGAGAGGAAGAGAGTAAAAAAGCCCTGCAGCAGAGAGCCTCAGCAATGAACCACCAACCCAAGAGTCACCAAACAGAAATCCCACTAGCTGGCTTGTTGCCTCTGTCTCTCTCCCATTTTTAAGAGCATGTTTATAATGACGTCTGTTAAACTCAAGGAAGGCTTTAGACGACTTTTTTCTAGGAAGACCTGGGTCCTGTTAGCAAGTAATTCTTAGTATGTTTGAAGATATTTAGGCTGTTTTCTGGAGGGTATTTCTGCTGTCTTTGCAGAAAACCTTTGGGTTTTCTCTTTGTCTTTCCCTTCTGCATCTGGGTCTCTTGGGATGGTGAGGAATTGCAAGGGATGAGTGACAACAAGGAATTTAGGACAATCAGGGACAACCCTATAGAAATTTCAGTCCTTACCACAAGAAGACACTGAAGTCACCCTTGGTAAATATTTCCAGCAGAGAGAGAGGACACTCTGCTGTTTACTTTTGGCTGCAACTGTAAAATCATCAAACGGCTGGAAAATTGCAGAGAGGAGAAAAATTAAAAGAAAAGAGTAGGTGGCTAGAGAAGAAATTTAAAAACAACATCTCAGCAATTTGGTATTTTTTTTTAGGATGAGAGTATTCTCAAATATGAAGAAGCAGATAGCTCCAAATCAAACAGCATGATACAAAACATCAAAGTTTGTTTTGAGTTAGTAATAACAAATATATGCACTCATAGCCAGCTGAGCCACACTGATACAGTCTGAAAGATAGTCATGTTGAGGAGAACCCTGTTCCCTGTTTGGTGAAACAATTAAAGTTTTGGATTTCATAGAATCATAGAATCATTTAGGCTGGAAAAGACCCTTAAGATCATCAAGTCCAACCATAAACCTAACAGTGCCAAGTCCATCACTAAACCATGTCCCTAAGCACCACATTTACACATCTTGTAAATACCTCTAGGGATGGTGAGTCCACCACCTCCCTGGGCAGCCTGTTCCAATGCTTGATAACCCTTTCAGTGAAGAAATATTTTCCTAATATCCAATCTAAACCTCTCCTGGCACAACCTGAGGCCGTTTCCTCTTGTCCTGTTACTTGTTACTTTGGGAAAAAAGACCAACACCCACCTCGCTACCACCTCCTTTCACAATCCCAGTTCCCTCAGCCGCTCCTCATCAGCCTTGTGCTCCAGACCCTTCACCAGCCTCATTGCCCTTCTCTGGACACACTGAAGCACCTCAATGTCTTTCTTGGAGTGAGGGGCCCAAAACTGAACACACTGATTCATCTAATCATGACAAAAAATAAGGTCAGTTGTCACTCATCTAGCTATGGTACTCACTCAGCCACCAGCCTTTGATAGCAGGAGTCCCAATTTATACAGCCCAGGATACGGTTGGCTCTCCAGGTTGTGACTGCACATTGCTGGCTCATGTCCAGTTTTTCCCAGTCTAGTTCTCCCAGACTAAGCCTTGCACAGCCTGTAGGCTATTTGGAAAAGGGGCCCTTGCCAAGTGTTGTCTGTATTATGATACTGAGGAGAACTCTGATATCCAAGTTTAATTATGTACCCTACTCATGTCTCGGAGTTTTATCCCTCTGTATTACCTGTTTTTTCACAAGAAACCTGGGTACATGATGTCAACAAGGACATGGGCCTTGAAATAATGTGGTGGGATGCCTCACCAAACACCTAGATGCAGCTTTGGCATCCCCTCTTCAGAACTGTTCTACATGCTCCAAACTCTTTAGAGCAGGAATGATGATCAGATCTCCAAGGATAGGAATGAAGAGCATTTCAGGCCTTTTTTATCATGCCACTATCTCTTAATTTTTGATTTGGTCTGAGGTAGGTGCTCAACTTAAGACAAGGGCAGTGAACTTTAATTAGGTGCTTGGCTTCCTAAGGCAGAGAGTGCAAAGGCTTGCTCATGTCTTACCATCCCTTCATATGAGCTTGGGTTACTCCACATTCCTGGCTTGTGTCTCCTTGTCTTAGGACCCAAAACTCCCTTTGCTTTTTAAACAGGAATCCTGAGTGCTAACTTCATGCCTTTCCATGATTGACAGGAAAAGCAGGACTTAGGTGATGCAACATTGAAGTCTTTAGGAGCGATCTGCCACTGGGTGATTTATCCTTCGTAACACGAAGGGGAGTCTGGGGAGTCCCGAGAATTTCTGTCACAGCTGCAGGGTTATCCTTCCTCTTCCATCCACCTTTTGAAAGTGAATTAGTCCTTTCTAAACCCACTTCCTCCTAGAAGCCAAACAAAACACACTGAAAGGTTGTTAAACTTGTGTCCTTAAAAATTTCAAACTAAATGTATAAGGATATCTTTCAGTTTCCTCAACTGCAATATTGATGCTTACATTTGGAACCAGCCTGTTCATGTGAATAAAGCATATACTTTTTATTTCTTTATTGTTCCTATTCCCAAACAAACCCCCCTGTATTTAACCAGAGTCACATAATCAAGGACAGGCAAACTGCAGCCGTTAAAGGGAGGTCTCCATTTTATGGAATGCTTAATACGACAGAAGGTTAGGAGATTCCATTTTTATTCATTTAATTTAATTCAGCTGTGTTTATGTGGATACAAATTGTTTGAATGTGATTTGGCTGAAAAATAATCTTTAAGTTGTATTTACACAAGGAAATGCACTCCTCAGGTTTTAAGTCACAGCCTGTAGAGCAAATTATCTATGATCAAGATAGAGCATTTAAATTTTGTGGCAGGACAGAGTTAATCAGTTTTAAGGAAAGAGAAGAAGAATTAAAGATCTGGCATGTTATCTGATTTGAGAATATTTTTTTCCCTCCAGTATCACCCTCCCTCCCTTTCTTTTTAATTCCTCCACTCTCTTAATTTGCTTTCTGGCAGTAGGCACTCAGATAATACGACCATAGGCAATGCTTTAGGGAGTTAAAAGAATTCTGGGTGCATGAAAGGAGACACAGCGAATTGAGCAAACTGTATCTACAGGGGAAATGTATTTCAGGCTCCCCAAATTACTCATAACATATGCAGAGTCACACCATTCCCTGGATGCTTCCTTCAGTTTGCTCCTATACTGTGCTGTGGCCATCAGGGACTTCAGCCCAAGTAATAGTGGGGTCCAAAGTTACAATTCTCATTAATTGTGGTTTTAAGGGCTTAAGTCTTTCCCTTCCCTTCCCTTCCCTTCCCTTCCCTTCCCTTCCCTTCCCTTCCCTTCCCTTCCCTTCCCTTCCCTTCCCTTCCCTTCCCTTCCCTTCCCTTCCCTTCCCTTCCCTTCCCTTCCCTTCCCTTCCCTTCCCTTCCCTTCCCTTCCCTTCCCTTCCCTTCCCTTCCCTTCCCTTCCCTTCCCTTCCCTTCCCTTCCCTTCCCTTCCCTTCCCTTCCCTTCCCTTCCCTTCCCTTCCCTTCCCTTCCCTTCCCCCTAGGTTAATAAATAAAACAGTGACAAGGGACATTTCTGGATGCTCAGTTTCCCTATTGATACACAGTTCACAGCATCCTGGCGTGGTTTTGGCCCATGTCAGCAAATTTGGGCAGCTTCCAGGCACAGTTTGGGAGCCGGCAAAGACCAGACACTATTCCCAGTAGGCAGACTGGATGTGACCATCCTGGCTTAGAGACGGGATTTAATAATATGGATACAAGCTATTCTGTGCCAGTTAGACTCATGGCACGTAGTTCAGGTACAGTCCAAAAAATTAGGCACAAACTTGTTTGAATTAGGTTAACTGCATCCTCACTGCTTTCCATGCGATGTTCATTCTGAAGACAGAATATTATATTAATATTAATATAAACATGCAATTTAGAGTTGTAAACCTAAGGTAATTGTATATCAATGCTTTCATTATTATAAATGCACAAACACAATAAAAATCAATGTTTCCTTCCTAAAGGGCATGGGAATGAGCAGGTGTAAATGAATCATTTTAATAGCTCTGAAATTAAACATTTTGTCCTCCAACATCAAAATAAGAAAGTTGAAAATTCAAATTTTAGCCTCTCTCCCACCTGGAGTTTTGAAATTAATGTCTAATCATTTGATTTGGCTACCAGAAGGGAACCTATGTTGCAAAAACTTTCAAGTACCCACACTTTGGTAATCAGATTTGTTTCAGAATACCTTCCCAAAAAGGTAATAATAGTGTTCCATAAAAAAAGGCTCACAGAATCACTGCTCCATTTTGCCAACCCTGGTCTTCATTACTGAAGTTCCACATGGTAATTTTCACCTTCAACTATAAAATTAAAAGTTTCCACCTACTTTTGTTTCAGGGGCTGAGTTTTATCACCTGATGAAATCAGAAGAGCAGTTTCACCATTCCCTGAATGACCAACCTTGTTTCAACATGTTTTAAGACATATATATCAATGTATATATTTAAATCTGATAACTAGGGTTGTTTCTAAGTTTATGATGAATCTGTTAGACTTAAATGAAAACATAACCCAGAAATATCCTTTAAAACACATGGGATGTAAAAGAAGGGACCTTAATCCGTGTAGTGGAGAGGTGACTGGAATTCAGAATGGTTCCCTCTCCCAGCCCTCCTTGTATTGCTCCCATGTGCATGACCTTGGGCCAGACCAGATTCTTTACCGCAGCTCTGTTCTGGCTTGCCTTGTTCTCTTTTAATCATCAGCCCTTATCACACAATTAATTAAAAGGAACCGGATCACATCCTAGAGGTGTGAACATCAGGAAGATGGTTGGCTGACAAAAAATAAAAGGATCAATGTTGCAGCAGCAAGAACAGCATTCAGCAAAGTTCCCTGGTGCATCAAAATCCCTCTGTAGGATCTCTTGTGCAGATGAATGGCGACGCCTGTTTGGTCAGCTTCTCTCATTCCCTAGGGGTTTCAATTTGTGCATTTTCTGAATATGGAATTAGTATAAAGTAGAGCAGCCGATCTGTCTTGTGTAAGTCATGAAAATACCCACAGATAGACCAGGAAGTGGGGGACAGTCACAGCTTCATGGAAACAAAAGCTGCAATTGCTCAGTTAATGTAACTAACTGCAGAGCACGGGCCAGAAAATCTCCGTGGATTAACTTGAATGAGCTGGAGTGTACCTTGTAGAAGAATTAATAATACTGCCTTGGTTTTACTTTTTAAAGCCATGGATGTAAAATCTTTGCCTAACTTAATTAATTGTTCCTTTCTTAATCACTATCTCTGATAAAGATACAAATCTGTTTTCCTGTTCTGGGTTTTCTTGAACTTGAATCTTAAACCAGTAAAATCTTCTGGCTGGGTGTATCTGTAAACCCTTTTCAGTTCTCTGCATCACCTTGTCATTAAGATTAATAAATTAAGCTTGTTGTGTCTTTTATTATATGATAGATTATTTTATACTTCAAAGAATCACAGAATCCAGGAATGGTTGAAATTGGAAGGGACTTTTGGAGGTCATCTCCTCATGCAGGGCCACTAAGACCCAGCTGCTCAGGACCATGTCCAGATGACTTCTGAATGTCGTCAGAGAGGGAAACTACACAACCTTCCTGGACAACCTGTGCCAGTGCTTGGCCACCCCCACAGAAAAAAAGTGTTTCCTGACATCCAGAGGGAACCTGCTGTGTGTGCCCGTGGCCTCTGGTCCTGGCACTGGGCACCACTGAAAAGAGCCTGGATCCATCCTCCTTGCACCCTCCCTTCAGGTATTTATATACATTGATATGATCCCCCTCAGAGACTTCTCTTCTCCAGGCTGAACTGTCACAACCCTTTCAGCATTTCCCCATGGGAGATACTCCAGACTCATCTCAGTGGCCCTTCATTGGACTCTCTCCAGTATGTTCATGTCTGTTTTGGACTGGGGAGCCCAGAACTGGACACAGCACTCCAGGTGTGATCTTACCCATGCTGAGTAGAAGGGAAGGATCATCTCCCACCTGCTTCCAACACTCCTCCTAACGTGGCCCAGGATACCATTTTGCCACTTTTGTGCCACATTGTTGGCTGACCTCCAACTTGGTGTCTACCAGGAGCCCTAGGTCATTTTCTGCAAAGCTTCAGGCAATGCTTTGGCGTGACATCATTGATGTCACTTTATCCAGTTTACCAACATCTTTCTTGAAAGGGACAGATTGGAAAGGAGCATGATGTTCCACCTGCCATCACTTCACATCTGTGGCAGATGCCACATGACCTTCATGAATAAGTACATTATATATCCTTTTGTTTATTTAGACACAAGACACTCTTGCCCTTCTACCCTCAAGTTCAAGCTCATACTTAGTGGATTGTCACCTATGACCAACAATTTTCTTTCAGAGTCACCACTTTCCAGAGCAGACTCCACCATCTCATAGGGAAAAGATACGTATTTTCTTCTTAGGTATACAAATTTGTTTTCCCTCTATTAATAAGCTGTTTGCTGACATCCAGCTTCTTGAACAATCCAGGTCATGGTACATTTTTCCTTTTCGATTTTCCCATGATCTTTCAGCCACTTACAGATGTTATCATCAGTGATGTTATACACTCTCATTGATGAGAATATAAACTAATGTCAGGGCAGGAACTGAAACTTGAAACTCTATTAGGAATGTACATGTTTAGTCATTATTGTCTTTTCTACGTCCATTTCAGGTTCAAATAGATAACTTTAGATCCATTTAATGCATTTAGCATTTTGCCTAATTGTTGTAATTGTAATCAACATCCCTGTGGTTGCAAGTTAAATGTGTTCTAGAAGTCAATCAAATTTATAATCTCATTAAAAGGAAGAAAAACAAGTTCATTTGACAGCTACTAATCATATCGATTAGTATTAATTATATTATCCTCCTTTAATTTTTTTCATTAATTGAGTCCTCAGTCGGATAATCCATTAGGGGGAACAGAACTGATACCAGACTGTTAAGCATTTATTTATGTGGATTCTGTTAAGCATTTATTTATGTGGATTTTTCAGTTAATATTTTTAAAATTTTAGGACCGAATTAGCTTCTGTGTTTCAACAAATTATAAACAAAGAAAGACTTATTTTTCAGACAGCTGATCATTTCTTTGAAAACTTCTCAAATTGTCATATTCTAATATAATGAGCAACCACAGATGAAGTTATCCTCTTGTTCTTATTTTTAAGAAATTTTGAATGAAATTTTAAGAACTTTAAAATGAAAAATATCACACAACAAACAGGAGGGTTTTTTTCTTATTCTTCAAGTTTTGTGACCCTAAAAGTCAAATGCAAACATGGCTTTCCATGATTTCAAATGGAGTACTGAAAACAGGTGTTAGATGTAAGGAAAAAAAAATACCACCTGGAAGACTGTGGAACATTTCCATTCCTTGGCCCCTCAGCATGGATATGAAATCAGAATAATCACTTATACTGATCTTACATATTGTCTGCAGAGCAAAAAGTGAAATACAGAAATAAGCCCTCATGAAAACTCTGCATGGATAACACACGTCTGAATGTACAAGTGCTACAAATGGAAATTGGTGGATCAGTAATTATATATGGATGATTGGGAAACACCGTATTCCTCCTGGAAGGAGGCTGAGTGCTGCTCAGTGTTGTGGTCATACAGTGTGGTTGTAGGACAGGTTTTTGGTGAGGTGGGAGATATTGAATCCACATGTGGGTTTCAGGGGCTGAAGAGAATCCAGTTTTGTGGTCATCACTTTTGAGAATGGGAATTTTGGGGAATCATGAAGGGCTATTAAGACAGTAAACAGCTTGAGCACTGCCTTGTAATCTCTTACAATGCCAGAACAGCTCATGGCAAAATTTTGGCTTGGGCTAAATAGAAGTCTCCCAAGCATGGGGGAAAATGGGGTTGCACATGTCAGAGACCTTTCCTATTGTGCAGTCTGGATGCAACCACCTCTTTTTGGAGGGAAAAAGTCAGGCTGTATGAGTCTGCATACTTCACATTTGTGGGGAGTACAAGAAGAAATCCTACAGAATAAGGGGTAAAAATATTGCTAATAAACAGAGGTGTCTGGAATTAATCCTGGCACTATTGAAGTCAACGTGGGTTTTGTTACTGACTCAAGTAAAGGCCGCACAGGGTCACTAAAATAGCCCCAAGGTACTGAGTACCAGAAGTCAAGGATGCAGTGTGATATTGGAAAATAAAAGGAATTATCTCTCTTTTGGTGTATTCTGTATCTAGGTGAAAGGAAGAAACTAGGAGGTTGTCTTTGAACTGGCATTTAAAGGAGGTAAAAGAAAGCCCATTGTCCCCCGTTGTAAATAATAGACACACATTATATTATTATCTTTAAATGTTATTTAGCAAATCAGACTTTTGTTTCTCATCCCTCATCATTAGAAGAAATCTTTTAGCATTTTTGTATATAAACACATTGGCCATAGTCTTCCTGGTATATTACTACTACTGCTGCTATTACTATTTTAATTTTTAGATTAGTCTTTTAACAGATCATCTTGCTTGACGATCATTGTCTCCACTTGAATAATATACACATTTAGTTTCTCTGTGAGGTGGGACCTTGATCTTAGGGTCAGCTCCAGTAGATGTGGCCTTCCACATGAACACCTTGGAGCCTGGGTATGTCTAGCTTATTGAGGTTTTCTCCAATCCTGGCAAGAAACCCTGAAATATGGAGCTGACAGATATGACATAGAACCTACAGGAGATCCATATCATAGTTCTGTAACACTTACTTTAGCATTATAAAATAGAACAGATGTGTAGTTTTCTTCAAAAGCTGATAAGTCATTGGTTTCTTCTGGCTTTGGCTTCATATTTTGCCCTCTTACCATTATCCTGGTTGACAGTGGCAGTAGCATGTTTGTCTGATCTAAATTATATGCAGATATTTTATGGAAAGTTTTTAATAATCTTCCTCAGAACAGGCTGTCTTTTACTATACTTTGCACAAGGTTTTGAGATTATCTGTGCATCAGAAATAACTGATAGGAACATTTTATATAATGAAACGTAATCATATACTTTATAAAGTAGTAGGTAAGTGGCAAGAAGCTGCTTATGAAAGCTGAGTTCACAGACTTCTGAGAGAGGCTACCCAGTAGTTATTAACAACAGCTGAGACTGGATAGTAAAAAACCTTCTCCTACTGTCCTAAATTAATGAGTACTGAATAGAATCCAGCAAAAATTCTGACAGGCAGTTAATAAGATGATGTCTAAGCTGCAAACACATACCAATAAATATAGGCTGAAATATATTCACTGCCCCAAATGTTGTTTTTGTTGCTTGAAATAGCTGAAAGAGCATCTAGATCATCTGGTCCTGCTGCCTGTGTGTCTGGCAGGAAACACCATATGGCAGTGAACCCAGCACTTCCTTGGTTACTTGGTGGAAACACCTTTCCAGCACAGGCTAGGGACCATTCGCTGTCTGGTTTGTGGCTAAAGTTGAATTGTACAGGTACGACCAGACCATGACAGTTTTCCTTAGAACTGGAGATCAGTCCAAGCAAAAAAACCCAACCAACCAACCAACCAACCAACCAAATGATTCAGAACTTTATCTGTGATTTCTTGGTTTCCCTCTGGTGTAGTTTTGCCAGGGGCTTGTTGGTTGTCATGAGGAACACTCTTCATGTGTAGAATCTTGCATGTGTCTCTGCAATGACCTTTTTTGAGGTGATTTGATTCTTAAGACAACAACCTTGAACCTAGCTAAGCAGGTTAATAACAGCTGAGAACCTGGAGCATAGGCTGTAATGCCAGCTGAGTAACCAATTGAAAATATTGTCCAGTCTGTTGGATGAATTGAACCTGTAAAACCACAGGACAGGATGGACCACAGCTGTGATTGCTACAACTCTTTCTTCAAGGACACCAATTCAATTCTGAGCTGAACTAATGGTGATGAAAAGTTTCTCTAACTTTAACTGAAGGTGAGTTTAGTATTTTTTTCCTTTTTTTTTTTTTCCTTTCTACTTAAAAGTTAGGCATTTAGTCAAACTAGTCTACCTTTACAGTCAATGGAGATGCTCTAAACAACCGGTCTAAATAGGTACCTGACCTCTATGTCTAATTTTAGAGACCTGTGCAAAGTCGTAGTTATGTTTAGGGGCTCAGTGAAAGGCAGATTAAAGGGAACTAAAAACTAATGCTGTGGTATTAATATAAAACAGGCAAAGGTCAGTCACATTTCTCTCCTCATTCTGCTCCAAAATGACAAGGCTGGATCCACAGAACCTTCTTTTGCTATCATGGTATACTGGGCTCATTAAGCAAGCATGGAGGATTTTTTGCTTACTCAAAACACTTGGTACCACCAGAAACATTATATTCTTCTGATGCAGTTTACAAAAGTGGTTTTGTCATATGGCATTTCTACTTTCAGTTTTCATTGATAGTGGTAAAGGGTGAGAACCTTCATCCTAATCCCTTTCAATCTGAATCAAAATTGTTATTTTGCTTTTTAAGCTGTTTTCCTGATGCATTTTCCCCTAGTTCATTGTGCAACATTATTTTTGCTGGTAAATAAAGGGTTGTTTGTTTGCCTTTCATTTTTATTTTCACATCACAAGCAACTTTCAAGGGAAATTTTCTCCACTTATTTCCCAGATCCAGATTTTCCAAGTAAGGAGATAGTATCTTGGCATATTTCCAGCAGTTTATTCACAGAGAGTCCAATTCCACTAATATGCTCTCTATTGACCATTTGTAATTTTCTGTGTAGTTTTATTACTGACTTCACACTGTATATCAATTGGCAAAAGCTCAGTGGTTCATTAACATTTGTGTTAAACGCATTAATTAACACCCCCCCCCCCCCCCCCCCCCCCCGTGAAAACTAGATAGCTCTAGGTCATAACAGTAACAGGACTCATCCTCTTGCCATTACATGTCCAGTCCAAGGCTTTAGATGCAGAAGTTGAGTTTTATAAGGTGATAAAGTTTTTGTGTATGTGCCACCAATACATTGGCTTGTATTGGCCCAGGTACCAAGATGTAACTAGATGCAAGGCAGCTGCTCTTTTCACAGTTTTATGTATTTATGGACTAGAGTATCTAAGGAATCAGAGTGAGACTGGAAAATGTAACACATCATCTCCACACAAGTGCATACAGGCTGGGCAGGATACCTTATTTATCTCAAAAGCTGTTAGGTCATGTGTGTGGTCAACTGGACTGAGCCCAAAGGGTTCACAGAATCACAGACTAGTTAACATTGGAAAGGGTGACTCAAGGTCATTCAGTCCATCTGCCCTACTGTCATCTTCAGCACGTTCCTCAGGGCCATGTCTTGTCAGCCTCTGAGTATCTTCAAGGATGAAGACTCCACAATCCATCTGCCCTACCTAAGAGTGTCATCTTGAGCACGTTCCTCAGGGCCATGTCTTGTCAGCCTCTGAGTATCTTCAAAGATGGAGACTCCACCAACCTCTCTGGGCCACTTAGTCCAGAGTTCAGATAAATTCACAGTAAAAATACTTTTCATATGTTTTGGTGGGGTTTCTTGTGTTCCAATTTGTGCCCATCACCTCTTGTGCTGTCACTGGACATTACTGAGCAGAGTCTGGTTCTGTCTTGTTTACTTCCCCACCCCGCCTCCCATCAGGTATTTATATACATTGCTAAGATGGATCCACAAGGATCCGTGGGAAGCCCATTCTATTCTGAACTGGCAGATGGATACCAAGCAGAGTGTTCCTGGGCTGCTGAAATGGCAGCAGATGACTACGTGTGGGCCACTGAACCAAAACGGTTCAGTGGCCCACACGTGTGTAACTTCACAGATATAGTGAAGTTGTGAGACCTTGATCCTTCTGGAGAAGCAGTGGGAAGCCCGGCAGGATAGACGGGGCTGTCTAACATGTCACTTGATGTTTGTATGTGGGTGATTGATTCATGCCTCCGCTGTGTCTGTCGGTATGAAATGACAGCAAACTATGTCTTGATTGTCTTTGTGTGGGTCTGCCTGGTGTGCTAGATCCTAAATGAGCAGATCTCTGCCTCATGCTGTGGTGTAATCCTAGTAGTCCTTTCTCCAAAAGCTTGACATTTTGAGTTGCTTCGGGAACTCCATTTATAATTCAAATATATTTCCATTAAAAAAACACAACATGAACTTTGCCAAGAGCATAATGCCCTTTCTATTAAAGCTTGACGTTCTCAATAATCTCTTGTTCATGTCTTTTCCACGGGAAGGTGAACCTGAATAGCAGTTAGGAAGCCAAACATTTTGTTAGATTTGGCTTTTGGTGCCTACCTAGAAACTAAACTGTGTTTTCCAGCCAAATATAAGTGAACACTCAGCCTCTCTAATGTAAGTGGGAGTTCTGTTGTTGGACACATGGACAAATGTTACTACACATATTTCATCAATTCTGCTAATTCTGGGAGTTCAGGACACCCAGCATTTTACAGATTTGGTCCCTTTTTGGCCTGGTCACTTACTTTGAATGCAGATTTGCCCAAGCTCTCTCTATGCAGTTTGCATATAAAATCTGATCGAGATGGATTTTTTCCCCCTATTACTTCTTCTTTTTAATCATTTTATATGTTGCAGTGTCTACAAATTAGAGGCTACTTGTGCACATTGACAGGTATTTTGACACTGTACTTCTGCAAATCTCAGCGGGTTTGTCTTCTTTTTGTTTTAATGGAGCAAGTGGGAAATTTACACACCAAAGTGAAGAGAGATAGGAGAGGCAACCTCTCATGTGACTGTATTTAAAATACTGATGAGTTTGTCACAGTTGTGTTTCCTCTGACTTTGGGGAAGAGCACATACAGAACTGATCAGAGGAATTCACTGTAGCACCTGGGAAATTGTATTTTCCAGAAGATTAGAGGGGTAATACTAATTGTTGAGAGTTCATTTGTTAGGGAACAGAGGTGGGGGTTGTGTAAACCAAGTTTAAGCATGTAGGAACTGCCTCCCAAACCATTGCCCTTTTCACCTGAAATCTTTCTGAAGTTTCTGCCATTGCAGCTTTGCCCTTGGTGTGTCATTGTCTAGAATTGCTCATAAAGTAATTTCTGAATGAAACAACATAGAATGAAGGGTTGACATCAGGTTCCCTAACAGTTTTGCAACTGAGTAAGTCCAGGAAATTGCTTTAAAAAATAATGTTTGTTTTTTTTTTTTTCAGTAAAAATTTTCAGATCCATTTGTTTTGGAAAGTTTGGCTAAACATCTAAGCTAGAGTGGCTGCAAGTCATACCTGAAAGAGGATGCTAAATACTTTTTTTTTTATTCTTGTTGTTTCTGCCTGGAAAGAGTCAAACCTTGTGCCACAACACTGGGATTAAAATCCAGTGTTGGCAATTAACCTTGGAAATGAACTACTGTAAGCTTTCAGGGAGAAGTTTAAAGAACTAGTTTGAGACTGCGGAGATGCAGACTTGATTGCTAGCATTGTCACAGCCCTTCTATGCAATCAAGGGCAAGGCACTTCTGAGGGCATACACATCGATTTAATCTGGTCATCTAAATACTAATTATACAGGTTTTTAAAATTTTCTAGGTTGTGTCTGTTGTCAATGGATAGGGACTAGCATTCCTATCACTTTTGCCCCTGTGGTCAATTGAGAGAGACTAATCTATGTAAATAATCCCAACTAGCTTGGATTCCTGCTTTTGGACAGTACAAATTGCCTGGCATTATATCTTTCTCTTGACATAACAAGCATTAAATCTGGTTAGCAGATTTTAGATGAGATAACTATTTAATATAATTACAGTTAGATGGGATAAATCCTACCTTTAATCTCTGTATAAACTGATTTTCTCTCTGGAATATGGGAATAGTATTATTGTTGTTCCTCTGCTTTGTATGTCTTATCTATTGGGTGGAAGTTCTAAGTCCTATAATGTCATAGACAGGTTTGATTGTTTTTATTTATCCAGAGATGGAAATTATTTTCAAGCACCAGACAAATCAGGGTTAAATCAACATAGATTTTATTGCCGTGAAATGTTTGATCAAATGTGGTCATTATCTTCATAGACTCATGTAAAACAGGTAGCTTGTATACGAAATAGAAATATAAAAGATTATGTTTTTCACCACTGAATTATAAATTAAGTTAAATTAAGTGGAAGGAAAAAAACCCAACCAAACCAAACCAAACCCCTAAACCAATACATAGGACATTGTTTGTTGGTGACCAAGTGCGCACTCACATTTAAATACAATCACAACAGCTGCTGTACAGAACAGAATTAATTGTACAAAATAAAGGAAAGGAAAGAATAGCAAAAAAAAAGATCAGACTTCTCCAAATGACCTTCACCTGGCAAAGGAAAATGACTTTATCTTCCTCCCCCATTCCCCACACAGCTGTACTTGAAGTCTTGTGGAACCTGTAATGAGGGCAGAGGATATTTTTATACAGTTCCTGTATAGTTATGTTTATTAATTCTTCCTTGTATTGCAGGCTTGTGTCTTCTATTTATGCTGTTTTTTCTTGTCCTTAAAAATAAAGAATTAGAGCAGCAGAACTACCTCTCCAAAGGAAAAATGAAAGTAAAATTATCTTGGAATTCATCAGCAGCCCTTTTGGATACCTAAGACATCTAAGACCAAAACTGCTTGTTGGTATTAGAAAACAAACAAACAAACAAACAAAAAGTTAGAGAAATGGGCTCTTAGGACAGTAAACCAGCCCTTCTTGAGCCTTGCTGCAAAGTTGTGAGCCGCAGCTGTGCCACTGAGTCACGTTCAAAGGAAGAGATGAGCTGGCGAAATATTTACACAGAGGTCCAGGATTTGGAAGGACTATACATTGTGCCTGCTTTGTAGCAGATTCTTTTGTTTCTAGGAAAAGGTAAAGAGAAGCTTCAAAGAGCAGATTCCTTGTTGATTTGGAGAGCTGAAGTCTTTTCCCAATGAATGTTGGAGTTTAGCTTTAAAAAGCAGTAAATTAAAGGTCCAAATTCACCCCTTGTGCCAGTTCTCCAAGGCAACAGAATGATACCTGGAAGGAGCTATAGGGCTTAAGATGGCAGCATGAAGGACAAAATTCTTGACAGTCTTCAGTTGTAGGTGGCAGGGTCATCACTGCTTGTCTGTGGTTCACTCCCCTTTACAGGCCATTCGAATGCTGTTCCAGTTCTCATCATCTGCATAAAACTCTCCCTTTGCTACACATCTCTGCCACGTAATGGTACTAATGGAGGGCTATATAAACAGATATCCAAATCTTAGGGCAGAGGTTGGAGGTGAGAACGTCACTCCTGGCTCTGCTAGAGACTTACCTTCTAAGCTTAGTCAACACATGAGCTGTTTGTACTCACAATGAGTAACACCTTGCTCTAGAAAGAAAGGCATGTGGTTAGTCAGTGTGTTTACTTTATGAGTAATTTGCTAATAAACCCAAGTATCAACAGCTGATCTTTGTGAGTCAAATGTGTCAGGGCTTAATACAAGAAATAAGTTCAGAGACCTTCTGCAAGTGTTTTGAGATTTGTGGTGGGAAAGGTGTAGTGCATACAAAGCTGAGCAGTGGGCTGAAGTACAAATAGGATCCAAACACTCAGACAGCACTTGAGCTATGAATCTGTTTTTGGGGGTTTCAAAAGTAATGGGAATTCATTGCCCTTCCCACAAAAGTTTGGACACTTTTCTGTACCCCTTTGATGTTTTTGACCTGAA
Organism: Falco rusticolus; assembly: GCF_015220075.1. Taxonomy (NCBI): domain Eukaryota; kingdom Metazoa; phylum Chordata; class Aves; order Falconiformes; family Falconidae; genus Falco; species Falco rusticolus. The sequence continues at coordinate 15,381,446 of NC_051192.1, read as the reverse complement.
TGCAATAAACAATTCCATGATAGATCAAAGAAAGAACTTTTTTTTTTTTTCCCCCACATTAGGTTATTTTTAAAGTCAAAAAGGTACAGATTTACTAGAATTTGTTACCAAAGAGCACCCACTAACTTCAAACCATGCCCTTCCTTCAGGCTGATCTAATTCATGAATGTGTTTTTAGATGGCAACATTTCCATAGAGATGAGGAGTAATAAAATGATTAAAAAAAAAAGACAATATGGGAACATTGTGCAGATATAAGCGGATGAGAACTTAGGCTGAGATTTTAATAGGAACAACAGTGAATTCATTGCTTAAAACCCCACTGAAAGTTCCAATTTGAAAAAACAAAGGCATTTTGACACCGAACGGCTCTGATAACTAGTTCAGCAGAAAAGGCAGTAATAATTACTTTTTCCTTTCAATAAAATTATTGAGTACAATTACAAATAAAACCCAGAGAGCCTGTGAATGTCAGCAAACTTGCAGCTACCTTTTAAAAATAATTTTGCTCTTGATACGTGTTAAAAGAAAACCCAGAATGTTTGGGATGTAAATGCAGGTAGCCTCTTAATGGTAAGAAAATAGAGCAGTCAATCAGGTTGAATCAGATCTGGATTGAACTTGACTTTGATAGGTATATGTAGGGGTCATTAAGTCAAAACCTGGAAGTTTTGGGGCTTCAAGAGTGCTCAGGTTTATTAATATTAATAGATTAAAGGGCAATCCAAGTCAAAACTTTGTTTTCTGCAGAACAGAGGCTTATAGTGATTATGTAACAATGAAAGATGCAAGTCCTTAAATAAACTATTGTTGGGACCTTGGACCATATCCTGAATAGGAAAATGTTTCAAATAATGCTGTATACATATTATTTCCAATATCAGACATTTGAATTTGATTGTGATAAAATGCAGCTTTCTCAACAGTTTCACAGAATAATCTACCCAGCCAGTCATTCCTCCTTCTGCAGAAGTTTGATAATTTAGCGAAGAAAATTGAAAAGGATTTTAAACATTTTTTTTCTGCTCTTTTTTCCCCTCCATCAAAATCTAATTTAAATTTATCCACATCTTGGAGTAGAAGACCACAATCAAATTGCTTTACAGTACATTTTCACGTGGTAAATCTGTGTATCTGACACAGCCAGACATATAATCTGTCCCCCTCCTCCTTTTCTCTCTCTCAATTTGGGCAATAGAAGCAGCAGAAAAAGTTTCCTTTTCAGTTGTAATCATGGTTACTACTTTCACATTGAAGTATTTAATGTTCTAGAACAGTTCCACAATGTTTCTGTTGAAGACATCTCTGAGGATCATTCATTTGATTTTGGCACTTCTCCAGAGATGCTGGAGTGAAAAATTCATTGAGCAGAGTTTAAGTTCTGTTAGGCACTTAGCTGATCTTAGTATGTTAAGGAGGTGGAGTCCCATGGAGATACACCTGTTTCCCTCAATGCATAGAGGGTGCATAGATAGCATTAAAGTAGGTATCTTAAGTTATATACCTACCACAAGCAAAGACAAATCTGGGCAAAATCATAGGATTCCCCCCCCCCCCCAGATTTTTTTAGGCAAACAAATAGGGACTCATTAGTTCCTAGTGTATTTTTCTCACCATGTTGGCAATTGCCTTACTGACCTCAAGAGGAACAGCATCATGCCATATTCACTCTGTTTTCTTCCTTACATTTGAAAGGCGAGGCTGATCTTGTCAATTCAGTTTGACTCCTTACATCATGGCTGCAAATGCCCTTGGATATATGTCATAGTCCCTAGGTTTATCCTAGAGCTGGTCATCCGAGATGTAATACATGCTAACCAGTTCTAGAAAGCTACGATGTAGACACGTGTATGAACGCTTTTATCCTTGGCTTCCTTTATACCTAGCTGAGAAAAGTACACACTTCCAGGGCATGATTCATTGTTACTTTGAGGTGAGATAAACTGCATACTGTGAGTGCCTTTTTCTCTCTCCTGATTATAGGGAGAGGAGGGTGATTAAGCCAGTTGTAGTCACGTGCAATGCAAAAACGCCACCATTATGTTCCAACTATTATCTGTGAAGAATGACAGGCACTTCCAGATGATCCCTTGCACCCATCCTAGACACTTGGTGTGCAAGTCAAGTGGCCACTCATAGGTCTCTATTGCTGTCTTCTGGGATCCTCCAGGTGAGTCTAGTTCTCTTCTAGGTTTCATGTCCTATCTGCCAAAACTCTGCGTCTGTCTTAGATACCCTGAAACATCTCAAATGGCTCTAAACACTTACACGTAGACAACTATATTATTTCCTACCTTAGAAAGACATGAATTGTCCCTTGGAAGAAAAGGTCTGGTTCTGCTGATCTTAAAAGGAAGTTTAGATGGCCAACATAACCCCACCCTGTAATTCCAATCCTTCCTAAGTTTCTCAGTAAATTGATGTCAGAGAAACAAGAAAGGGAATGTAATAAAAGTCTTGAAGAAGAAGTTAGAACATGGCTGGAAAAAGACTCTTGACTCAAAGAGGCTTGAGCTCAAACTATGCTTCCAATGTTTTCTGTGTGAGGATGTGTGGCAGATGGTAAAATGTTTCAAAAGTACATTAGCAAGGTTATTACCACTTAAATGCTGTGGGCTACGCCAATCTGTCTTATTTGTCATTTGTTTTTCTTTTCTTTTCTTTTTGGTAAGTGAGTGGATTCTGTTAGACCTCTGCACCTCAGCTGGATTTCTAAAGACAATAAAGCTGCAGAAACAAGCTGTTGAAGAAAAGAAAGCATCATAAAATCAACACAACACAAAAGGTGACTCCAATTGCCTGCATTGATCCTGTTGAACAGAGACCCAGGTACAGCAGACTGCAGTGTTGTGGGACCAGGGGCTGAGAAGATAGAGGATAGAAGCCTGTGCTGTCAGTTAATCTGAAGTTCACAGAGGGATCAGGGCTCTTATTGAAACTATCAAGGTTTTTTTCATTTTAGTTTGCCATGCTCTTTCACAAGACACCATGGCTGCTGCTTGAATGGTCAGGACAGATTCCCAACAGGTTCTGGCCTCATTCCAGTGCAGCTTTATTGTACATTCCCATATGGGGATGAGCAGCCCCCAACACTGAATGGTTCATTTGTCCCACGACCCAAGAATTCCTCTTTTGCCAGTTTTCCATATAGTTTTCCCAATGGTGAGTAGATCAGGCATTTCCGATGGATCCGAGGAAGCCCTTCTTTAAATCTATCCAGCATGCAAGCAAAGTCAGGATGCTGGAACTGCGTGTCCGGCAACCGACAGACTGGCCCTAACTCTGCTGCTGGAGAAGAAAGTGCTTCAGATTTCATGTGCCACCTCAGCCAAGTCCAGAAGTGCTTATAAAAAACAGTGTTAGTGTATCATTCAGAACAATCAAATACTACGTGCACGAAAAAGTAGTTTAGAGCAACATAAATTTAAAAAAAGTGACAATTTCATCACACAATTACTGTACACTGCTGTTCTTAAGGTTGAATACTTTCCTCTCTCACGCTGCCTCTTTCTCTCTCAATCTTTGTCTTTTTTATTTTCTTTTTCTGATTTTTTCTTTTTTTTTTTTCTTTCTTTTTTTCCCCCTTTTTTTGGATTTGGTCCACTGGAGATAAATTGCCCTCAATGATATATATATTTAAAAAAAATATCAGCAGCAAGACTCTCGAAATAGATTCTGTTTGATGTAGCTAGTCTGTCTTTTCTGTTTTGCCCTCTTTCACAGCAGCCTCTGAAGTTTTCCGCAGGGGGGCTTTCTCCGCGTTGGCGTGTCCTTGGCCGGATTCCGCCGCTCCTCCGTTTTTGTGCGATGTGTGCTTTTCCAAGTAGTTCAGCATTTCACTGAGAACAGTTTGGAAAGTGCTTAGGGCAGCACATATTGCAGGAGTTCCAAAACCATGAGTGATCAAACTACAAATGGGAAGGAGACAGAAAAAGAAAAAGAAATACACACACACACATAAATATAAATGCACTCTCATACATCGAAGAGTTTACAGTATACTCATTTTTCTATAGTGAAATTCAAGATTTGCTCCCTAAACTATTTATTACCTATGGGAGAAACAGAAAAGAAAAGAGTAGAGCCGAAGAGCAGACTCCATAGAGCTTCAAAGGCTGGCTTTGTAGGAGTCTCTGTTCTGAAACACTGTGGGACAGATCCTTGGTTGATGCAGATTGACACACTGTTGTTGACTTCAGAGATGCCCAGAGAGGATCCGTGCCCTAGGCTCTCCAGCACTGCTACTTTTTCCAGTCCCAGAAGATTTGGTTCCCCCCTTCTCAGGTAAATAAAACCAGTTCTCTGTGGTTTGTTCACTCTTCTAGATCAGACTCTTGAACAAGACCTGGTTATTCTACGTGGGTATATGACTGCATCTGTACTAGGAAATTAAGCAATGCCAAGGGTGCAATCTCTGAACCTTAGCACAATTGGCATGGTTTGGCCATATCTGTGCTGCTAAGCTCCCTCAGCATCCAACAAGGTGAAATCGGAACTGCCTGTTGGGAATAGTCCCGGGCCAGTGCTAACGCCCAGACAAAGTTTCAGATAAGGCTAGTTCAGCCAGGCTAAATTCACAGACCATACTAACCAAATAACAGTAAAAACAACCAAGTTCCAACCACGTTACCCTGGTGGTGTTGTATTTGCTCGTATAGATTCACCCTATTGCACCTTTCACCCAAATCAGGTGTTTTTTTAAGATTAATTTTTCTTACTGTTTTTCTGCACTGTAAAGTAGTTGAATTTCAGTGGTGGTCCCCACTTAACAGCTGCTGAAACGATGTATTGATGCAGTTGCCTGTCAGAGCTATAGTGGGTTAATTTCATCTCACTTTAGAGTAGCATTTCAGTGCACACATACATATCTAGCCATTTGAGATGTTTTGGGTATCCAGCCTGGGTTCCACCTGCAGATCCAGAAGTGTGCAGGATTCCTACAGGTCCCACCTCTTAGATACTGTCTCTGTAAGGATGTCTCAGCTACCTTAGGGTATTAGAAATGGCACTAGGGACCAGTTTTTAGGCAATCGACTTCAGCCTTATTTGTCTACATATGTGAACAGCGTAAGATGTTCATGTGAGGGCCAGGGAAACTCAAGTCGTACTAGACATCTTAGTATGGGCCACCAAGTTATTCTCATCATTATAATGGCTCATTTTGAGAAGTGGTAAGTGAAAAAAAGCAACATCCAAATCCTCCAGATTTTTACTTTTCATTTAGAAACATAAATGAAAAATTATTACAAAGGTTGAAATGTCATTGCAGTTTTTAAAAGACTGGTTTCAGTTATCTCAATCCTGCTCAGGGCAGAAAGAAGACAAGAGGAACAGAAGCTGATTTGAGGTTGTGGACATATCTGAGAAATCAGTATCTTATTTTGGTTTGGGTGAGGGGGAAAAAAACCCCACCAAACCACATTACAGTGATTCTGACAAAAAAAAAAATAATATTTCCATCCCATGACCTATAAGAACTTGTTCCTGTGGTAACTCTCTGGGTGTCTTAGGCACCACATCAGTAAACCCTGACCTAATGCAGACCCACACATAGGTTAGAAATGGGAACATTTCACTTCTGCAAGAACCCCTCTCCTCTGCTCTTTGGCTTCTCAGTCTTTCCAGCTATTTTAGAAAAAAAATGAAAAAGTAAGAACCAAGGGAAAAGAGGTTATACAGGACATGGACAATTGCTAGGGTGCTGCAAGTATGTATATAAAAAAAACAGTATAGAAATGGCTCCGAGATACCTTTTAGGGTGATCTTTCTGTCTGCTGGGCATGGGAGCCCTGTTTGCTAGGAAAGCTGGTGTCCTAGGGAAGACACCAAATGTACAGGAGTCCTAACCAATACGAGAGCTAAGTTTGGAAATATCTCCCCATTTGAGACTGGGAGTGGCCCAGTCTTTTATAAAAGGTCTCCCAAAGGCTATTAACAAATAACTGGCTTTTAGAATGTTTATCCACCAGTCTCCAGGCACTTTTCAAAGCAGGAATTTATGTTTAGCTCCAGTCAGTAATGAGAGGAAAATGATAATTAAATATTTACAAGGACTATTTTGCAGACATCAATTAATAATAGCACATGACTTAAATTTGGACTCTTGAAGTTTGGACTTGTAGTAATATCTGCATCTTTTTCATTTAGCATTAAAAAGAAGTAAACTTACCTTGCTTTATTCATTTTTTTCCTAAATGCCTAGCATACTAGGAAAATAAAGATCAACATCTTAAGTAATTTTTTAATAGTAAAATAGTAAAAACAAGATCAGCAATAGCATATAGGTAAGAGTATTTTTAGCCTTTTCAAGTCCTTTTAGGTGTCAGGTGATTCTGAGATTTTGTGTTGCATTTTATGATAATTTCTAGTCTTCATAACTCCAGAGAAATGAAAATGTGATGGAGCTTACAATAACAGAAAGCAAAAAAAGGAAAATTCAAATGTATCATTACTAATTATAATATCTTATGATTTTTACACTGCTTGTGTGATCTTCTGGGTCTCAATTTGGGGAACAGACTATACCGAGACATATATTTATGATCTTGCATGCAGAAGAAACTACTTTATCTATTTTAAAAGTTGGCAACATCTAGAATCATTCATTTCAAGTAGATGTAAATAGTAAGTTTAACAGAGGATTGAACAGAAAATCAATCTTCCAGCCTGCTCTCTTTGAACCTTCCGACTCCTGAGCAAAAGGAATAGTACTGTGTCCATTTGATAGCTCAGTGCACCCCGAAGAGGAAAGTGGGAATACTACAGTGAACACTTACAGAGATCGCCTCAGAAATGATCTGTAGGACTAGAAACAAGGGTAGAAAACTTTAGTGTTCTAAAATGCTGAGCAAGACTGTAGAAAATACCAAATGGGGCAAAATCTGATATTAAGGTACATAAACATAGATACCAGCTTGAAGGTGTGTACATCAAAGGTGCCTAAGCTCCCATTACCATCAAAAGGGACTTCAGGCACTTTCTTACCTGTAAGGGTCTACAGTGATTTGAGATGTCCTATGACATCTGAAACATCTGCACAGATTTGCTAGTTACAATATAGGACTGAAGTCCACCTTGCTTCCAGGTATTTTGATGCCAGGCATGTTACCCTTGAGTATCTCACATATCCCTAGATGTCGATGTTTAGGCAACTGAATGGAGCCCTGGGGCTTTGTTCAGTGTGGTCAGAGAAGTCTGGACAATGATTTATACACAAAGTGGATGTGTCTCCTTTATGGTAAGCTGCACCATTCTTCTGGTTACGCTGTGGGGTCCCGCAAGGGGAATAAAAATGTTTCTGGTGCTGTTTCAGATGTCTTATAGTAAGACATCTGTGTCAGGTGAGCAGGTAACACAGAGGGTTTACAGGGGAACAGCAGCCTTATAAAGCAGCAATGGACTGATGGTATACATCATAGCATCTAAGAAGATGTTGCATGCTACTGTTTACACAGCTATATCTTCTCCTAGATCTCCCTTGACTACATGAGAAGCTTAGACATCGATCTTATATTGAAACATACTATATTGAAACAAACATATTGAAAAAGAAAAAAAAGTATTTTATCCTGAGCAGAATCTTAAACTTCTAGTCTGAAAACTAGTATTCATAGGAAAAGGATTTTGTGGGGTGGATTAGGGGTCTATCACCTTTACAGTTTAGCCTCTTATGTTCCACTAATCATAAAATATGGCAGTTTTTTTGAAGATAACATATTTCTTATAAAAAAGGCAACTCTTTTTCATTGAAATGATGCTGCAGAGTCTCATGGCAACTCTCAGTTCCTGATGAATATATTCTTTTCCACAGATGGGTATATGCAGAGCCTATTAATTTTCTCAAGAAACTTATTAAGAGAAACCATTTTATGGAAAATTTCTGACCAGGCCTCCTTGCTGTGCTCCTGTGAGGGCGTATTTTTTTAGCCTAGCTTTATGTAATGAGCATAAAAAGGCCAAGAGATGTTATCTTCTACTTTATGTTATGTTTTTATCAGGTAATTCCCCTTTGCCCTAATTTTGGTGGACTTTATTTCTCTACACGTTGAAGTCTTTGAAAAATCTAAGCAAGTTGGGTAATTTCCCTTTGCTGATGAAAGTAAGTTTCAAGTTGGGGAGAAAATCTGATTTTACATTTAAATCAGACATGACAGACAGAAGATTAATGGCAAAATATTCAAATGTGTTTCGTGAAACAAATTTAGTTGCCTGATTTTTCAGGCTGACTGAGCTCCCACTGAAATTGGTTCATTTTCGGTACGCTCCACACCTATGAAACAACTTGCTTTCATTATATTTTCATTTGGGTTTAAAAGTGTGCAATTCAACAACGGTTTCATAATGGAGTCTTCTGAGTATTCTCAGCCTTGTAGTGTACCTTATTGCAACTCCTAGAAACAAACTTTATTGTTCTGAAAAGTGAGGCTAAAATTTCTGGGTTTGGTACTGTGCATGGAGAGCTGCAGAAAGAAGGTGACGAATATCAGGCCAACATATTATAAATCTGTATGCTTAAGGACGTTCAGACCTGCCTGCGATTCTGCCCAGCACTACGATGCAGTTATGGCTGCTCATGTTTTAATGATGGCCTTACTTAAAAGTGAAAAGATCCAAGTGTGCCTGAAGGCTTGGACTCTCGTTTGGCAGCTACCTCAAGGACTCCTCCATACCCCAGGCTGGTGAAACTAAGACATGCAGCAAAAGAGACAGATTCCCTCTCAGCAGGTGGGTGGGTGGGGGGTGGGGGGGAAGAGGCCATCTGCACTGAATGTTTACACCCTCATTTAAAATAAATAAATGCTTCAAAAGAATAATAATGAAGGAAAAACAAGCTTGAACTTATTGGTCAGGCTTTCTCAGAACTCTGAATGTGAAAACCACTTAATGATTACCCAAATCTAACAACACATGACAGATGACAAATAACAAGGTGTGATAAGACTTTTGATGGCTGTAAAGGGAACAGAAAAAGATTTGAACCTTTTCACTGATCCATGTAACATCCTAAGTTAAAGGTGCCCATACTGAGTTAGAGGTGCTTCTGTTGATTTCAAGGTCTGTCCTGTGAAGGTTGCCTAGAGAATTAAATTGTGATAACTTTGCTTTGGAAGGTCAGTAGGTCTAACCACGACACAAGTTAGACTGATAGTCAAGGTAAGCACATGGCCAGTATGTGTTACAGGGATAAGAAGCCTACAGGATCAGGATCAGAGTGACAAACAGCACAGACGAAAGTTGTCTTGCAAAGCAGGCCCTCATGCTTGTCTTCTGTTCATAATCAGACAAGTGTATGAAGGACATGTTCTCCTAAGCAGATGGACCTCCTTTTACCATGTGTGAAAGCAATGGAGAAAGTAAGAAGATAGAGCTGATACCCCATACTTCTAAAATATTCCATTTCAGCTCTGTTTATTTTTGACTTTGAGACTGATTTTCCACACTAGGAGAATTACCCAGGCAACATACCTGAAACATCCAAGACTTTGACTATGGAATATTTCTGACCTATAGACCAAAGATGAAGCCACGGCACTGTGGCGCACATGGCACTCACAGAATCCCTCAGATGTTTGCCAAAAAATGTTTCCAGCATAGCACACTATGTTCTCCAAATAAACCACTGGATAACACTGTGACTTGCTGGTTTTGAAAGGGGAAAAGATGTACAAGCTGTTGGCTAACTGTGGATGAAAAGTGGCCTCACTGCTCATTACTACCCGTGGAGCCAAACACACCAGCGAGACCACAGATCCAAGATGACTAGACAGTTTTAAAAAAGAATGAGCACATCACTCACACAGGCTTCAGCTCCTTCAGTTTATCCTTTCATTTAGTTAATGCTCACATTTCTGGTCTATGGGAAAGTGGAGAAATTAATGAGATTCAACCAACTTGCCACCATGCACAGACTTTCTCCAGCGAGGCAGCCAATGCAGCTGAGAAGCCCCATTGCCCTCCTCAAATGAAAAAGACCATGAAGTAGACATTGTAAACATGCTGATGACAAGGGACAATGCAACTTTGTAATCCAGTAATTTGGAAGTGAGGGGATGGCATTCCTTTTTTTGGGAAACATGAATGTTCCTTAAATGTTATAAGAAATTTTAAGTGCTGGATTAAAATAAAGTCAAACTCTCCAAACTTTTTTCCATTTTTAATAAATGTATATTTTCTTTTTCCTTGGTAATCGTGGAACTTATTTGTTAATAAAGAGGATAAAGAAAAGAGATATTTATCTGTTCTCTTGACTCTATAAATTGTGACTTCAGGGAATTTCACACCCTTTCAAAAGGATTTTGTTCCTCAGCAGAGCAGGAGAAGGTGGTTGAACCCTTGCTACGGAAAGATCAAAGAGATAAACCCTGGGACAGTGAGGGGGAGATCCTGGAGGAATGAACTCTAATACCTTTAGTAAATGAAGAGCCAAGGAAAGGAAAGGGGGAAGAAAAAGAAAAAAAAAAAAGGAAAATGAAAGGAACAATTTGTTGATTACTAGTACCCCAGCACTATAGGAACCAGTGCTGTCCCTCAGCTAGCTGCATCTAAAGCCAGACTGGAAGAGATTATGGAAATCAGGGAACTCTAGAGGGCACCAGTGGTGCTCCACCACAAACTTCATTGCGCACCAGGCTTCTTCCAGTTCGTGCATCCAAACAAGAGGGCTTCTGCTGCTAATCAAGATGGCTGGAATTATGACAGCAGTCACTCTACCTCCTGATAAACGAAGAAGCATAAAAAAGAGAGAACAATATATAAGGGGGTAAGCACATCTGTAAAGACAAGCCAGAAGTAAGCCTTTGGGCTTGTCTCTTTGCTACAATTTAAAAAACATGTTGAGCTTCAAAACTCATTTCATTGCTCCCTTTTACCCTTCAGGAAGGGGGTTGTTACTTTCTCGCTGCTCCCAAAGTCTGAGTCTTTTTTTTTTTTTTGTTCTCTGTCATTTTTCTGTGTCACCTTGTCAGTGTGATGCCAGGCACTTGCAGGAGACTAACAGCTCCAGGCTCAGAGATTACCTAAACAGCGAACCTTTTGTCTCTAACAGTTTCATAGGAAAGGTGTTTCATATCAGCTGGACAGCTAGGCAAAACACAGAATATTTTGTGAGGATGCTGATGGCTTTCATTATCTAGTTTTATTATTCTGAGTCTATTATTTTTGTCTGGTTTTATAAGGTTTCTGCACTGAAGGAAGTGTCACTTTTAAAAAAGTAGTTTTGCCTTTGCTGTGTTGCTGTCTTTATATTTTATATATAAAATAGATGATCTGGGTGTGATTTTGCATCTTGATGAAATATAACCTTGAAGGTAAAGGATCAAAGCCAACTTCCGTACTCAGTGAGTATTCGCCTTTCCTTATACGATGGATGATATTAGTAGGGTAGCCGAACTTTCCAAACATTACAGATTCTTATAGACACAGAGTGTCCCAAAAGCAGACATAGAAGATATGTCTATACCCAATTCTACACATGAAGAAAGTGAGATTAAGAGGCTGACTAATGAGGTCAGGGAGTCTGTACATGTAAGCCAAGAAACAGACACAGATCTCTTGAGTATAATCTCAGCAAATCTTCTCTTTTCAAGTCTTTTTTTGTGATGATTTTTGGCTTCCTGGCACAGAATGTGGGTCATTTGTTTTCTGGTAACTCTAGTTTTCATGAGATTTTGGGGAACTAAAAAAGACTTCTGCCAAAAATTAGGAATAAAAAGAATAAAAATCAAAGCTGTTCTGATGCAAGGGCAGGTTATGAAGGCAAAGACAAGACAACACATGTGAGTGTGACTTTCAGGTTGCCTGCTGAATCTGCAGGAAGCTCAGTTACAACATTTGAATGGAAGTGAGAAGCAGATACATGCTCTATCCACCCAACAAGAGAGAGTTAGGGTCTAAAATCAAGAAAAATACTAATGTAGTGTTTTGGACATTTGGTCCAGCTGGAGGCATATCCTAAACTCTGCTCCTTAGACTGAAGGCTGGTTTAACACTTCATCAGCAGACTTAAGTGTGAAGTGAAGAAAGCATGATCTCAGATCCAGAACTCTAGCTCTGGTTTAATGCAGAAGCTACTACATTAAACAACAATGCTCATGGTCTTTCATTCTCAGCCCAGCCTTAAATTTTCCTCCGCAAAAGGGAACAGCTTCAAGAGGAGCAATGGAAAGTGAACATGCAGGTTCATGGAACTTTTAGAGTACCTGTAAGGCTGGTAGATATGATGGCTTACTCACAAAAGACCCTTGCGCTGAGGGAAGGACAGATGAATGTGAGACAGAATATCTCATCTAAAACAACCCTAGGTCCCTAGCTTCACCAGACAGGTGAATCACTCTGAGGTTCCTAAACCAAAGCTAGGGAATGCCTTTAGTCACTTGTGCCTGCATTAGCAAAGTGAAGAGCAGCCAGGCTCCTCCTCTGATCATGCGTGGTCTAGTGTAGCCTGGCCTCATCCCCATTATTCAAACACTTTAACCTACCAAGTAATAGCCATGTCTAAGCTTCCATCTGAGAACATCCTCTTGACTGAGATAAGGCTGACTGGTGCCTGGGAATTGTTTGGGACAGGAAGAGGTACTCTAGGCCAAATCCATAACCAGGAACCACAGCAGCAATCAGACATTAACAGACAATTATGTTCCAGTGTCCAGGACCATACCCACACAATTTACTGGATTAGCTTTCATGTATCTTTTTTTTGTGTATCTTAATTTCTACATGTCTCCATTCCTTCTCTGAAATGTGGCAGAAACATTTCCCTTCTTCACAGCAGGGAACTGTACAACTGAAAATGTTTCATTCATCTGGTCTGGTTCTCTACTCTGAAGAGGGTTGGATGCACTGTATGTCTGGGAAGTGCAAAAATAGTAGATGAGTGATACACAAGTTAATCCCAACCATGTCCCATACTGACATGCTTCAGATCTATCTGTGTGCCATTAACAAGAAAAGGATGGAGCTTGCTGATTGTGCTGGTCAACATTGTTCCAGATCCAGCAGAAGAACCTGTTAGCCTGCAATGTCACCATTCAGAGTGGCAGGATTATGGGTGTTGGGGGTTATCCAAGGCTTCACCATCTCCCATCACAACTGCCTGCACCGTATATTCTCTGAATGTGTGTCTCAGAGCTCTTGTGTCTCTAGACAGGCTTGTCTTCATCTGCTGTAGGACATGAATGCCCTGGTTCACCATTTCCAGGCATTTTTAAAGTGAATTATACTCAAAGCCTTATATATGTGTTTTGTTTACATGCATCTTTTTGCTTCCTCTAAATATTCCAAGCCCCTTTTTCCCTCCCATCACCCTGGATAATTGAGAGCTGTCTCTTGGTTTCACTGAGCATGAAACCAGGCATCTTTGCCTGATCTGAATCCAAAACCAACCAGCTTACAATGATAGATTTGTATAATATTTCTGTCCTGAAAAAAATAAAGAAAGATGAAATCTCAGCTTTACTGCTATCAGGAGGATTTGAAAATAGTTTAAGTTTCAGGAGAAATTAAAATCTTAGCTTTTCCCTTTTGTAAACACAGATACACACACATATATGCAAAAGTCTCACATGATTTTGTGTGGTTTTGGAGAGAAGACTACTGAATTATAAGTAATAGAAGGCATTTAAAAAGAAACGAAGGTCCATGTAATTTTTTTTTCCTCTTTCTTCTTTCCTTCTTTCTTTCTTTCTCACTTTCACTCTCCTTTTCCTGATCCTCACTCTATTTTGAAAGCAAGGGGTGAGGGAAATATGTTCCTCTAATTAAAGCGGTAGAAACTTTTGGGTTCTTTTCTGGTACTGGTGTGCTGACTTTGCTCTCTACTGTAGTAGACTCCTAAATGCATTTACACAGATCAGCCTTTAGAGGACAACAAAGAGACACAAGTATCAGGACAAAAAGTCTCAGCACTTAGTAATGGAAATAGATTTTCCCAGGGTTTTCTTGTTTGCCCTGTGGCTTAATGCTGATTCTGTCTTCAGAAACTTGGCACAGGGTAGCTCAAGTCTTGCCTTTCAGGTCAGATACACTGCACAGGATTATTCTACTTGCTCCTCTGCCTTTATCATGAAGGAAACAAAGAAGAGCTGAAGGACAGCTTGGGTAGCCCTGCAACATACCACCACTTCTTGAACCTACACTTACATATATGCTTAGAAATCTGAGTTGCCTCCAACACCTAGCCCGTGAGGTCAGTGGCTTATATGACCCAGCCCTGACAAGGCTGGATTTCTCTAAGTCTTAGTATATTATTTATAGCAAAGGTAAAGCACCTGACTGGGTTGTAATAAAGGCTGGTGGTTCCCTGAATTCTCAAGCTACATATATATTAGTGATACGTATGCATCACTGCACCCAGGAAGAGTTTGGGACACTGCTAGTTAGACCAGGCAACAAAACCACAGGAATTCCTCAAAAAAAGGAGCACAAGCAGGCAATACATGCCTGTGTCCCTGGCACTACTTCTATTTTCTAATAAAAATATAATTTCTCTGCAACGTTACCTTAAAATCTGCTGAAAAGGGAGAAATCTTCAATAAAGCATGTGTACTACTGCCCTGGCTTGGGTAGTGCACAACAGCTGCTGCTGTGAAGGTAAAGATCCATGGAATTGCCTGTTCACAGTCAAACAAGACTGGGAAATCATTCTTCATGCACACTGAGTTTTCTGTATTCAGGTCAGATGGACATCTCAGAGAGCAGCTGCACAAACGTGGCTGTATCAGGGGTGTAGGAAAGCCTCTGTTTTCCACGTATCTGGTAAAGCTGTGCAAAACTCAGCAGTTTTCAGGCTCACTGGCAGCTCCTTTGAAGATTTCCCCTGTTTTATGCTTTGTATGAACTTTGAGTTTGGAGTTTGAGCAAACCCAGCAATTCTGATCCCTTCATGGGAACTATTCTGTACTTCAGGTTGGACACATGTTTACAGATCCTGATGAATTGGGACTTAGTGAAAAAAACTTCAGAGAAAAGTGTGAGCTTGAAGATTTAAAATAGAGGAAATGGCTGTTTCGATCTGACCTGTGCCAGCCTGTGAACCCTGGTCTTAATTTGATAACACTGAGCAAGTAACATCATGAGCAAGTGGAGCACATAACTCTGCATTTAACAGCTGTAGGGTAATTTATTCCTAAAACCCCCTCCTTTTTACCCCAAGGTGGTAGAGGCTGGATTCTGCTGTAGGTGTCAGATATTATAGCTCTTCAAAAAGACTTTCATTATCATAGAGTTTATTCTAATAATAGAGATTTGTGTGATTCCTGTGAATTTTTCTGGTCATTAAAAATTCTTTGACTTTCTGACATCTTATAACATAAGCATACACATATATGTATAAAATACCCACTTTTAATCTTGTGGTTTCTTTGCTGCCTTGATTATGGTTTACAAGGCAGAATTTCTGAACCTCTTCTTGTTACATTAAATCTGTATGAAACTATATGAGATTCCCCCAAATAAAAAATCATCTCATATTGGTTAATGGTTGAAAAACATGCTATATTTATGCTAAAAACATTCACAAAACCTTGTCAGAGATTCCAGTGAAAGACTATGGTTTGTCCTTGCCAAATGCACTATTTTGGCTCCATCCCAATCTAGAGATTTATATAGCATGGAGACAGAGAATTTATTGTGAGAAAGCCTACAGTTCTGGAATACAGATAGAAATGAAGATGAAAAATTCACTATTGAAAAAGGATGTTATAGAAATTGTGATGACTGCATGGCGTCACTACTTCAGATTTATGTTTCCTCTGCAAGACCTATTTGTAGAACACCAACAGCTCTTGGGCATTTCAGTCATAAATAACATTAATTTAATGTGCGTAATCAGTTCCAGCCACTTATTAAGACAGTCTAATTTTAGACTCTGACTATTGTAGATGTCATCAGAGTATTTGATGACTATAGTATGGAGGTCAAATCCTTCTCCAGCATACAGCTGCAAAGCTCATTATCTATAGATACATGATAATTGTGTTCATTTCATTGTATATAAATAAGGACAACCTGCTCTTTTGGAAATCTAATCTCAAGTGGGACCTGTGATCAGGAATGTGGGGGCCCAGGTACTTTGAGTATTTGAATTCTTGGTGTTAGGCATCTGCTTTTTTAGGCAGACGCTTTCAACACCTTCTTATGAAAAGATTCCTGACTGATGTATAATGGCAAGCAGCTATTTATGCTTGTGACCAGTAGGAAGCTATGCTGTGCCTCAGACAGCAGTGAGCTTGTTGTTCCTTGGTTACAAGGTGTGTGTTGGGGTACCAAGAATTTCTTCCTCTTCTCCCATCCCCAACTGATCAGAAGAAAATTTCCTGTGACAGAGGTTGGTTCGGTCTGAGGCTCATCTCTCAAAGACAGAGAAACCAAACGATCAGCCAGGAGCAGTCTGTGTTGAAAACTTGCCTCAGAAAATAGTTAATGCTCCTGGAAAATATGGTGAATTGCATTCTCACATCTTCCCTGGCACCTGAGACAGGCTTAAGTGCCTCCTGTGATATTTAACCTCAAGAAGCAAGTAGTGGTAGGAGTTCAAATGACCTAGCTGTGAAGGCTGCCAGATACAGGGGATGGGAATAACAATATTTTTTTTGCCTACACTAGATTTATCTTTACAATGTAAGTGTCTAGTGTGTACTGATTGGCTAAGCTCCCATTCAGCTGGAGATCTAGACTAGACTGTTCAGTCAAGGGAGTTTATAGAGACTGCTTAATTGTAATGCAGATTTCATGGGTTCTACAGACAAGATCCCTAGAGACGACAGCAGGAGTTACACACCTGGCTGACATGGAAGCACCTTCATGTAGATGAGTAGAGTTAGAAGTCTGGGTCAGAAGCTCAGTCTGACCTCAGCTTCTCTACAGTAGGTGGAAAAGGAACATGGCGTCAGCTCCGCCTGTGCGTCTGGCAGTACTCATCGTTCCTGAAGCATAAGCAGAGAAGGCTGTCTGATTGAAGCCCACGGAAGTATCTGTGTAGGATCAAGACCTGTGCTCTACTAGGTGCCCATCTTCAGTCCAAAACTTATTGCCTACAGCAGGCATGAAAGTGCTGAATGATCGAGGAGCTGCCTACAGAAGCTTTGTACTCCAACCTACTGAAGTGTGGCAGAGAAAGAAGGATGGGAGCTGTACCAGCTGACAGCTTTTGTAGCTGAAGCCTTCAGCATGTTATCCTGACTGCTATTTCTTCTTTAAACACAGGAATCCTTGGGGACTAGCTACCTTGTATCACATTTACTTTGTGTGCATGTGATGGGGAATTATCTATTTTTCCACAAGGCTAGGTAGCCCATTAAAATCCCTCTATGAGGATCCTGTATAAACATCTCTTTTGCTGTGCAAGTGTAGTTAGGTATTTTGGGGTGCATGTGTATAAGGGAAAGGGTACATAGATGTAAGTGGTATGTGTATGTGTGTGCACATCACTGCATGAGAATGGAAGTGGGGGTGTCTAGGTATGTTTGTATACAGACCGAATCCACACAGGTATGTGTATGTATAAATAGGAATGTGTGCACTTGTGGACCACGCGTTATCCTTGCCTTTCCTTAGCCCCCAACAAATAGATGGAAATTGTGGGATGGTGGGTATTTTGGATTCCATTCAAAGTCTGAGGGACTAACCATCACACCTGACTGCTGGGTGCCTCATGCTCTATCAGAAACTTAATAACTAAATGATGCTGGGATGTTGGAGTATAAAAATTGCCTGTCCAGCCAATGAGTGAAGAATGGCTCATCTGGCTGTGCTGAAGAACCATGCAACATCATCCTAAGGCTTGGTGTTACAGTCTGTAAAATCTCTCTGGAAAGGTTATATACATGTTGATTTTTTCAGATATCAGCTAATGGCTAGGAAAAAAATAATCTGTAGCCTCAGCTAGTCATGTATTCCCCTCTGTGGTCTGAGCAAAGACAGGAGCACCTCTAGGATGTTTCATCAAATTTATCTTTGATAAATATCTGAGATGACCCTACTATTTCAAAGTGACCCTCTGGAAGTTCCCATATCACTCTTGAATGTATCTATCACATAGCCTAAGGCAAATACGTGAAACTGTATGTCAACTCCTGGGCTAACAAACGTTTCTGCTCCCGAACCATCTATACACTTTTATCCATAACCTGGATAAAATTCTGATGAAGTTTAGACTTGGTCTGTATGTACCATGGGTCCTTGTCTTCATAATAGCTTCTTAGGCTGTCTACACCAGTAAATTAAATACCACTAGGGCACAGGCCCAGGAACTGAGTCTAAATATATTAGCAGTCTCTGGCTTCTTAGTCTGAACCAGCTCACATTCTCACAGACCTTTCCAGTGTTGTTCAGGAATTAGTGCAGTAGGACTTAGCAGGTAGTGTACTTTGAGGCTAGTCTGCTTTGGAGGCCAAAGAGTTAATGGTATGGTCATGGTAAGGTGATGTCAAATGGTCTCAGTAGCATGAAGGTGGCTCTGGAACTATTTAGTTAATTGGTAAGGATGCAGCCTAACTGCTCTTCCTTTCATTGCTGCTTCGATTCATGCATATTGTTGTTGTTTTGGCCCTGAACTTGAATTTCTACATTTCTGGACCATCCGCTTCATTGGTGGGCTTGTGATTTGGCTCATATCTAGGCCAAGACAGCTTTCTGGCCAGATGGGGAGATTTGGCCAGCAGATGTAGAAAATTACTTACTCAAATTCAGACTGTGGTCCTAGAAGCAGGATGGATGCAAGTAACCTGAACTACATTGCTGGGCAGCCATGTGCTTTTAACAGGCACAGACAACAAAGGGATTATAGACATTATAGTCTTCTATGTAAGGGAACAAATACCATTATGATATCATATGTAGTCTTTACCCAAAATATGGATTTTAGTTAATTGTTCCTCTTTCAAAATCATACCTGAAATGTGTTAAATGTCTCTGGATGTCGAGGTCTAATATTGGAGTCGGTCTGGAGGATCCGAGGGGTGATCTGTCTTGACTTAGAAGGTCTTGGAATTCTTTACATATTTGTCTAAAAGGAAAGTTGAAAACCTTAAATAAGACAGGTGTAATCCACTCCATAAAGCTGATTCCCATAACATGGTCACCTTATCCTGAGTGATCTCATTCATAACAGAAATGTTTGGCAGAGGCATTGTCAAAGAAATTAAAGGCAAAGAAATCCCCCTCTTGCTTCCCTGCCCAAAATTCTCAGAGCCAGCAACGTACAGAATCTCTTGAACAGGAATAGTTCCCCTCTGGACCTGTATTAACACTGACATTTTAGAATGTGATTTCTCTCCCAAATTGGGCTCAGTTTGGCAGTGTTAAGTCTGTTAGCTCACCTACATTAGAAGCAAGGGTTATGGCTCAAAGAAAATTATGAACTGGCATTAGAACATGCCTGAAGCCTTTGTGTAAATAACCCACTACTTGTACGTTTGCTTGTGTGCACTGGTTTATCTGCAAATAGAAGTCCTGGTCATTTTGGCTTTGCCTTCTTGATCCCTGACTCTTAAGACAAATGGAACACTAAGAGTTATGAAGGAAAATGCTACCTTTGCTCTCCTAGCTTCCATTTGTGTTCATTCTCTGCTTTCTTGAAAAGTCTGGGACAGAAGAACTGCTAGATCCTCAACTGAGACCTCTCCTACAGGTCTGCCCAGAGTGAGAATTCATTCTTGCAGCAAGATTTAAATATCTTATTGAAACATTCATGAAAGTTGCTTTACATTTCTACCATGTATCAGGCAACTTAAGGTGTCTACAGCAGTCCAGAGAATGTGTTTCCTAACAGTGCTTCCTTCTTGCTGGTGACTGTAGGAAGAGCTCAGTGACTCACTCAGCTGTCAGTGCCTACACAACAGACAGGCAAGTGAGGCAAATCCCATGATCTCCACTTCTTCTCGGTGGTGGTTTCCTGGGCAATATACACTTTCAGTAGGTAGGATGCGAGACCCCAGTTCAGCACCCTGTAACGGGAACTCAGGCTTTGTCTTGCCTGGTCTCCCGCCAGCGTAGTAGCCCAACTTCTTTGAAAGGATGCATGGTCTTGCTGTCCTCCCTCTCCCTCTCAAGTCTTCCCTTATGTTTCTCAGGATGCCTCAGCACCTGGGTTAAAAACATCCCCCGGCACGCCTCTATATAGAGCCTAACACTAGGAGAGACCTGAAAATAAGGCCTTTTCATTCTTGTGATATTGTTGGATTGGGTCAGTTCATAAATTAGTCTAGGAATATTCTAACAACGTACTTTTTTAAAAAAGAAACCAAATGAGCTCCACTTAGTGCACATCCTTAGAAGAGTGCTATCTGGACCATGGGTGAACAGCAACACCACTTACTTTCAATGGGTTTATGATACAGCTAATCAAAAAAAGGAGAGGTGTCTGGATAACTCTATCAGGACTTCTCTAAAGGAGGATATCACTCTCCACTGACTGTATTGGAAATAAAGGCACATAATGTGGGGTCAGGAGGGCATGATGCCTAGCAGATGATCAGGACACTCACTTGAAATACCTGATATGAGCCTGACACTCAGCTGGATTGACTTAATACTGGTCACAACCACTACACGTAACCTAGCAAACAGTGCCACCTAGTAGAGTATACAGTGCCAGGGCTCATTCTCATGCCCTCATGCAAATTGTCACCATCTGATGAGGTCCATATAGTCATGCTCCTCTAGCCTCCTAAACAGGGTGGCTTCCTAAGAATGGATCCTGGTGTGTGCTATCTCCCAGAACATGCTCAGAAGGTGTTTGGAAGAGTTCAAGGAGCCATTCTAACATTTTAATAATACAGACAATTGCAATCTGATGACTCAGTGTGTATGTGATTTACTTTGTCAGCATAGTTGCAACCACTGTACCTGGGGCAAATTTCTAATACTGAAGAGTATTTCTGTGGTCTGTGACTTCTGTTAGAAGACTCTTTGCACATATGGTCCTAGATAAAGTTTGAGTTCTTCGTTATCATCTTTTAACTCTTGTCCCTTGGAACAGGGGCATAATGGAAAGTAAGTGGGTAAACTCAGCTTCTTGGTCTTTACAAGGTCCTCCGTTGCCAAGTTACAAGCAAGGAAACTGTATTAACCTGGTTGTACCCTTCATTATATCACCATTCTGTGACCTGTGGACATAGACTTTGGACACCATAGCTTTCTCTCAGCTGAGAGGAGAAGAGGTGCAGAAAACTCTTTCCTGCTGTGCTGCTGGACTTCATCCAAGTCTTATTTCTGTAAATGCTTGTCATCTGCATGGACCTAGACACTGACTGCTTGAAAAGACAGCATCATCTTAGCCTTTCAGGCAAAGAGAGGTATTCAGCAGAAATGTATGTAAATGCAGCATACAGTTTTAATGAATAAGGTCCTTAGAGGAAAAACAGTTCCTTTCAACAACTGAAAACAGTCAGTCATTTTGGCTTCTAAACAATCTGCTATCCCCAGTTGGCCCTGTCAGCACTGCTCTTCTCTCCTTGCTCCAACCTCTACTTTCTACCTGTTGAAAAAGTTCATCTTAAAAATTCTTATATTTTGACAAAGGAAAGTGTCAGAACCAAGTGTGCAATTAAGTTCCCTTCCATCTCCACATGTCAAAAGTCTTTACTGAATGATGGCAGATTGAAAGAAAAGAAAAAAACTTTTTTATTATACATGAAAACCTGTAAAAAGCAATAACCTACTTTTTTCAAGGGGATTTCTAGGCAAAGTGGTATCTCAGAGCCTCCACTACCAGTAAAACATCACCTGGGGTAGTGTCAGGGGGAGGGGCTGGCAGTTGTTTGCCGAGTTGGACTGTGACTTTGAAAAAGCAAAGAAAGATGGTTATGCTGTCTTAGGGGCCACAGGTTAATAAAAGAAGTCCTGGTCATTCCTACAAGGGAGGCACCTAGTGATTTGTGATAGATGGTCAGATGTTCCAGTATATGACCACGAAAAGATAAAACACTCTGTACTGGATCAGAGCAAGAGCTCATCTAGTCATGACCCTATCCCTAGCAGTGGCCAAAGCAAATGCCTCATGATGAGTACGAGAGTGGGACAAATTTGTGCCCATGGGTCTGATATATTCAAAGTGAGGTGGAGCTGCCAGATATTCAAAGACCAGATATCAGAGAGATGCTCAGCAGGTCCTGTGCATCCAGTCTCAGAGCTCCTTTTTCAGAAAACTAGCAAATGAGTCCAGAGTCATGAGCCACATGTTGATTATTGTGGACTGGCTGTAAGCAATGCCACAATAAAATTGTTGTTCACACTATTCTGTTTTGGTCCACATAAATGTGTGGATATCTGTCACATGTAGAAGGCCTTGTGCTGTGAAACTCTTGTGATTTTTCCCAAAGGACAGTGTGCCTCTCCATCAAGTGGAATTATTGATATGGCCTTCAGCAGTTCTGCATCTGTCCTAGCTGCAACATGATCAGGTTCCATCCCCTGTTGTAAAGTCACTCAGAGTCTCCCACTCCTCTGCAAGGTGAACTAATACATGCTTAAAGACCCTCTAAAACCAAGTGCCAGCTTTTTCTTTTTAATTTAATTTTATTTTTTTCTGTGTGGATTGCACAGACATGTCCTGAAGCCTTTCTAAAGAGTCTAGGGTTAACAGGCCAGTACCAACACCCTTTGGCCAGAACTATGACAATTCAGACCCTTTTTTTGAAGCATCTTCCTCTGGAGTGCCCAGATAATCATCTAAGTCGAAGGAGGTAAGTGGAGAGAAAGAGAGTCATAGGAGACCTTCTTCTCCCGTTGTTTACCCCTTTCTTATTCTTTCAGCTCTTAACCAAAACTTGCTTCACTCCCATCCTGCCCTTGCTATCACTTGTGTGCAGTGCTGTATACTGGCTACACAGCCCAATCATCTCTTCTTCCCATGATAATTACGAGGCAAGTCTGATTCTTCATTGTTTAGACCATCGTATTGTTGGAATAACTTGTTGCACCAACTTATACTGTCCTAGGCAGGTTCTGAGTTAGAGAATGTGAGAGAGCATTTCCAAGAGGTTTTGGTAGGTCATGTAGTTTGACACTATTAATGTGGTTTGTTCCATGATAGAAAATGATCCTGATTTCATTCACTGTTAATACCAACACATCCTCAGATGAGGTAGGGCAATGAAGACAGTGTCATCTGAAACTCAGTGACCTCTCTGTGTTAAAGAGGGCTACTGGCATCTGAAGTAGCAGTCTTTAGCCTTCACTAGCCCATGGACCACTGTTCTGTGCATGGCAGCTGAACTACTTCCACTCAGGGTGGGTGGATTGCTTGATCACAAGCTATAGATGCCATTGATAACACTGGGAGCTCCTACTGGACGCTAGACACTGCTGCACTGCAGACAGTAAAGGCTCTGTTCGGTTACCCACACATAGATATGTAGTACCCAACTCATCCATAACAACACAGTAACACAAAGAGACCTGTGTGCTTCTGGAGCAGCAGCTGGTAACCAAACCGGATAACCCAGTTCATCCCAAATGGCAGTAGGTGCCTATGTCTGGGCAACTGAATCAAGCCACTGAAGCTGGATGTCTGACTCCAGAATGGAATTTCACCTGTATTCTGGGAATCTTGGAAATAATTTTGTTCTTTTCCCTAGTTTTTCCTCAAGACCCCACGTGTGGAAGATCTCCTCAGTTCTGCCAAAGGCACACTTTCTCAGGGCTTCTGGCTCTGTCCCACAGTGGACAGTGGCAACACACAGAGGCAATGGCACTCCGGTTCTTTCCGTAGGCAAAGCTTGCCAGGAGTTATTTTACCATCCTGGAATCTCACTGTTGTTTTTGGTGGCAGCATAACAACGCACCACTTTTTCTGGTGCCATAACTCACAAGCACATGAGACAGGGCAATGGTGACATTACTAAATTGACAAACCTAGAGCTTACATATGCCTAGTGAATAATTGAAACTCCTGGCAAATGCCTAGAGTACTTACTATCAGACATATGGAAGCATGTCTGGGAAATACCATGCTAACGTTAGCTATGTCCTGGACCCATGTCTCCTGTAGTACCTGGACAGGACTGGTCTGTGAGTCACTGTTCTCCTTCCAGGCAGGAGAGGGCAGTAGCAGCACACACATTGACCCATCTGTCCCACTCAACAAGCACTTGGGCTGCAGTAGAGTACGGCCTGCCTTTGTGTTAGCGACAGACCTCTCTGCTCAGTTTGCTGGTGCTTTGAAGTGATGGAAGGGGGAAGAAAAGTAATTTTGTTCCTTGCAAGTGCAGGATAGCAGGCTACAAGCCCAGAGTTCATGGGGGTTTGGAGTAATGCTTGCCCACAACTCCCTATCTCAGTCAGTGGTGGTGAAAAAGTAGGTATGGAGTGGTGAGAAAGGGTAGTGAGACCCTTGTGTGTCCCTCAGTGGGACAACCTTTGGAGGCTAGAGCCAGAAAAGAAGGGGGAAGTTCTGTATCTTTATCATTGAGTAAGATTTTATCGATGGGACAAATTCTCCAGCTGGGGCAACCTGCAGCCTTAACTCTTGCTTAGGTTGTGCTGCCCAGCAGGACCATCAGCTCTTACAGAGTCAGGGGGGCAGATTGTTAATGGGCTATGCAGTGATGGGGAGACACAGCTTGCAGCCAGGAGATGCTTCTTGCCAGCTGGTTTATTCTCATGTTTCTGAAAGCCTTTAGGCCCTTAAAACAAATGTGGATACAGGTAACAATAAAACCATATTCCACTTATAGTATTCCTTTTAATCTACAAGGGACTTAAGACCATGATGTGTGAGGTCTTTCGTCACCTTCATTACCAGCAAATGCCCCCTGAGCCACATGGTGCTCTGCTTATCACCCCAAAGAAGGATCACAGGCTGTATTCACAGGATTCCTAAGCCTGAGATGTTTCAATACGTGTCATCTCTGGGTCACCTGCAGGCCAAAGAGCTCTAGATACAAAAGGGACACCAAGGCCAGGGATCCTGGCAAAGCAGAAGGACGCTGGGATACAAAGGGCAATCCTGTTGCTGGTCAACCTTCTGCCCTACTACAGGCTCATTCCTCTCTGTTGGGTATTTCCCAGACTGGATGATTTCCAGACATTTCCAGCACTGGGATGGTGGTTTGGCAGCTCAGGTTTCTGGCCTCAGCTCTCCTGCAGCCTCACTGTGTAACACTGCAGTAATCACAGGAAGAGTATGAACAAGTTCAAGGTTACCCCATGCAGGCATATCACACACCTAGTGTAGGTTTACATTGTTCCATGCAGACTATTTATTCCTGTTTCCCATAGCTCATGAAGGCTAATTCCTCCCTCATCAAGGCTAATTAACCTAGATGAAACGTTATCCTAACACAATGTTACTGCTCCAGGGTGGTGAGTGGCTCGTTTAGAGCAGTCGGGTGTCTGTGTGTCTTTAATGGCTTTAGCAAAGCTCCCCTGCTGGTCTGCATTGTTCCAGTGTCTTTGACTTCAGGGAAACTCTTGCAATTTCCATCCAGAGTGGATCTGTCCCTCTGCAAACCAGCTCTCCCTCAGCAGACTAATGATAATTATCCCACAGTAACTAGCACTTCAGTAGAAGCTTAGATCTGTTGCTCACAAACAGGAGGCAAAGCCAGTCTCTGTCCTATAGATCTTACCAGGTAATATCCCCTCCTCTCACCTAAACCAAAGCACCTGAGGAGATATATGTGCCCCCTTAGCCACAGGCAATGAGAACATAGCTACAAAAATCTCGTTGTAGTCAATAAGGTTCTTACAGCATCTCTAAAGAAGCTTGCTCTCGCTTGCTGTCAGTGAGTACTGTTGTGATAGCAGTCACCGCAGTCTCAGCTCCATACTCCCACTCCTCCCTCCCCCAGCCCCCAGATCCAAAATGGAGAAGTGACAGACAGATTTCTTTTTTAGTTTCCCCTCCCTTCTTACTTTGTCGCTAGGATCATCTTTTTCCTCGCTGTCTGCTCTTTCTGTTCCATGTGCTGTCTGGCAATGTGCTCTCCTACTGCCTTGGCAGGGAACTCTGTTTCACAGGTGTAGCCGAAATCTCTGGCCAAATGTAACGCTTCCCCTGCGGTCAAACAAAATGGGTCAGTCAGTTTTTAGGGTGGTGGTGGTGGTTGTCATTGTTATTGTTATTATTATTATTATTGTTGTTATTGTTATGCTTACAGAATTTCTTCTGCTCTTAAAGAAACCCCAAACAATAGCAAATCACTTTTGTAGACATTTATTCCCAAGCTCAGTTACAGATCTCAGCCCCGTTGGGCTCATGCTTAGTCATCAGATGGTGCCAGCTAGAAGCAAGGAAGGGTATTTCTCTCATGAGAAAATACTAGTGAAGACACTCGGGTTTAGCTCCCTCCCTTGCCACCCGTGAGTACTGGGAAGTTGCTCAAGTTTTGTAAGCCTGCTTCATCATTTATATTTAAGGCACAAAAATTAACAGAAGGTAGGAATATATAACTCTGAAGAGCTGAGATTCAGACTTTGGTGTTTCACTTCTCTATCTCTAAATGAAGAATAGCCTTCTACCCCAGGAGGGAGCTGTAGGGGTAACACACATTTCAGCATATTTGCTTAAGGGTTAAGCCAGCAGGCACAATACAAGTGCCCCATGCTAAAGATGAGTAGACCCCAAAGTAGGGCATGAGAAACAATCCTGTGTCCAAAAATATCGCTACCAAAATTGACCAGACGAAATGAAAAGGGATGACAATGAAGATCACAATTGATGTTTTATAGGTGGTGAAAACAAGGCAAAGGGAATACGTTGCTTGACTAGCCTTTGTGAGAAGACTGTGACAGCGGCAGGCACTGAGTATCTCCCTACCGCACCATGGAGACTGGACACTATAACCCAACTCCATGCTGGTGCCAAATGCCTCTGGAAGAACCTGCCCCCCTCCACTAGCTTAGAGAACCCAGAATTTCGTTTTAGGGTTTACTGAACACTCTGGCCTGCGTGCTGTGACTCTGACAACCTTGGTGTGGGATTTATCTGATCAAACACAGCTGCCTGGGGTGTGAACATCTGTGCCTAAGTTAGTTTTTCCCTGGTGAGAAATAGGCACTTCCAGATGACACTTGCTCTCCTCTCACTGTAGAAAGTAGAAATAGGTCAGCTACCAGAAGTGTATGTTGAAGCACATCTGCATGAGGCACTAACAGAGATGTCTCCAGAACAGTTTTGGGGTTAAGATACTGTGGGGTTTGTATTTTATTTTTCTTTTTTTCAGTTGTGTATTTGCTTGTCGCTACGAGAAGTGGCATTGGACCCTGGCTCTTTGGAGACTAGGCTGATGCTCCAGGTGAACAATTAGGAAGGATGCAGGTACTGTCACACTTCCCTTTGAGACATGTGCAAGTGGAATTAATCTCATTAAATGTCAGTATTGATGTCTGACCTAATACTTTCAAGTCAGTGGAGACAAATTAGCACTTGAAGCATGTGTCATCCTATACTAAAGTAGAAGGCAAAAGCTGATCAGAGGAATTACAGAAAAGTACGGGTTAGAAGTGAGCTCAGGAGATCACCTGCTGCTGAAAGCATGGCCTTAGATTAGGTTATTCATGGCCTTTGCGAGCCTAGTCTTTAACATTTCCGACCTTGGAGATTCCACAGCTTTTCTGAGCAACATAATCAAATTTTTAATTATTAATTTAATTTAATTTAATCGTTAATCACCCAGAAGTGCTGATTTCTCCCTATTGACTACAATGTGACATGAGAGGACAGACACAACTGTGATAGAGATGGTGTGACAAATCCCGTCCCCAGCAGGACTGGGTCTGCTCTGCACAGACCTGGCCAAGCCAAGGAAGATGGAAACTTCCACGGGAGTAGTGGTCCTGTGCCAGGGGCAATGTGAGGCACGAAGAACAGCATGCACCGACCTCTATTCCAGACTCTATTCTCCACTTTTTCAGTTTATTGTCTCCCCTTCTATCATTGGAGTTTTTAGCAGAAAAATACCTTTTGTTTCCACGAGCCAGTACTTTGTTTTGTGTTCATCTGAACTAATCGGATTCAAGTACTACTAAAATACATGCACTGCTCCCAAAGAATTTGTTTGCTGACGCCAATCAACAACAACTTTCGCAGCTGTAACCAATTTTACAGAAAAAAAATAAAGATTATACTCAAAAACATTTGGATTTATTTGGATTTTTTAAACATGATTTCCCATATGCCTAAAACCAGTAAGAAGTTAACAAGTAACCACTATCTCTGAGTTGAAAGGAGAAATGGTTTCCACTTAGTTTACAGCTTCCAGAAAAGTAAAAGAATTTTTTGGTGAAATTAAAATGGATTTCAGTGGTATTTTAACAGTGAGGCAGAATGAACAGTCATATAGCTGACTGCCAGTTTTGTATTTAAAACATCTATCTCAGACTTCCTCATGGATGAGAAAGAGTACAAATTTAAGCCATAGCTTCTAAATTTTCTGTAGAGCCGCTTCAAAATTTCTACTTCAGCTACACCTTTACTTTTCCTTAAATAAAGACTTAAAGAGTAAATCAATTGTAGAAGAGCACCAGGGTTTGCTTTTCAACAAAACTCCATTAAAACACTTGATAGGTTTGTTTTCATGCCAGCATGGAAAGAAGATGAAGCTGTCATCAGGTGGAACTACCATTGTCCATACAGCTCTGTCCTGCTTCCAGTCAGACCCAAGTAGCAATATAAGGCCTATAATCACCAAATAATTTAAACATTTAGCCATTGGAAAAGCAAAACTTTATGTGATGAAATGTAGGCATTTATTTAACATGGTCAACAACAAACTGACCGGAATTTGTGTTCACTCAATGTAAAAGAAAAAAAGGGAATGAAAAGATGAATTGTCATTCAAACTTATCTCTACAAAGATGGTGTATATTATTTACTAGAGTTGAAGAAATTACACTAAAATGTTTTGATGATCTGAGAAAATTATATAAAAATATAAAACATGCCCACTTTACCTGGAGCTAGGATTATTATTGTGATTGAATGTTAATGGGATATGAAGAGGTAAAATCATGAGCAAAAAGAAACAAAATTACTTATCTGCTTGTGGCTATAGATAGCTAAAAATGTAGATAGAAATGTACCTACTGTGTTTTGTGAGATAATAAATAAAAAATGTTTAAAATATATTTTTAAAACATATTTTTACTGGAAATGGAAAGCTGATGTACGCTACGAATGCACATTAGCACTATGCGTATTTATTCACATAAGCACACACTTCCATATGACATACAGAGTAGGAATTCTAAATTATAACATCAAGTTCTGAATAAAAATACAAACCTGGACATGAAAACACTCTGCAGAACATGATTTGTGATATCTCATTGTTGAGCTAAGATAGAATATTTAAGCCAGACCAAATGATGATTTGGTGTTTAGGAGTGGATTGTGATACACTTCTGTACATATTATTTTTTGTTAAACTCTGTGAATAGAGGTCCCTCATATTGCTGTACATAGGAAGTAAGTCTGCTTGGTGGGGAAAGTAGTTTGCACAAAATGTTGTAAAAGATGGTCTTTCTTTTTCTACATCATAATTTGGACAAACATTGATTTTGAGGGAGAATGTGGAAACGTGGGAAATGTGAACGAACCGACCTCTTTTACCTTAGATTTTCTGCCTTCTGCCCAGTTATTATTTACATCGGGGGGATTCATAGTAAAGTAAGAAATGCCTAAAATCCCTGGCTTTTATAACCGATTGCCTTGTTTCAATCTAAATCGAATATCTCTATGTGCAATATCCCCAGCTCTTTCCTTCCGCAGAGACAAAGTATGCGTCTTGATCCTTTCTCCTCAAACCCAGCACATGGCTTTGCAGCTATAGGCAGTGCTGCCTTTCCTATATAATTTGACAATTGACCAGAAAGCTTTGCCTGATGGAAAAGGACAGTTGCTGAAACTGAATTGGCAGCGACAACTCTGGAAAGCCTCAGCGGAGAGACCAGCCGCGTACCTTGACAGGTTTCTGTGGGCAGGTGCATGGAGCAGCATGTATGTCTCCTGGGTCTAGCAAGAGTGAGAGATGCTCCTATCAGAGTGAAGGCAGAAGTTGCATCCCAGGAGAGGGACACTCAGCGTCTGAATCTCCTACTCTCTCCTCCTCCGGATGCTCTACCCAGCAGAAATGCTACCCAGGGGGAGGAGGGACAGGCTGGAGGTGGAGGGAAAGTTTTTTCTATTTGTAGGGTGAGAAGGGAGGAGGAACAAATGGAAAGACATTTAAACAAAGGTTGGTGGGGGAGAAGTGTGACAGTTGATAGCACGGTGAAAAAAGTAACAGCTGACCTATTTTTCTCAAGAGTTTTGGTCCCCAAATGATGAATGCCATCAATTCTGTGTCCTGGAAATTTAGTGTCTTAATTAGGTTTGACAGAAAAACAAACTCCAGACTTTTTTATAAGTGCTTTTTATGGTTGGATTTGGGGTTTTTTTTTGTAAAAAAGTTTGGTGGTTTTAAAATAATTCATGCATTGATTTTACCTGCATCTGCAATTACATTCATGCTATATCTCTACCTTATAAGTGACCTGTCCAAACAGAAGTGGACATCTCTCCCCAAATCATTTCTTGCTCCCACTTGTGAAGCTTTTGACTCCTTTGAGCCAGCAGTAAGGCTTAGCCTTGGCAATGCTAGCATTTAATGGAGGAGCCTTTATTGTATCAGCTAAAATATAGGAATTTTCCTTTTAGAACTGGTAAGAAAAATGACCTTTCCCTTCATCTAATCTAGGCACTAGAGGGCATCCCTCACCTACGCGTTTGCGCGAAGATCTGTCCCGTACCGCTGGGGAGAGTCCTGCCACGCCGAGTTCATTCTCCCAGTCTGTCTTTCCACCCACTGTGCCGATTTATGTGGATGGCAACGTAAAGAGAGATGAGCTGTTCAAAGAATCCCTACTTCGGGTCCTAGAAGTCCCTACCTAGACACTAAAGATGCAACCTGACCAAAACAAGAATAATAGTAAACACTCAGCAGCCATGCTGAACCCCACATTAAGTAAGTTTGTAGAAAACAAGGGGCAACAGAATAATTTTCATGAAGTCTGGAAGTTTACATGTCCATGCAGCCTAGAAATTCATTGCAGTTCCTCTGCTGGACTTAGCAGTACTCCCCCAAACTCAATTATTTTAGTCTGTTTTAGAGAAAGAGAAGTATTAGTCATGCCAGAGACTTTTGAGATGGCTTTGGTCAATATACCTAATCATGGTACAACTAATTTTGTCTTTTTGTAGCTTAAACAGATATTCCAGAGGTTGAGCATATTCCTGCCTTACAGAGATTAATTAAAGGCCTCGATACATTGAAGACTGTGAACATTTTTAGTAATAATAAACTTAGAACCATTTGAAGTAATCAAAAATGACACAATCCTGGCTCCTTATGAGAAGTCCACACAGTGCACCTGATATTTAGGGTTTTAATAAGACCAAAAAATCATGATGTCAATTTCTGTATTGATGTCACACAGAAAAAGCCGATATTATTTTCTTCATGTCCTCTAAAACCCAGAATAAACCTGTGTCTTTGTATTCTGCTTCTTAAAGCAGCAGGAGCCAATGAAGGATGGGGTTCCTTGGGGAAACCGTGCTATGAGTTAGTACCACCTGGGAGTATTATCTGCATGTCCAAAGCGAGGAAGCTTATACCACAAAGAGTTCAAGGAGCACTGCCAAGTTTGGCCAAGGATTTGTCACACAGACAGAAAATGAGCTTCATTTTGTTTTCCGTTGGAACGTTAAACACACATGGTGGTGAATTTCCCAGAAATTCCAGTGGAAAAAAATTCATCGTTAGCATGTCTAGGCAAATAGGTCTCTGTCAAAGTGAGCTCAGTCTCAGTATATGTCTTTAGGACTCAAAGTAAGGCAGTCTAAGAACAAAAGCAATACCATGGGCTTGATAATAGGTTTGATATTGGCTTTGAGTAAAGGGCAGGGAGGCAAGAACAGCTCCATCCCTGGGAACGAGGAATCTAATTCTGACTTACAGTAGAGGTACTTTACCATCAGTACCAGGCTAGCAGTTGAAAGAGGGCTTCCTCACTCTCAGTCTCTCGTGACGAATGAGTAACTGGCCATATAGCTCTGTTTATTCTTCCCTGCTAAGCCCTGAGATGTATGAAGGACTGTGAAGGTAGGAACAGTCTTTGCGCCATAAACTGGTATTTTTTCCAAGACTGTAACTCCATTACAGCTTTCTCTTTATTACAAGCAGGTGTGATAAGGACACACCTGTATTTCAGAGCAGCCCCACTGTAGTTCTGTGTGTTCGGTGGCCCCTGAGAACCTTTGCCCCTCCTCCTAGATGCTGAAAAACCTCTGTTGTTGTGGATTCAGCACTCCATTGCCTTGTGGAGTCTCCATCCATTGAGACAATAGAAACCTCAGTAGACAAGGCCCTGAGCAACCTCTCCTAATTGACCCTGCTTTGAGCAGGAGGATTGAACTAGAGGATGGGCAGAGGTCCCTTCCAGCCTCAACCTTTCCATAATTCTGTGATTCTGTGGTAATATGTGCTGAGAACTCAGCCTACTTGGCTAGATCTGTATGGACCTTTCAGGTTATGATCCTAGAAGTGTTGACCTTTAGGATGAGCTGAGTGCTCTCAACATCAAGGAGGAGGGATCTGAAATTCCCAGAGCTGCTACTTGCAGCTAGACAACAAACTGAGTACTTAGTGGATTCACCCAGAATAGAAGAGATTCAGGTAGAGTTTCTTCCCTTTGCCTGAGGGGTTTGAACCTGCATCTCCCTGCTGAAGGTTTGAAGAGCCTCGCAGTATTTGGTGAATGATATTTAAACAACAAATAAAGGCCAAGAAAGTATCTCCTGGGCCTCTCTAGAGTTTATCTGAAAACAGATTTCATTCATTTATGTGTGGGGGGAAAAGGCTTGTCTAAATATTATGCCTTCTTATGGGAGAAAAAAAATAAATCACATTTTTGGATCAGCTCCAGGAAATTCACAAGTTTTTTAAAAAAGGAGGATAAACAAACCTACTTGTAGAGTTGGTATAAGACATTCATCTCACTCACAAGAACACTTGGATCATCGATTTGTAAGTCAGATCCCAGCACAAAAAAACACAGATCAATGCTGAGGAAACTTCAGGACCAAATCACTTGCTGGGAGCCAAGACGTCTCAGAGTGAACTTCCATTTTGCCACTCATTCTGTCTGTGGCTTTAGGCACACCAGTTCTCCTCTTTGTACAAAATACAGGTTATGATATTTAACACTGGCCAAAAAGTGTTGCATACAAGGAAACATTTTAATTATGTTTATATTATATTGCAATATTATAAACCCTACCTTCTACCAAAGAAGTCAAGAGTGTGACATTTGCTGCTTTTCTTCTTCCTGCAGGCAAATTCAGTCCCAGTCTGTCTAATTTTTCTCGCAAGCAGCGTCCTCCATTCTTGGATTTTGCTCTATTGTGAGAGAACAGTAGGAGAGAGAAACTTGTCTTTATTCTGCACTTTTTCCCCATGTTAATCGATGCCTAGAAATTGTATACAGGTTAGTGACAAATGTGTGGGGTAATGCCTGCACTAATGTCAACAATGGAAAATCTTGCAGAGCTGTACTCTGAACATCCTGCTCGCCTTGTACAAGTCTTTCATGTTGGTCCTTTGACAATGTTAGACATTACAATGCCTTCACAGGGGCATCAGATCCTCAGACAGCTTTCCACCTAGTGGAACCTGTGGTCCTGAATTGGGCACAGAGCCTGGGATTGCAATGACTGAATATAAATACTAACAGTGCAGTCGCTTATATCTGATTTAACCACCCCAAGCTCCAAAGACAATCAAGAGAGAAACATGCACTTCTAGCACAATTAAACAGATATCTAGAAAGAAAGGGCTTTAGCCATCTATCCCACCTGGCTATAGGAGGAAGCCCGGTAGCTACTCAAATGTAGATGTCTACATGGAACTCAGCTCTAGCGATCCCTCTATGATTTATGTGGAGACCTGGGTACTTAGAAATGTAGGCTACGAAGCCCAGTACTTGCAAGGAAGAAGGATAAGGCAATAGGAAATGCTGAAGCCAAAATCCCAGCCATTGCTGGTTACCCACGCCCCTATCCCAAATGCCTACATTACTTTGCTCTCAGAAAATGGTTCCTGGTGCATCCCACACCTGCTTTTCTGCAGTGTCTCAGCGTTTGAAATATCTGAGACATGCCCACTTACACAGAAGATGCAGGTTCAATTTCTTCCTCAGCCTGAGGGAATTTTAACCTGTGTCCTTTAGGCACATGCAGCAGCCAGCTGGCAGGGAATTACTGGTGTTAAAATGCTTAAACATCAAACAGTGACTGCAACCCAGATCTCTCCCATCTCAAATGAATGACCTGGTCATTAAGTGATAAAGCCATCACTACAATTACACATTTGCTTTTGTTCAACAAATATTTAATTAACCCCAATGGAGGTTGAGGAGCTCTCATCTTAGAATTATTAAGCTATTATGACTATTAAGCATGCTTAACTGGGTGTTCTGAGGTGCAGGTTCAAGTTCCTTCAGGCCGAGGAAGGAATCAAACTTGGAATACCACCATTTGGATAACCGGTTTTACACAGTGAGAGATACCACAACTTTGGCCATGTTGTACATCAGGAAATGGCTTCTGAGAACACTTTATTCTGAAGAAAATCTAGTTGGGAAAACACCTAGACAGTGACTGCTGACAGGGTGCAAAACCCACCCTGCCAGGGCTCTGGCAAACCGTGAATGGGATTTAGTTTTGCTACATCTCTGCTGGTCAACTACAGAACATTTGAGTCTTTTCTCTAGTTGCCACACCAACAGGTATAGCCTGACCAAATCTATTCATTTACACTCTCTGCTTTGTAAAGCAGAATTAGCGTAGCCAGGCTGCTGGCTGGGACCAGTCCCTGGCTTTTGCTAACTCCTGAACCGTGCCCAGGGTTGATTTGAAAGAGTGATACTTGGTCTGGGCCAAAAATCGATGGGGATTATTCTAGCATTTTAACAGAAGAAAGAAATTGGCCTCTGTGATCGGGCTGATGCCCTTGCATTCTTCATAGCTTGCACTAGTGTTGAAGTCTGTGGTATAAGTATTTAAAGCATATATTCCTCTGACTATTAGCTGAAGGCCTCTGCAGGGTGAAGCAATAATGGAAGAAAATTTGGGGGGATGTAGATTTTGGATGTCAGTGCCTATAGAGGTAGTTAAATGGGGCTCATGCCCCTGAAACAATTTTAAGATTTGATGATCTGTAGTCAGTACTCTGCAAGATGGCTCGAGACAGCTCTTGGAGTACTACATAACTTAGAATATCGCAAGCTGGTTAAAACGACTTTCAGTATAAGCAGGAGGATCAGTGTGGCCTTCAGTGACAGCAATGCAATAGCCCATGACTTTCCAGCTAGTTTTGATCAAAGGGCATTCAAGTAGCTTGTGCCATCTAAGCTGATGCCTCAGGGACATTGCGACTTACATATGCCTGGCTGAATTACAGCCGCCTCCTTGTTCTCCACTTGCAAGGTGGGACACAGACTGCCTCTTCCCTCCTTTCTGCTGTGGCTCTCTGGAGGTGGCTGCTCTGGTCTGTGAAGGGTCAGAGGCAAAACTGTACCTAATTACTTCCCTCCAGTATCTCATAGGATAAGGAGAGCAATAAAATCAGCATATTCTGTCTTTTCTGTACTCAAAAGGCATGCGGAGGAGAAAGGAAGAAAAAGGCATCCCTGCGCTCCATGGTTTAGTTTTCTATTGAGCGAGGGCTGTAAATACATTCGGTAAAACAATTTACTTTTAAATAGTTTCTCAAGAAGAAGTAAGATTTGTAGCTCTGGTGAAATTTTCTGCACATTAAGGGCTTTTCCTGTTTTGGTTGGGTTTTTGTTTGTTTGTTTTTTTTTAAAAAAAAACATTCAAAACAAAGCAAAGCAACACCTATCAGTCTCCGATGAATAAATGAACTGACAGGGTAAAAAAAATGAATGAGTTCACTGAAAAATGCAAACCTTCTGTGAAAAACATCAACACAGTCTTCATTTTTTGTATTTATTGAAAATTTCCCTAGAAATAGTTTTCACCCCCAGTCCATCTCCTGTTTTCCCACATGGTGACCACCTATCCAAGTAAGGAAAGGGAACAAAACCTATTTGTAGAAAACCCAATTACCGAAATTACAGCACTTTCTAGGACTTGTTATTCTCACCTTCAACTTACCTTCTCAAAATACCTCCTAAGAGGGAAGCATTGAGGCATTCTGGTGGTGAAAGGCGCCTCTTCACCTCTGCAATGGTCACTTTGTACTTGGAAGTGGAGCTGAGTAGGGATAAGCGGCCAGGAACAGAGCAGAACAGGTCGGTGGGGTTAACAACACAGGTGCCACCTACAAAACAACAGATGATTTAGGCTGGGGAAAACCTCTTGTTTTGACAAGCTCAGTCATGAAGAAAAATTCTGTTGTTCACTTGGGGCTGGTTTTGTTATTGTTTTTGTTAGGGTTTGGGGCTTTTTTAGGGGTGTGTTGTTTGTTGTTTTTTTTTTTTTTTTTTTTTTACATTGTATCACATTGTTGCTTTGAGAAGATGAATGCATCAAAATTTCAGCCTGGGAAAAGTGAGTTATTAGATCTCATAAGCTTTATAGTCAAATTAGATCATTATGGCTCTTTGATATAATTTGATTTTATGCTCAGCAGAAATTACATAATATCATTGCAAGACTCTTGTACTGACTATGATTAACAACATAAGATTGAATCGGATTCAGGTATCATTCACAATTTTAAAAATGCAGTTGGGGAAAAATGTAGGATGTTGGCCCTGCCAAGAAATGTTCATTTTAACTCTCATAGCAGTGTTTAGGATTACAAAGATGCACCGGCACTATAGGTTTGCAGAGATTTGCAGCTAGAACGGCTTTCCACACCTTTGAACCCTCGTATACTCCTTCTAAAGTTAGGTCAAATCCTCAGCTGATATGAATGATTGAAATCTATTGAGCTACATCAGTTTATCTCAGGTTAGTTCTAGAATTATTTATTGAAAATGGCGATTACTTGGCCTGGGTCTAAAACTGCTGAATGATGACCAAATCTTTCAATGAAGCCTGTGATCAATACCTCCTCAGGCAAAATCGAGCTTTTAACTTAAAGTTAATATGAGAGAGAGCAAGAGAGAAAACTTTCTCTGCAACTGATCCAAGAGGATAGAACAAACTCCCAGGGCAAAAAAACAGCCAACCAAACATCCTGAGGACTAACACATATTTAATCACCAAGTGCAAAACACTTTTCCTTGACCTGCCTTCTCCAACCTGACTACAATAAAAATCTCTGTGGAAGAAATAAATCTTACCACTGCATGCACAATTCTTCCCTGAGGGATATATGAGAAAAAAGAATGAGCTGCATATGACAGTGATATAAATATCATAGAATTCAATGCACTACTACTAGAAGGAGTTCAGATGATTTATGTGAGGATGATGATACAAAGACCTTCTTAGAGCAGAATGAAACTGTGCTCATCATTCAAGCTTAAAAGAAAGATACTGTATTTTTTAGGCTACCAGAATTTCTTCTTTCCTGCAAGCACCTTATTTTTTTGCACAAAACCCCATCTTTTTTGCACTGCAAGAGCTCACTTCATTATGCTTAAAAATTTTAGTTTGCAATCTAAATTCTGTAGTGTGAATAGAATAGAATGGAATGGAATGGAACAGAATAGAATGGAATAGAAAACAATAGTTCACTTTAGGCAAGATCTTAACACCTTTATTTTCTTCCACATGTAAACCTTCTTAAAATTAAGGTGACTATGTGTGTTCCAGTTTTAGCAGAGACAGAGGAATATAACTGAAGGACGAAACTTAAAGGCAGACTATTGCTTGCTTGCATAAGGCAAACAGAATTTCTTTCCAAATATTTCAGCTCTTGAAGGTATATTTAAACATTTGTGCTGACAGCAACACCAGAAAATAACATCTCTTGGTATAAATCCCAGATGGGTGAGATCCTGACTCAGTACAGCAGGGTATTTTATTCCTTTTCTAATTATGTTACAGGATAGTTATTAGTGTCCACATCTCAGACAGAATATAGAGGCAAACCGTGCATCGCCAAACGTATATACACATCAAGGGCACTTATGCACATTTTTGCACAGCTCAAAGCTACAGTTCATGAGCTCATATGCTCAAATGCAGAAGTCTGGTGCCACATGCCTAAAATGTTCTTGGTTTTTTGTTGTTTTGGTGTTTGGGTTTGTTGTTTGTTTGGTGGTGGGTTTTTTTTCTTCATATCTGAGGCAAGGCTGTGAAGAAACCTATAAATATTTTCAATCAACATTTTCAAACTTCTGGTCTGTCAGGTACATTTGTGAAGAGTGTTAGCACTGAGTAGATTTGTTTGTTTGGCATCTTCTGCCACGCAGTACATATGCACACGTGTACATACACACGTCTCGAGAAAACAGTAGCAATGTGTACATATTTATTTACTTCAATAAGTCTGTAAATTTTATAATGAGTGAGACTGTACAGAAATCAGTGTCATATTAAAGTGTATCTTCTTGCCAGGTTAAGCCAGTATGTGCACCATTTATGCCAGATAAATAATTGTTCCTTTAATCCAAAAACCTGTTACCCTGCAGCTGCTCCTACCCTAACCAGAATTTACTGGAACACTTCTCATTACTATCAAATAGAAGACTGTTTACCCTCTACAATATTTTAAAACATCACGCCTATGCAACCTGATCTTAAAGAAAGCAATTCTAGGTAAACCAGGTATGGGTTAAAAGTAAAAGAAAACAACAAGCCTAAGTAATTTGCTTTCCAGAATCATGGAGAACAAGTTGCAAATTACAAGAAGGTAAAATCTGTTGCATATAATTACTTCACCATATTAATTATTCATTGACACAGCAACAGAGAGCGGTGTGGTGCTTTCTAGATGAAGCTATGTCTTTGTCACAAACTGTGTGCAGTTTTGAAGGCACGGCTCTCTTACCATAAACACCACCTTGAAGAAGAGATGGATGAAGTCCTGGCCTTTACACCAGGTGGTAAACAGAAAAAGGCATGACAGTAAGCAAAGGGAGGGCTGCTGGGAAGAGAAAGGAAAGGGTAAATGCAACCACACTGGAAGATGAAGGGTTAGGTTTCTTGCCAAACACACACTTTTTAGTGTGTTCCTTCCCCAGTGTTCTGATCATGCATTGGAGCAGACAAATGATTTGTGAAGAAGTGCATCTCAATGGGGAGAGGGCAAGGTATGTTTTAAGTTGCGCTAAACAACAGTGGCAACAATGATCTTTTCTTTCCTGTCCACCCAACACTACTGTAGGTGCTGTTGGAAATGCCAGTCCTTGCTCAATTGCCAAGCCAGCCTTGTCGAAACAGGGTGTTTGAGAGGTGGGATGCTAACAGATACCAGCTGAACAAGCAGGACAAAATACCCTCAAAAATAGAATGGAAATAATGCCTTTCATGAGTCTAGCAGTCCAGCCTGGAGATCTCTACTCCTCTTAGCAGCTTTTACTTGTTTTAGCGATCTTTACAGACTAGCTTCTGGTACATAAGACCCCATCAGCTCATCAGATGAAGAGCCACACACATAGCCACTGCAAAGTAATGTGCCCACCAGTGCACATAAAGATGGAAAAACTGTGGCCATTGCTCCCTGGCTGGTTACCCACACCACTGGTCCTACTGCAAGGCTAGGAGAAAGAAAAGGAGAGCAGGCAGAAGGGGAGATAGCTGGCTGGATCATCCAGCAGATTGCCTCAGCAATTTTGTGCTTCGAGTACCACATGAAATGGGCCTGTGAATATTAAAAAGACTGTTTTTAGGACAACTGTTTATACCCACAGGGAAGTGATTACGTGGTCTGGCCTGACATCATCTGTTGCCATAAGGTACTGTGTTAGAGATGACTGTAAATGGTGATTGTTGCACTCTTACAGCCACAGAGGTCTAAAGACACAAGCAAGCAAGATTTAGACAAAGGCGAAAAATCTTTTATAGTGCAACTGATAGATTAGGGAAAAAAAAAAAAAAAGGGAAAGAAAGAAGGGAAGATTTGAGGCACACAAACCCTTCTTCAGGGCTTCTCTTTCATTCAACTCTATTCAATTGCTTCTTTCTTCATGACAGAGTCCTACCCTCTGATCTGTTACCTTCATGTTGGTTTCAACAAATATGATTGTTCAAAAGGAAAAAGATGGGTGAGGAAGAGATATACTTTGTGCAGCAGACCACACTTGGGCGAAAGACCCAGGACCCAATGCTGCTGTATACTGTATTGCCCCAGCCACCAAGTCACCTCAGGAGGTTATATATAACCTCATCTAGCTGAAGGTGTCCCTGCTCATTGCAGGGGGTTGGACCAGATGACCTTTAAAGGTCCCTTCCAACCCAAACTATTCTATCAACCTTTTCTATTCTATGATTATTGTCAAGTGGTCTGAAGGAGAGGTATAATGAAAGACTATTTTCATTTTTGCTAGCTTACTTTTGGGACCCAATCCTTTTCCCTCTGACTGCTTCATGCTCATCACAACATACTCCTTTGTGTGAACTGTGCTTTTGCTTTGTTTCCCAAGCCTAGAATGAACAAAAGTTAGGCCATGTGATACTGAGAAAGGTAGTTACAGCAAACATGGAGAGAGTGTTTCCTCTTCCTTATTTCTGTCTCCCCATCAAATAGCACAAGTCAGTACAAAATGCCAACACAAGCTGATGATGGGTTGTGTAGATGACAGCAGCAAGAACAACAGAGCCATACTCTAACTCAACAGTCTTGTCAACACAATGAAAATCCCAATAACACATGATGTGAAAAAAGCTTGGTCTGTTTTGATTGTAGGTTTCTCTTTGTATAGATGAAGAGGACAATAGGGTGGCTGGAGTGCAATGATTTATTCTGATTTAGTTATGTGCTTGGGCACCTGCTGAAATGTAAGTCTCTCTGATGCACTCAGAGTTAAATATTTGTGCATCTTTTCATTGACAAAATCCGTATTCTTACATATTTTATGCTTCTCATAAGTAATGTTATTGCTTCATTAGGCATGAGAAAGACAAATATCTGTTGACATCAATGAATGATTTTTACACTTTAAGTACAAACATTTTTTTTAATGCAGGTCTCTAATTTTGTATAGATACACACACCCTTACACTCTGCATGGTCATTTCTTATTTGTTAATCATAACAGCTGCAATATGATGGGTATTTTACGTTCATTCAAGATAAGGTAATCCCTTTCTTCAAGATATTAATCCATAAATATAATGCACTTATGGAAAGAAACATCATAATAAACTGGTGACAACAGTGCAGAAATACTGTGACAACAGTGCAGAAGTACTGTTTATTTTGTTTTTCAGGATTTACATGTTTGTGTGCTT
This sequence comes from Falco rusticolus, assembly GCF_015220075.1. Lineage (NCBI taxonomy): Eukaryota > Metazoa > Chordata > Aves > Falconiformes > Falconidae > Falco > Falco rusticolus. Next base: position 15,340,102 of record NC_051192.1, on the reverse strand, counting down.
GTGTACATTATTAAGTATAAGCACGCCTGAGTGCCTACAGATTAATCTTACATAAAATATTAATAACATGCTATGCTTTTTATTAGTCTATTATTTATATCTACAGGTGTTGTTAGTGGGAGTCTTCAGCTTATAGTATATTTTCTGTTCTGAAATTCTGGCAAGTTTACAGTACATTACAAAATTAAAAAATGAAAATCTGCTTCTCCTTAGCTTTTTTTCCCCCTAGTAAGTAGCAAATCTAAGCAAGCAGTGAACTGTATAGAGTTTATTTAGTACTATTTAATCCTGTGTTCAGTTCCAAAAAGTCAATAAGCAATTTAAAATATTCTCCAAATTATTCTCACTTGACCCATTCATCAGTCTCTGGAGCTAAATGTTCAAAATTCTAAAACTCATCAATATTTGTCAGGAAAAATGTAAGTGCTGCTTTGTTTATCACTTATTGTTACGGTTTTTCTTAAGTTAAAAAACTTAGCATCATGTATGTAGTCTTGTAAACCAGCTCGTTCCATGAATGTAATTCTGAGATAATATCCCTCACTACAACATTCACGCTAAGAAAACAAAATCATGCCTGCATGCACAAAACATGTTTGTTTGTTTGTTTGCTTATAATATTAACCAGAAAATTCAACAGGACTGAGGGGATGGTTAGCCGTTTTTAAGACCAGTCTCTTACCTACATGACGTTTATAAGGCTAGTAAGAGTGTTAAGGGTTTTAAGCGTAAGCAGTGTTAAAAAAATAACTGGGGAGAAGCCAGGTATTATGGTGGGAAACAGAATAGCATAAACAAGGGGAGTTGTTACAGGAATTCAGCTTTAAAGACTATATGAACTTGCAAAAGGATGTTAAATCTCAGGCACCCAGGACCAGCCCTCTGTGACTGAGACGGTACCGACAGAAGCACAGGAGCACTTGTACAGTTCCTGGGGTGAAGGATAGGACCCAAAACAGAGCCAAAAGAAAATAAACCTACTGCTTTTCTCTTTCCTATGCACAAGCCATAAGAACTCAGCACTTTTGAATCCCTTTACTGGGCCCTCCCTGAGCCAGCGTTTGGAAAAATTACTGGGTGGTGTAGGTGAACTTGTGGGGCTGCAGGACGAAGGCTTGAGCAGGCTGTGCATGGTGTGGGTTGTGTGTGCAAAGAAGGGATGAGGGGCTGAGGCTCTGCCCCTGGTGTCCCACGAGTGGGGTCTGCATGGGGCCGAGGAAATGGTGTTGAGCGTGGGGGAGCTGTGCTCGTCGCAGGAGGCACTGGCAGGTTGCGTGTGGTTTGTGCGTGTCGGGTGCCCACTTGTGTTGTGCTTCGACACACTTTGCTCCCTGCGTGCGTGCCTGAGTTTGCGGGGTGCCAGGAACTGCTCGGTGTGGTGTGCATGGCTCTGAAATCGACACTGAGGCAGGCCAAGCTGGGACTGTGTGGGTCACGACAACCCACAGCTCGGAACGGAGCAAAGAAAAACACAGCGTACACAACCTCTACCCCAGCAGGAGAGGGGAGCAGCACAGACCCCCAAAGTGGGTGAGATCCCCACCCAGGAGCTTTCCATCGCCTCTCTATGCCCAAGCCTGGAACATCCCTTTGCAGCTCAACAAGGCAAAACAACCAACCAACCCAAAACCCATTAAAAAAAAAAAACAACAAAACCAAACTAAAGGAAAAGCAGCCTAACCCTCAATCTCACGTCTCTTCCCCAAACTTCTCCCAAAAGGTCTGGCTGGTGCAGGACCCGGGGGGCGGCTCCGCTCCGCGCCGCCCCCCCCCCCCCCCCCCCCCGGCCCGGCGGCGCGCTCGGTGCCCGGCAGAGCCCGCTCTGGGCGGCTGCTCAGCCCCCTCCGGCCCCTTCCCCAGCACCAACTCCGGCCCCCTGAAAGTCGCCGACCGATTTGGCTTTAGTCGGCTGGAGATTATCTCAGCTGGAACCGCGAGAGCCATTAATTAAGCCAGCTATTTAGGGTTTTAATGCGATTTAAATTGGCCCTTGGAATAGAAAAGAAAAAAGACAACAGTGCTAATGACAGTGCATTAGGATCGGAACACAATGACGGGCTATTACAAGAGTCCCGAGGCTCTTGTAAGGTTCAGAAGAGCCGGGCGAAGGAAGGGAAGAGGACAACAAAGGGAAGACGAGGAGGGGAGCTGCCCTGCTCTCGGTGGGCTCCCGGCCGGGCACGGGGAGATGGCTGGAGCGCGGGGACCCCCGGCCACCGCCCCGGGACCGCCCGGCGCTGCCCAGCGGGAAGGAGAGCTGCCCTGCCCCTCCCCTCCCCCGCGGCAGGGGGCAGGGCCGGAGGGGGCCGGGGGAGGCCAGGGGGTCCTCAGTCACCCTGCGAGGTCAC